>NC_052146.1:224076914-224376914 GCF_902713615.1 Scyliorhinus canicula
TCCAACTAAGGGGCAATTTAGTGTGGTCAATTCACCTGTGGGGGTGAGACCCATGCAGACATGGGGAGAATGTGCAAATTCCACATGGATCAAACCCGGGTCCTCGGTGCTGTGAGGCAACAGTGCTAACCACTATGCCACCATGCGGCCCATACTCCTGGCGAGTTAAACCTGCTCTGTGAGTCACAAGAAACACTGGAGTTTCAGTTTCAGGGCTGAGAGAGCAAAGCTCTACACTGACTTCTAAACAGTAGAAAACCTGGGGCTTCCTTACATATCTGAAGAAAGCTGTGGTGGGCATGTCAAACTATTAATGGCTCTCCTTCGTAACTTCTCATTTTGTGCTAACATGGAGGTGATGACTGCAATGAAGGAGGTAACAGGCAAGTTAACGTAAAACATAGGACATACAGTGCAGAAGAAGGCCATTCTGCCCAGTGGGTCTGTACCGACCTACTTTAAGCCCTCACTTCCGCCCTATACCCCATCTAACCTTTTTGGACACTAAGGGCAATTTTAACAAGTCCAATCCGCCTAACCTGCATGTTTTTGGACTGTGGGAGGAAACCGGAGCACCCGAAGGAAACCCACGCAGATACGGGAGAACGTGCAGACTCCGCACTGACAGTGACCCAGTGGGGAATCGAACCTGGGACTCTGGCGTTGTGAAGCCACAGTGCTAATCACTGTGCTAACCCTGACTGCAAGAAGGATTTAAGGGGATTAAAAAGCTGTGTGTGCGATTGACTGAAGCCTTTGTCAGATCTCATGTGGTGATATATCTGGCCTGCTCATCTCCTTATGAAGGGTGGAAGTAGGCACGTATAAAAGGTTTGCAACCTAAGTGCATTGGTCATCATTGCAGGTGATGGGCAGCACGGTGGCCTAGTGGTTAGCACAACCGCCTCACGGCGCTGAGGTCCCAGGTTCGAATCCCGGCCCTGGGTCACTGTCTGTGTGGAGTTTGCACATTCTCCCCGTGTCTGCGTGGGTTTCGCCCCCACAACCCAAAAATGTGCAGAGTAGGTGGATTGGCCACCTACGTTGCCCCTTAATTGGAAAAAATAATTGGGTAATCTAAATTTATTTTAAAAAAATCATTGCAGGTGAAAGAATTGAAAGCACCTTTGTGCTAGACTGTGTTGAGGACTGTGAGGATATCCATGTGAATCATCAGCAGCTCTAGCAAAGTTCTGACTGGTCGATGCAGGAAAGATGTTTACCTTGGCTGCGGTGTCCACAATGACGTGGCTTCCATCCCTAGCAGGGAGGATGCCTTGACATCTGGAGCTGCTGACCAATCAGGTGGGCAACAGCTTTCCAGTCCCAGCAGCCCCACTGGGTGCAGTGCTGATTGCAGATGAACCAACCAGGGTTGAGCCAAAGTTCAAAGGTGAATTGGGGTGGCTTCACCAAGGCCAGTCAAGCAGCGGGGGGTGCCGTTCTACAATCTGGTGTTGGGTGGGTGGCAAGCTGGGGCAGCGATCACAGTTGGTGCACCCCTCCAGTGGGCTCAGGGTGCCTGAACAGGAGGGACCCTCCCCAACGAACCCACAGCCAGGCCTCCAATGTTTAACTTAAGAGACCCTTAAGAGGTCTCCCTGCCATGTCCATCTGATTTTATGCTCCTCTCGCCTGCCAGTCTGCTGTTGAGGAGAGTGTAAAATTCCAGCCACCACTTAATGTTCAGACTGATTCTCTGATGCTGACTTGAAAATCAGGTGCTTGTTCACGTTGCTAAAGAGTCATTGAGAGAGTTTCAGATGGATTTCAATTTATGGGGCGATGGTATTAATCTAGGGAAGATTGGAACTATTCCACAAAACCGATCTATATCTAATGAACAGGCAAAAAGGATCTATAGGAAAGTGAAACGTCATTTAAACTGGAAAGTGGGGGTAGTGGGTAGGGAAGGAAAATAAAAGCATTCTAAAACTATAGAATAGAAATAGATGAGGCAAATAAACAAAAATAATTTTACAGAAAAGATAGAAAAGAAGGAATAAAGAGAGTGGAGCAGGAAAAACAAATCAACCAGTTATATCGGCAGAGAAACAATTAAGATAAGCACTTCAATTAGATCTGGCTATTCTGGTAATCTCCTATACTCAATGGAATACAAGCCTAATCTATTCAACCTGTCCCCATAATTTTAGGTATCATTCTGGTGATATCTGAATTGTATCTGTGGAGAGACCATTTGCTGAACTGATACTAGGAGTGTACGACTTGGTGTTGTGGAAAGACTAGGAACAGGAATGGGAGTAAACCATTTAGCCCCTTGAGCCTTTTCCACCAGAGAAGCTGGGGATTGTTTTCTTTAGCGTAGGGAAGTACTATGGGGATATTCAATAGACATGTTCAAAATAATTGAACATTTGGATAGAGTCGTAGAGAAAAACTTCTGCCATTTGGCAGGAGGGTCAATAATCAGATAAGATACTTGGTAAAAGAACCAAGGGTGCGATGAGAATTTAGTTTAACCTAGCCAGTTGTTATACTCCCTAGTAAAAAGGGATGATGGAAGCAGATAAAATAGTAACTTTCAGAGGAAGTTGGGCATACAGTTAAAGAAGAAAACTTTGTAAACTATGGGAATGCAGGGAGTGGGTCTAAGTGGCATGAAGGTGCTGATTCTCACTGGGTTACAGTTCCTGAAGGTGCTGACTCTCGCTGATGTACAATTCCTGAAGGCAGCACGGTAGCACAGTGAGCCAAACTGTTGCTTCACAGCTCCAGGGTCGCAGGTTCGATTCCCGGCTTGGCTTGGGTCACTGTCTGTGTGGAGTCTGCATGTTCTCCCCATGTGTGCGTGGGTTTCCTCTGGGTGCTCCAGTTTCCTCCCACAGTCCAAAGATGTGCGGGTTAGATGGACTGGCTATGATAGATTGCCCTTAGTGTCCAAAAAGGTTAATTGGGGTTAATAGATTAAGGGGGATAGGATGGAGGAGGTGTGTGCTTGAGTGGGTTGCTCTTTCCATGGGCTGGTGCAGACTCGATGGGCCGAATGGCCTCCTTCTGCACTGAAAATTATATGATACATGATGGGGGCTTGGCCTCCTTTTGAGTTTTATGATTCTATGAAAGCCCAGGATTTTGTGCAAGGCTGAATCATTCAAGTTAAAACAACTTTATTAAAAATCACAAAACACAATCGCCTGAGTAGATTTATTCATGCCATTCTGAAATATCCATAACCATACATCGATCAGTTCTAAATTTCCTTCAAGGAGAAAATGTCAGATGGAATTTGTTTCTGAACACTGAGTGATTTAATTGATTGAGTAACATACAACGATAGCTGTTTACAACAGGAAATGGAAAGTAATTACTTTGGTAAGCTTAATGTAAAATTGTTACAAAACAAAGTGAGGTTTGTAGACAGAAAGAAATGTAAAAAAAATAGCTAATCGGCTAGTTGTGATCAGCTAATATGAAATCTCTTTTATCATTTAAAAATGTCACCATTTAGACCATTGGTTAATCTATTTCAGAACATAATGGATATATTGTCAATGAAACTTATTCAAATGACGCTGCTAGAAATAAATGTTGATAAATTAACATGATCTTCATTCTTCAGTATCCCACCAATGTCTAATAGTCTGACATGCAGCGTTATCACTGGTCAAGATGCAATGATCCATATTAGACAACTGGTTCAATAGCTAACAAAGTGTAGCCAAAGAAAAACTTCAAAGGTTCACTGTACAGTTTTCAAATTTTAACTTAAGTAATTCAGTGAATTCAAACATTTTCCATTTTTGTCTTTGTACAACTTTAATAGTTAACATGAGTAGCTGAATGTGAAAAATGGTTAAAGATCCTGCACAGATGGGGCCGTCCAGTTGTACCGCTGGCGTCCCAAGCAGATAGTCTTTAATTTAGATTCATACTATTCTGCACATACCAACCTATTGAAATTGCGATCTGTTTTAGGGGGTGAATGTTGACAGAAGGATGGCGACTCACCACTTCTCAACCCCTACCCCCCCAAAAAAAAATCTGGCCCAGTTTTCCACTTTGATGAGGTAAATAAATTACACTTGCATCAAACAGTCATACTGTTTCCATTCATCGGGGATGATTTTGAGCCCGCACTAACCGTCCATGAGACTGGTGGCACGGGCGGAAAATTTTGCGTGAATCAGGAAACTCCATTCTCGCTGGAGGGATCATGTTTTCCAATTTTCCCTGCTCCTCGCCAGCGACATCATCAGATTCGTGCCCACAGATGGCGTGAACCTCATTTTAATACATTTCCATCAATGTAAATATTATTAGCCGGGTCCCAACCACCTGATTTCCTCCCTCACTAAATTGTTCACAATAGTTTTGAGCAGACAAAAAGCAGTCAAGGGGATCCCTTCGGGGGCACAGAGGTAAGTATAGCCCCTCGAGGGATTGAGGTCATGCCCAGGGACAGTGCTAACCTGTGCCGGTAGGCTGTGCCAGGGGCAGACCCTAGTGGGAGCCCCAGGGGGAGGGAGTTGCATTGATGTGTGTGGGGGGGGGAAAGAGAATGGCAGGAGCGTGGACACTTGGGGGGGGGGGGGGGGGGGGGGGGGAAATGTTGAGGGAGCGGAAGGATTGTCTCTCTGAAGGGGGCTGGGGTTTTGTTAGGCTGCAGTGCTGATTAGGGCTCCTTTTAAAGATAGCACCCCGATATTTGTGGAGCTGGTTGCCGACTCTGAGGCCCCACCCCGCCACAGTGATGGCGTAAACACGCCCAATTTTGTTTCTCTACGAGGCTCTATATTTGGAGAGAAAACTGGCCTGTGCGATTGGAGATCGACAAGCCAATTTTCAGTCTGAGCCTGACACTTTGTCAAATTCTGGTAAAATTCCACTTATTGACTTGCTTTTAGCTTATGAAAGAATGGGATAACTGCTGTCAGCAGCTGGAAACATACTTTTACTTGTGTGACTTCATGGGACATGATTCAGTGACTATTTTATCTATTCATAAACTCGTTTACTGCTCATGTAACTGTATAAAGTGACAGTGCTTAAATATATGCACATTATATTTTGAACCTACATGTTTCTGTTACAGCGTCTCACAGCAAGTACTGGCAGTAGGCAAAGAAGCAGATTGTCTGTAATGGCTCAATACTTGTGCAATGTGAAAAACTGTTTTACAATATCAGGCAGAGCCTTTGTTCCAAAACCCAAGGTAAGATACTTTTGACTAATGCATGAGGAGTCCCTAATGTGAAATTGTTAGCAGATTGCACTCTTTCTTTTATTTTACGGTATCTATATTAGATGCAGAGTTCATAGAATCGGACAGCACAGAAAAGGAGTCATTCATCCATTGTGCCTCTACAGACTCTGCGAAAGAGATGTTCATTTAGTCTCGCAACACCCCAGTTTTATGACATTAACCCTGTAAACTAATTCTCTTCAACTACATGTTCAGTTGTCTTTTCAAACGTCCCCTTGGAAGTGGATTCTGCCACCCTTTCAGATGATACATTCTGGATCATAAACTTAGAGTCATGGAATCACTCCGGTGCAAGAGGCCACTCAGCCCATCGAATCTGCACCGACAATAGACCCACTCACCTACCCTATCCCCGTGAGGCAGCGTGCTAACCATTGTGCCACCCCAAACTTGTGTCAAATAATTTCTCCTCATTTCTAATCTCATTCTTTTGCCAATCACTTTAAATCTATGACCTCAGGATGCTGGCGTACTTGTTTTATCAGGACCTCTCATAGATTTTGGATACCTCTTTTAGGTCTTCCCTTCACCTTCTCTGCTCTGAGGAAAATAATCACAGCTTCTCCAATCTCTGAACATGCTGAAATTCATTATCCCTGGCATCATCTTGGTATATCTCCTCAATATCCTTCCCAAGGCCTTGACATTCTTTCTAAAGTGTGGTGTCATAAATGTACACAATACAATGTTAGGTTATTTTCTTTACTTTTTCATTCACTACCCTTACAAGGTCAAGTGTCCATACACTTATTTAACTGCGCTAACAACTTGCTCTGCCGCCTTCGAGAATTTGTGATTATTCAGCGATACTCTACAATTTAACTTTGTAACATCCTTCACCACAGTCAAGGAATGTTATGTCTGTCTGATGTGCATGGCTGGTGGTGGATGGGGTTTACAATGCTGTTACAATGTGGCTATATGGAGTATGCTCACTGGACCTCTTGATCTCTTGCTCATGTTCATATGTATTGTTTATTCTTGAAGTCATGAAAATATTTCAGTACTTTTGAGTTTGGTAAACAGCTGACTCTTCAGCATTGCCCAAATGTTCACAAGCAAAATCTGGTGATTTTAAAGGAACCTTTTGTAGCGGATATGTCTGAGCAAAGCTCAATTTAAACCAATTACATTGTTTGCTAATATTTTAACGCCTGATATTTTGAATAAATTCTCAAAATTGAATACTGAGGACGGCATTATTGCCTGAAGTTCCTTTATAACATCCCAGCTATGTAAATTCTTAGGTGTAACCAAAATCTGTTTGTCTGTATTTCTTAAGTAAGCCTACGCAGTGGATACAGTTTCTGTAAGGCTGGAGCTGTTAATAAAATATGGTGGGGTGGGGGGTGATGGCAGTAGGGATGGGTGAGGAAACAGGGAAGAGCGCTGAAATGAGGTTATCCAGATACAGCTTTCTGTAATTCATAATGGATGTTTGCCGTCTGAAATAAGCCTAAATGCTCTTGAATGGAACATTGCAGCTGCCTGCCATAAATTGGAGGAGCAACGCTGACAGTAAATAGATGAAAGCTCTTCAGTTTGATGGGAAAATATGGATCCTGATAACAAAATTCTGTAACCATGGTAGTTAAAAGCAGGGACTTAAAATCAAAGTCAGTTTGTGTTGAAAATAAATAATAAATAGTGGGCAGATGGGGAGCTTGCTTTGTTACTGAACAGCGAGGGCAGAATTAATTTGAATTGAAGGCAGGCTTGTGATGTTTAATTTGTGCCCTGGTACTTGTTTTGCTCCGTCGCTCCGCCTTTTATTATATCCATCTCCATTTTCCCTCTGGCTGTGCCGGTGGTCAATGGGAATTATGAAGTGTTAAAATGCACATTTATCTTGACATATTTCCTGTTGTAGGTTTTCTGCCACCATAATCAGGAGAAAATGTAATTTATGTCTTCTGATTCACGGTCAGCTCGTAAGTTTATTTTAATAAAATGACTTGTTGCAGTTATTTAACCCTTGAACGTTCTATTCACTAGTTACTTTGGTGACAAGAAAAACATTGATGATTCTTTTTAAAATACATGAGAGAAGCTTCCACAATTTATTAGCGTGTGCTTCATTTTTACATAGAATTACTTAGAATGCACAGCATAGAATCAGACCATTTGGCCCAACCAGTCCATGCCAGTGTTGTGTTCCACTCAAATTCCCTCCCACTAGTGTAACCCTCTATTGCCTTTTTTCTCATACCTTTATTAAACTTCCCCTCAAATACATCCATTCTGTTCAGCCAGTTGGTTTCTTTGTGAATTCCCACATTCTCAGTTTCTTCTGAAGTCTCTATTTGATTTGTTAGTGACTCTTACCCTGATAGTCTCTGAATGCTCTCTGTGTCTATCGTTTCAAATCCTATATTTTTCACAACCTCTTTGAGGTCGCTTCTTAGCCTGCTCATTTCAGGAGAGATAGGGAGGCTAAGAGAAAGCTTGTTCATCCTTTTCTGAAGGTTGTAGCTCCTAAGCTGTGGCATCATCCTTATAAATCTTTAATGACTTTTTGCAGTGCTTCTATACCCTTGTTTAAATGTGTCAACCAGCACTGCACACGGTCTTCTTCGGCGATCACTCATTAACGAGTATGATTGTCCACCTAAGAAACTCTGTGTCACTGGTCATGGGTTCTGTGGGTCCTTGTGTGGCTGATGATCCCGATCCTAGAGCGCATCTCCAACTGCACACTTTGCAGTGTTTCTGGGAGGTGGGCTCGGTCCTTGAACTCAATCGCTGGTGTTCCTTTCTCCAAGTATAGTCGAACCATAGTTCAATGCAAGGGGTCATCCATAAGAACTTAAGAACTAGGAGCAGGAGCAGGCCATCTGGCCCCTCGAGCCTGCTCCGCCATTCAATAAGATTGTGAGTGATCTTTTTGTGGACTCAGCTCCACTTACCCTCTCGCTCATCATAACCCTTAATTCCTTTATTGTTCAAAAATCTATCGATCTTTGCCTTAAAAACATTCAACGAGGTAGCCTCAACTGTTTCACTGGGCAGGGAATTCCACAGATTCACACCCTTTTGGTGAAGAGGTTCCTCCTCAACTCCGCTCTAAATCTTCTCCCCCTTATTTTGAGGCAATGTCCCCTAGTTCTAGTTTTGCCCGCCAGTGGAGACAACCTCCCTGCTTCTATCTTATCTATTCCTGTATAATTTTGTGTTTTTCTATAAGATTCCCCCATATTCTTCTAAATTCCAATGAGTATAGTCCCAGTCTACTCATTCTCTCCTCATAAGCCAATCCTCTCAACTGCAGAATCAACCTAGTGAATCTCCTCTGCACACCCTCCAGTGCCAGTGCATCCTTTCTCAAGTAAGGAGACTAAAACTGCACATAGTACTCTAGGTGTGGCCTCACCACGCCCTATACAGCTGCACATAACATCCTTGTTTTTAAACTCCATCCCTCTAGCAATGAAGGACAAAATTCAATTTGCCTTTTTAATTAGCTGCTGCACCTGCAAGTCAACTTTTTTGCGATTCATGCACAAATACACCCAGGTCCCACTGCACAGCAGCGTGCTGCAATTTCTCACTATTTAAATAATAGTCCATTTTGCTGTTATTCCTACCAAAATGGATGACCTCACATTTACCAACCTTGTACTCCATCTGCCAGACCCTTACCCACTCACTTAAACTATCTACATCCCTCTGCAGCCTTGCAGTGTCCTCTGAACACTTTGCTCCACCACTCATCTTCGTGTCATCTGCGAACTTCAACACATTACACTTGGTCCCCAACTCCAAATCATCTGTGTAAATTGTTAAAAATTAAGGTCCCAACAGTGATCCCTGAGGCACACCACTAGCCACTGATAGCCAACCAGAAAAACATCTATTTATCCTAACTCTTTGCTTTCAGTTCGTTAACCAATTGTCTATCCCTGCTAATACATTACCCGCAACGCCGTGCATCTTTAACTTATGCAGCAGCCTTTTGTGCAGCACCTTGTCGAATGCTTTCGGGAAATCCAGATACACCACATCCACCGGCTCTCTGTTGTCCACCGTGCTCATAATGTCCTCAAAGAATTCCAGTAAATTAGTTAAACTTGACCTGACTTTCATGAGCCATGCTGCATCTGCACAATGGGGCAATTTCTATCCAGATGTCTCGCTATTTCTTCCTTGATGGTAGAAATTCAAGCATTTTCCCCACTAACCGGCCTATAGTACCTGCCTTTTGTCTACCTTTTTTTTTAAACAGTGGCATCACATTTGCTTAGATTCCACTTCGGTTTAAAATAAGTATTGCATGTGTTGTAATTTATTCTATGGGTAGGTAGGCATATGATTTTGAAGTCATTCTAACAAAATTAAGTAAGTGTTGCAATTTTTCTTTTATTAAGTAACATTTTATGATCATCTTCACAAATTGGTATTTTACATATTATTGGAGACGATTATCTTGTTATCTATACTGATCCAAATACAGCCTATAGCTAGCAAAACACACTTATGTAATGTTTGTCTTTTGCAACACTGTCTAAAATGAATTTGCTTACAACAACAAAAAACAATGTTTTTAAAAGTAGTACTTTCCATTTTTGACGAGGAGGTGCAATGGGTAATATCCCTACCTCTTAACCAGAAGTTCTGGGTTCAAGTCCCACCCCAGGACTTGATGACCAAGGAAGGTACGTTCATAACACGGCCAACAGGTTGATTATCAACCTGCAGAATCTTTCCAACATGCCAATGGCAGATGGTAAGCCTGGTCAGCTATGCTTGGTACAGTCCCTCAAGCTATAAGCCTCTGGTGACAGGCTAGCGATCTGTAAAACTTGCTGTAGAATCAAATGAAGGTCCGGCCTGTGCACCACGAGGTGCCTGAACATCTCCCATTTTTGAAACTTGTTGAAAGAGTTTTTCTTTTGGAGAGGTTTGAACTTTTATTAGACTAGTTGACAAAGCCCAGATGACCTTCAAATGATTGCTCAGTATCGGCACAACATTTTCTCTGACAACAGAAGAAGCGTCCAAAAAGACTGAAATTAAGAATATTTTGTCAGATTTCCAAGCAGCAAACCTAGTAAACAAGCACCACTTGGCATATCTATTAGTGTACTATTGGTCTTTACACATAATCTTGAAAGGAATAGTCTGCCTTTTGTCCCAACGACTGGTGTTTAGGGTAGTACTGCCTTTTTGAGAGTTGAACATTTTCTCTGTGTGGCCTTGTTTTACAGGTTGAGCAGAAAATTGCACCTGCGATAAAAGAGAACATTGCAGAAATACATCCAAGATATATTGCCTCTCCTATTTCATATCTGTTATCTTCTGAGACAGATGGTTTGAAGTAGTGGTTCACTAGCTCAATTGTGAACCAGGATATTGAAACTAAACACATTAAGCCAGCAGTAATGAAACAGACCCCTCCTTTGATGGCAGCACGACGCTTTGTGCCCCGGTCTCCTCCACATTTTATACACTTCATACCAGGCAGGGACATGCCGATTCCCAGCATTGATGTGAGACATGACAGAACCATCATACCTTGGGAGGCTTGAATGTACACAGGTTGAGCTAGGGTGGAGAAGTTAAACTTGCAGCTGAAGAGCCCTGTACTAAACCAAGTGCACTCCATCCAGAGACCTTGCATGTATTCCGTTGTAGAGATTATATTTGATTCCGCAAAGGTATTTACCTTCCAGTTTGGCAGCATTGTGGTTGCAATTGCTCCGAGGAAAGCAGTTAAAGACAAAGAGAGTGCAAAAATCTGCAGCCCTTCGGAAGCCATTATTATCTCTTGACACCTTTCTCCGGTTCTATTCTGTGGTAATGGAATAGAATTAATCAGGTTCTTTCTCAGCTCTGCTTAAGGGAATAAAACTTGTTACAAAACATGTTTTAAACTTCAGTGAAATGAGCAAAGTAATTACAATTTATACAATTAAAAAGAAAACCCTTACCAATAGAAATTGGATCCAGAACTGCAATGAATGGTTAAGAACTAAATCCAATAATACTGGACTAATAAAGCTCACTTTTAGCCCAGCTACCTACAGGACAAAGAGAATCTACAAATCAGTGTGAATAGATTAATTCATGTGACATCAGTACTTCCTTAGCAACAGTGCTGCCTGCTTTAGGAAATACAAATTTATGCAGAGCTGCAAACGTTTCAGTTAATAAGCTGAATATTTTTTCACGTTTGAGATGCTGCCTGTGACTGGACATTTGTAATGTAGCATTGAGGGATTATTTGTATGATCTAACAAATATGTAAAAGCAGTATTTTTACATTTTTGCCCACATAAGTTTTTGTTATTCTGACTGAATACAAAGGGAACCATAAGTGTCTGCCTTTATCCTTGTATTTGAGTCGGGTGGATGTTAAGTAAGGAGCCAGTTTCATCTTTCAATACCCACACAGTTTTTGTGAAATGAATGCAGACTGGAAATGAGTGGAGATGAGCAATTTGTTCAAGCTCCTTTAATCATACCAACCGTGGCAACTTGATTCAGCTTGGACTATTGTGTCCAATTCTAGCCATTACATTTTAGGGAAGGAGTGGAGGCGTTGGAAATTGTACAGAAGAGATTTACTACAGGTTGAGCATCCCTTATCCGAAATCACAAAATTCTGAAATCTGCACTTTTTTTCGAGCACCGATGTGATATCATGAGTGGGAAATCCCACAAGGCCCTGGGAAGGTACCCCGGTGATGCGCAGGCCCCAACACATCGCACGTGCTCAAGTTCCAACCCGCCGCACATGCTTGGGTCCCAACACACTGCACATGCTCGGGTCCCAACCCGCCGCACATGCTTGGGTCCCAACACACTGCACATGCTCAGGTCCCAACACGCTGCACATGCTCAGGTCCCAACACGCTGCACATGCTCAGGTCCCAACACGGTGCACATGCTCGGGTCCCAACCCGCCGCACATGCTCGGGTCCCAACACACTGCACATGTTCGGGTCCCAACCCGCCGCACATGTTCGGGTCCCAACCCGCCGCACATGTTCGGGTCCCAACCCGCCGCACATGCTCAGGTCCCAACACACTGCACATGCTCAGGTCCCAACACGGTGCACATGCTCAGGTCCCAACACGCTGCACATGCTCAGGTCCCAACACGCTGCACATGCTCGGGTCCCAACACGCCGCACATGCTCGGGTCCCAACCCGCCGCACATGCTCAGATCCCAACACGCCGCACATGCTCAGGTCCCAACACGCTGCACATGCTCAGGTCCCAACACGGTGCACATGCTCAGGTCCCAACACGCTGCACATGCTCAGGTCCCAACACGGTGCACATGCTCAGGTCCCAACACGGTGCACACGCTCGGGTCCCAACCCGCCGCACATGCTTGGGTCCCAACACGCCGCACATGCTCAGGTCCCAACACGCTGCACATGCTCAGGTCCCAACACGCTGCACATGCTCAGGTCCCAACACACTGCACATGCTTGGGTCCCAACCCGCCGCACATGCTTGGGTCCCAACCCGCCGCACATGCTTGGGTCCCAACCCGCCGCACATGCTTGGGTCCCAACCCGCTGCACATGCTCAGGTCCCAACACACTGCACATGCTTGGGTCCCAACCCGCCGCACATGCTTGGGTCCCAACACGCTGCACATGCTCAGG
This sequence comes from Scyliorhinus canicula, assembly GCF_902713615.1. Lineage (NCBI taxonomy): Eukaryota > Metazoa > Chordata > Chondrichthyes > Carcharhiniformes > Scyliorhinidae > Scyliorhinus > Scyliorhinus canicula. The sequence goes on from NC_052146.1 coordinate 224,089,759, forward strand.
TCCCAACACGCCGCACATGCTCAGGTCCCAACACGCTGCACATGCTCAGGTCCCAACACGCCGCACATGCTCAGGTCCCAACACGCTGCACATGCTCAGGTCCCAACACGCCGCACATGCTCAGGTCCCAACACGCTGCACATGCTCAGGTCCCAACACACTGCACATGCTTGGGTCCCAACCCGCCGCACATGCTTGGGTCCCAACCCGCCGCACATGCTTGGGTCCCAACCCGCTGCACATGCTCAGGTCCCAACACACTGCACATGCTTGGGTCCCAACCCGCCGCACATGCTTGGGTCCCAACCCGCCGCACATGCTTGGGTCCCAACCCGCCGCACATGCTTGGGTCCCAACACACCGCACATGCTCGGGTCCCAACACACTGCACATGCTCAGGTCGCAACACGGTGCACATGCTCAGGTCCCAACACGCTGCACATGCTCGGGTCCCAACACGTTGCACATGCTCGGGTCCCAACACACTGCACATGCTCAGGTCCCAACACACTGCACATGCTCAGGTCCCAACACACTGCACATGCTCAGGTCCCAACACGCTGCACATGCTCAGGTCCCAACACACTGCACATGCTCAGGTCCCAACACGCTGCACATGCTCAGGTCCCAACACACTGCACATGCTCAGGTCCCAACACGCTGCACATGCTCAGGTCCCAACACACTGCACATGCTCAGGTCCCAACACACTGCACATGCTCAGGTCCCAACACGCTGCACATGCTCAGGTCCCAACACACTGCACATGCTCAGGTCCCAACACGCTGCACATGCTCGGGTCCCAACACACTGCACATGCTCGGGTCCCAACACGCTGCACATGCTCAGGTCCCAACACACTGCACATGCTCAGGTCCCAACACGCTGCACATGCTCAGGTCCCAACACGCTGCACATGCTCAGGTCCCAACACGCTGCACATGCTCAGGTCCCAACACGCTGCACATGCTCGGGTCCCAACACACTGCACATGCTCAGGTCCCAACACGCTGCACATGCTCAGGTCCCAACACGGTGCACACGCTCAGGTCCCAACACGCTGCACATGCTCGGGTCCCAACACACTGCACATGCTCAGGTCCCAACACACTGCACATGCTCAGGTCCCAACACGCTGCACATGCTCAGGTCCCAACACGGTGCACATGCTCGGGTCCCAACACGCTGCACATGCTCAGGTCCCAACACACTGCACATGCTCAGGTCCCAACACGCTGCACATGCTCAGGTCCCAACACGCTGCACATGCTCAGGTCCCAACACGCTGCACATGCTCAGGTCCCAACACGCTGCACATGCTCGGGTCCCAACACACTGCACATGCTCAGGTCCCAACACGCTGCACATGCTCAGGTCCCAACACGGTGCACACGCTCAGGTCCCAACACGCTGCACATGCTCGGGTCCCAACACACTGCACATGCTCAGGTCCCAACACACTGCACATGCTCAGGTCCCAACACGCTGCACATGCTCAGGTCCCAACACGGTGCACATGCTCAGGTTACAACGCGACCCTGCACTCTCGGGGTTTCCTTTGTTTGGGGGCCATCCAAAATGGCCACGGTCACCGTTCTCACGAGGCCAGGCCCCTGTGCCTTGGGTTTTCCCTTTGCCCAGGGGACACCCAACATTGCCACCAACTGTGTGTGCACCATGTGGTGAGCCCTGCACTCCGGGTTTCCCTTTGTTTCGGGACCCTCCAAATGGCTGATTATGATGCCATCTTGTTCCATGTTTCCGAGCTTAATCTGGTTAAGTCAGTCTAGAGCCCCCCCCCCCCCGTCTTTTTGTTCTCCTATGGTTGTGATTACCCCCTACCCACCTCGCTGCCCCCTCCGTATCCCCCCTTTTCTGTCTGCACCCTGCCAATGACCCCCCCCCCCAGACGGTGGGAGATAATCCGTGGCCCCTCTCTCTTTCATACCTCCTGGCGTTTGCTTTCCTGCTAGTGTGGTGGCCCCCTCCCAGGGTGGTTCCAACCCCCTCTCAGGCCGCTTTGCTACTGTCCCTTCTATCTCCTTCTCACCCTCTCCTGCACTCTGCTGCCCTCACCTCCTGTGAGTTGGTTCCCCTTTTCATAGGGAGGCAATGCAGTTCCGCGCAAAATTTTCCATATCTTTCCTATGCCTCCTCTGTGCCTCCCTCACCTTTGCCTCTCTTGTTGCCTGTCCAGACCGTTCATACGGACGATCTTATTCACCTCCGCAGGGGCAGTAAAATAATGTTCTTTTCCCTGGTACATTACCCAGAGCCTGGCTGGGAATAACAACCCGAATCTGACTTTGTTCCTATATAGGGCTGACTTTGCATGGTTAAATTTGGCCCTGCGCTTTGCCAGGTCAGCCCCATGTCCTGATACACTCTAATTTTATGTCGCTCTCAGTTGCAAGCCTTAGTCTGTCGAGCCCACCGAAAGATCCTCTCCCAGTCCTGATATTTGTGCAGCGTGGCTATTATCTCTATCGGCTGCTCCCTGGGCTTCGGTCAGAACGACTTGTGAACTCTGTTGATCTCCGACGGTTTGGGGAAGCTCGGAAACTAGTTTGCCCAGCATTTGGGCCACATGATCGGTTGGGTCCCTGCCCTCGATCCCCTCCAGCAGGCCCACTGTTCGAATATTCTGCTGCCTTGACCGATTCTCTTGGACCTTCCTTTTCAGGCTCCCCTGGGTCGCCACTAACCTCTTGATCTCGACCTACAGGGCGACGATTCGGTCGCCTTGGTCCGTCAATATCTTTTCCAGCTCCTGTATCGTACTCCCTTGGGCTTCCAGCCTCTTTCCCATGCCGTCAAGCGGCGTCTGCCTGGCGGCCAGCACCACCACCACCTCGACTGCTGCCTTTACCTCAGCCTTGATATCATCCCTGGTTAGAAACGTCTTCCATCCATCGCTTGGTGGGCGGGGGGGGGGGGGGGGGGGGGGGGGGGGGGGGGTTGGAGCTTGCCAGGGACCTCTCACCTCTTAGGTTCACCGACCTGCTTGTTCGCTGCTTCTGCCCTTTGCCGCAATTCCTGGTGTCTCTGCGGCATCTCGACTTGCTGCTTCCTGCCATTTTTGTCAGCCGTGTTATTAGTGAGGGGATGTTGAAGTCCAATTTTGTGGGCTAAATTTGGCCAGAAGTACCTATTTTGTTGTCTTATGGAGGAGAGCAACCTGATGTGTGACTACTTGGCACAACACGTCACCAGAAGCTGCTATCAATTGTAAACTTGAGGTCATCCAAAACTCGAATGCATCAAGTTCTATTTACCCATCATTCCTGTGCTTGCTGACCTACACTGGTCAAACATATCGCCTCCCATTTTCTATCATCTCCAGTCCCACAGACTTCCAATATATCTGCACTCTTCTAATTCCAACCTCATGACAATTTCTGATTTCAATTGGTCCATCATTGTGGCCAACCTTTCAGCTGCTTAGGTCCTAACTTCCGGCATTTTCCTTCTATACCTCTCCGCCTCTCTACCTCGCTTTGAAGAAGCATCTTAAAACCTACCTCTTTGACTAAGCTTTGGCCACTTTACCTTGTATTTCCTCATGCGGCTTGGTATTTGTCACGTATTATTTTCCAACTTTCCTGTGAGGGGCCTGAGGCATTTTATTAAGCCAGAGGCACTAGATAAATACAAGTTTTTGTTAGTTCCTTCATTTGCTTTCCTCCGTTGGAAAGCAGTTTTAAATTGTTCAGCTACGTGGCAAAGAGTTAAGGACATATTTAGTCATGTTTAGTTACATAGAATAGTTGAATCTGTGCAATATTTACTAGATTAAATCAATTTTATTCTCCAACAGGTAAATTTTAAAACATTAAATTCCAAGTGTATATTTTTCCTGCGAGTTGGATATGACATTAATAATCTAATTGTTGTTGTCTAGGTGGATGTAGGTGTTGTGCACTTCACGCCTTTGGTGGGACCACAGATTAACCAACCCTTTAAACTGGTGGAAAAAGTGGTGAGATGCATGTTCAGCTTTCGGAGAAAGTACTGCAGAAGAGGAGCTGAGTAAGTTTTAGTCCTGTCTCCGTCAATTTTCAATTTCTGTAACATTAAGGAAAGTCACAGTTTATGTTACCTGCATACCACTTGTATTTTAATGTACTTGGGGAACCAAAAAGGAATCAATAGTCTTTAACATGCCGCAGTTAATTGTAAACGTGGATTTTACGGTCAGCGGTGAACAATGGCACTTGCTGCTGCCTGGAGGAAAGCTGCCCACATAGATCATGGGCTGGATTCTCCATTCCTGAGACTAAGTATTGACGCCGGGCAGGATTCGTGGACTTCCACGACAACAAAACTAGCGCTGCACCTGGACCAATTCAGCAACAGTTGAGGCACTACATGGAACACAATCGATTCCAATGAGAAACGGTGCCAGATTTGCGAATTACACTCGGGAGGCCGACAAGCTGCAGCCATACACACTTCACTCCCCACACACACCATCCCAGCTAACAAGATGGCAGCGAGGAGAGCGGCATCCTGTTTCACGGACGCTGAGCTGGAGACCCTCCTGGTCGCGGTGAAGGAGAGGCAGGCCACCCTGTATCACGACCCAGAAAGGAGGCTGCCAGCTGCCACCGTTCGCCATGCCTGGGTGCAGGTGGCAGAGGCAGTCAGCGCCACGCGGAATACCATCCGGACCAACCAGCAGTGCTGTAAAAAACTGCACGACCTCCTCAGGGCGGCCAGGGTGAGTAGGCACTGTGTCCCTCGCATTAACCCCGACCAACATACCCGTAACCTGAGCCCCCACCTCCCACCCGGAGGGCGTCCGAACGCCCATCCTGCATCACATGCTGGCACCCATACCGGCCATCATGGTTCGGTGCTCTGGCCACCGAGACCACCAGCTACCCACCCCCTGGGTTGCATGCGTCGGATGATTCCCCATCCATGAGAAAGTGGGACAGCCTATTTTTCGGGTATCTTTTCCAGCCTCCTCCTAATTTGGGGTGAGCAGAGGATATCTTGAAGAGGACAGCTCAGCTGCAAATGCTGCTGCCCAAAGGCACCTCTGTCCCAACACAGGCACCTCTGTCCCAACTCGGGGTGCCAAACAACTTTCATGCATTTTTTGCATGTGCAGATTCTTGACTGGGTTCACTGTCCTGTCCCTATTGCCAATTCTCCATCACCATAGGACCTGGCAAATGGACCCTTGGTATAAACCTGAGCGTGACTTTGTTTAAAATGGGTACCTTAACAGGGTTATGCTCAGACTTTGGTGATGTGTTGAACCATGACAATAGGACCACCTCCTATTGCAGCCTTCCTCTGCCTTTGCAGGCCAGTGAGACGCAGTTTTCCTTCGCCTGATTTTGTCATTGAGGGCTTGTTGGACTACATTTTGTTTGGCACCTCCCCTGATTTTGCTGGTGTGCGTGGCCCCACCAGCAGCAAGAAGTTCCCGACGGCATCACTCGAGGATCATCGGAGCAAACCAGCCTCCCCATCATATCAAGGTGGTAATCCACGGGGAGTGAAGTGTAGATTGTACATCCAGTGTGAAGCACAGTGGAGCAACTTCTCTTTAAGTTGAACCATGGTCCTCAGCTGAGAGCAGCGATGTCCTTGGGTAGTGATGCACCTCACAGTTGGAATACTCTGCCCTCATTCATTCTCAAGGTTCACATATGAAGAATGTGCACTTGCAAGTGTACTCTGGAAGAAGTTAACACTGCCAAGAGAGACAGGGCAAATAAGCTAACTATTTGAACCCAGTTCTTAAAGAACAAAGAACAAAGAAAATTACAGCACAGGAACAGGCCCTTCGGCCCTCCCAGCCTGCGCCGATCCAGGTCCTTTATCTAAACCTGTTGCCTATTTTCCAAGGTCTACTTCTCTCTGTTCCCCACCCTTTCATATATCTGTCCAGATGCATCAAAGAACAAAGAAGGGGGCAGCACGGTGGCACAGTGGTTAGCATTGCTGCCTACGGCGCTGAGGACCCGGGTTCGAATCCCGGCTCTGGGTCACTGTCCGTGTGGAGTTTGCACATTCTCCCCGTGTCTGCGTGGGTTTCGCCCCCACAACCCAAAGATGTGCAGGTTAGGTGAATTGGCCACGCTAAATTGCCCCTTAATTGGGTACTCTAAATTTATTTTAAAAAAGAACAAAGAAGATGCATCAAAGAACAAAGAAAAGGGAGACTGTGAGACTCGATCACTGTCATCTATTTTCTGGTGAAGTATTTTTAAAAATATTTTGTTTAAAATACAAAGAAAAAGAATGTTCGAAAAAGCTCAGAAACTCAATTGCAATTTGGGTGAAAACTCACTAACCTAAAATATTAATTCTGTTTCTCCATAAATGCTGCTGAACGTTTCCAGCAATTTCTGTTTTCATTTTAGATTTCAAACATCTGCAGTATTTCGCTATTGCGTTTTGAATGTAGTATTTTTAACAGAATCAAGTTTGTATCTTGCCTGAATTGTATAAACACTTCCGTAACATTCTTCCAGTCTAAATATGATGTTGTAAGACTTCTTACAGCATCACAGTTCGGTAGCACAAGGAGATAGCCCTGTGGCTTCACAGCGCCAGGGTCCCAGGTTCGATTCCCCACTGGGTCACTGTCAGTGAGACGTGCAGGTTAGGTGGATTGGCCATGCTAAATTGCCCTTCGTGTCCAAAAAGGCCAGGAGGGGTTATTGGATTACGGGGATAGGATGGAAGTGAGGGCTTAAGTGGGTCGGCGCAGATTCGATGGGCTGAATGGCCTCCTTCTGCACTCTATGTTCTATGTATTGTCCACATCAAGTCTAAATATGAACTGCAGAAGATAACAATCCACTTCATAACAGCCAGCTGGCTGTTGCAATCTGCTATGGATTCACAGCTATTTTGTCAATTGTCGTTTCGAATGCTTTTGTTGTCTAAAAGTTCAAAATATGCTATAATATATTGTGAACAGATGCATTTTATACAAGTGTTTTTGTCCTTTCTAGGATTTTATTTCCTGAAGCCCAGAGATTACAACTAACAGAGCGAATGCTGTGTACTGCTGACGTTGACCCTACACTCCGCCCAGGTGAACTTTCTATCCCACAATTCAGAGCCCTTTGCGATGCATACAGCCAACTGTGCAATGAAAACCAAAATCTTCTCACTTACAACTTCAGAGAAGAATTGCGACAAAAGAAGCTTTTAAATAAAGAAATCACATTGACGAATACGAGTTAAGTGAAAGTTGAGAAGTCCAGGAACTGGATATTTCTGTTTGGTGCTAAAGCTACATCGCTAACTACTTTAGCATTGACTTTCATTAAAAAGTGTATTTAAGATCAGCTTTACGACTAGCCTGATTTATCATCATACCAATACAATGCTTCAGTTGGGACTCTTTACATTTGCCTTGGGTAAAGTAACATGCGTTTGAAATGGAAGAGACTGGCAAACTTTGAATACGTAGAATACCTACAATGCAGAAGGATGCCATTCGGCCCATCGAGTCTGCACTGACCCTCTGAAAGAGCACCCTACCTAGGTCCGTTCCCCCCGCCCCGTCCCCGTAACCCCACCAAAGCCCTGGACACAAGGGGCAATTTATCTTTGCCAATCTATCTAACCAGCACATCTGTAGGAAACTGGAGCACCCGGAGGAAACCCACGCAGACATGGGAAGAATGTGCAAACTCCACACAGTCACCCAAGGTCAGAGTCGAACCTGGATCCCTGGCGCTGTGAGGTAGCAGTGCTAACCACTGTGCCACCGTGCTGCCCTTACGGCGACTGCAACTGTTTGTTCTTTCCAGGAGGTTAGTTGTGTGGTACGGTAGACAACAGCGTGGGAAAGTTCTTGTGGTGAACTCTGGTAAATTATTACAGTAGCACACGGTAGTAATGTCATATTACTGCATATCCAATCACATGGCGTTTTCATTTGATTTTAATGCATTGATCAACTTTAGTTAAATCCAAATTATTATTTTAGTTTGATAATTCGTAGGTAGAGCTTCCTACATGCACACAGATATCAGTCCCTGAAACGAAGTTGCTGAAATTTATAGATGATAAGAACATCGCGTGTTCAGTGAGAGGGGCCATAAAAGCAGCGAGAGTTCAGTGGGAGGGGGTTAGCCACCACCATTACTGCCCCATGGGCCTACGGAGATCAGTGGGGCAGGGGGTTAGCCACCACCATTACTGCCCCATGGGCCTACGGAGATCAGTGGGGCAGGGGGTTAGCCGTCACCATTACTGCCCCGTGGGCCTGTGGAGATCAGTGGGGCAGGGGGTTAGCCACCACCATTACTGCCCCATGGGCCTACGGAGATCAGTGGGCAGGGGGTTAGCCGTCACCATTACTGCCGCCTGGGCCTGTGGAGATCAGTGGGGCAGGGGGTTAGACCCCATCATTACTGCCCCTTGGGCCTGTGGAGATCAGTGGGGCAGGGGGTTAGCTACCACCACTACTGCCCCTTGGGCCTGTGGAGATCAGTGGGGCAGGGGGTTAGTTGCCATCATTACTGCCCCGTGGGCCTGTGGAGATCAGTGGGGCAGGGGGTTAGACCCCATCATTACTGCCCCTTGGGCCTGTGGAGATCAGTGGGGAAGGGTGTTACCACCATTACTGCCTCTTGGGCCTGTCGAGATCAGTAGGGCAGGGGGTTAGCTACCACCACTACTGCCCCTTGGGCCTGTGGAGATCAGTGGGGCAGGGGGTTAGCTACCACCACTACTGCAGCCTGGGCCTGTGGAGATCAGTGGGGCAGGGGGTTAGCCGCCATCATTACTGCCCCGTGGGCCTGTGGAGATCAGTGGGGCAGGGGGTTAGCTACCACCACTACTGCCGCCTGGGCCTGTGGAGATCAGTGGGCAGGGGGTTAGCCGCCACCACTACTGCCGCCTGGGCCTGTGGAGATCAGTGGGGCAGGGGGTTAGCTGCCACATTTAAAAAGTGCCCAGACACCAACTTCTTTATCGTGCACCCACCGTTGAAGGTGGAGATGGCCTAGGAGAAGTGAGAGGGAATGTAAAATTAAGAAGTTTTGATTTCACATGTGGTTGCGTAGGTGCACTACAATTGTTAATCTTGTGATGCTTCTGTAAATAGGGAATACACTTGTACTTTAAGGAGGTTTGATGTGGTTTGTTTGTGATTTGAAGTCCTTAACCCCATGGAGTATTTGCAGGGCCCTTGCGGGTTATGTGCAATGTGTGAAAGTCTACTGTGCACGTGGAGTCTTTGCTTTTCTTATGCTCATCTGTTCCAATGCCCTAGTATTATACCTATGACATTCTGGGGATCCCCTTCAGTTGTCCAGTTGAGATGACCTGAATCTTTCCCCACCCCCAATGATCCAGCTCCCATCCAGCATCTCAAGATCTCAACAACCTTCTGGATAATTGTGAGCAGCCATGGTTCCTGTTATCTTCAATGTGCAGTCCAATACCTTCCAGTACAAATTATCCCTTACTCCGTAACCCGCCCCAATGCACTATTAATGCTCACCATTCATTCCTGTCAACAATTCCCTCAGTATGCTGCCCAAGACTTATCAATTAACACCATGATCCCCTCCCTCTGCACCCCTTTCCCCTCTTACACCTCCCATGTCCGGTCACAGCTGCATAACCAACCCGTGCCCACTCACACCTACATACTCCATCCCTCTGCCCTGCTCTCCACCCTCCACTTTCCACCCGCCCCGCTCCATACCAGCTGATCCATTTCACAATCCCGCAGCAGCCTCTCTTTTCCTCCAACACCCCTAATCTCCCACACCCCACACAGGTTTCCACACCCACTGCGCCTCTTTATTTCCCTCCCATCTATTCTCCCCCCAGCACAGACCATCACAGCCTAACAGTGCCACATGCAGAGGGAACAGTTCCGGCTGGGCCTTCATCTGCATTCCATTAACAGGATGCAAAATGGCTTCACACTCAACTCTCACAATGCCATGATGGGCAGGAGCACACGTTCCCGCCGTCATTTCACGCCAAAACTAATTTTTTCACTCTCGCTGCTCTGTTTCCTCCCAGCAACCCATCATTAAACCCTTCATCGAAATCCCCAACTATGGAATCAGTTTAGAAACTATCAAATGGAAGAAGCCATTGGTGGGAGTAGTTTATTGGTCCCCTAACAGTAACAACGGTGCAGGACAGTGTAGACAGTGTTATGAAATCCATTTTTGTATGTCGCTGTGCACTACATAAGCAGTCTGTGGAGATTGTAACATTTAAGGTGCAGGATGCTCCAATGCTGATTACTTTTGTTCCTGCCAAGTAACAAAGGTGGGACCCTCTTAGAGAGTTATGATGGGGGCAGCACAGTGACGCAGTGGGTAGCACTGCTGCCTCATGGCACCGAGGACCCGGGTTTGTTCCCGGCCCTGGGTCACTGTCTATGTGGAGTTTGCACATGCTGCCCGTGTTTGCGTGGGTTTCACACCTACAACCCAACAAAATGTGCAGGGTAGGTTAATTGACCACACTAAATTGACCCTTAATTGGAAAAAAGAATTGGGTACTCTAAATTTATTTTTAAAAAGAGTGCTGTGATAGTATTTTTTTTAATAAACATTTTATTGAGGTATTTTCGGTATAGTAACCAACAAAATAAACAATATACATGAAACCATAAACATAGTGCAAAAGCCATTTACCTCTCGTACCGGTCCCACCCTTATTGACCCCCTCACTCTAATCTAAACTACTCCCACTCCCCCCCCCCCCCCCCCCCCCCCCGTCGCTGATGATTAATTTCCCGCAAAGAAGTTGACGAACGGTTGCTACCTCTGGGTGAACCCTAACAGTGACCCTCTCAAGGTGAACTTAATTTTCTCCAAACCGAGAAAGCTAGCCATGCCTGATAGCCAGGTCTCCGGCTTCGGGGGCTTTGAGTCCCTCCAAGCTAATAGTATCCGTCTCCGGGCTACCAGGGAAGCAAAGCCCAGAACGTCTGCCTCTTTCTCCTCCTGGCTTCCAGGGTCTTCCGACACCCCGAAAATCGGCACCTCTGGACTCAGCACCACCCTTGTTTTTAACACCGTGGACATGACATCGGCAAACCCCTGCCAAAATCCCCGAAGCTTTGGACATGTCCAAAACATGTGGACATGTTCGCTAGTCCTCCCCCACATTTTGCGTACTTGTCCTCCACCCCAAAGAATCTGCTCATCCGGGCCACCGTCATGTGAGCCCGGTGAACAACCTTAAATTGTATCAGGCTGAGCCTGGCACATGTTGCGGACGCGTTGACTCTACTCAACGCATCCGCCCAGAGACCATCCTCTATCTCACCTCCCAGCTCCTCCTCCCACTTGCGCTTCAGCTCCTCGTCTGCATCTCCTCTGACCCCATAAGTTCCTTGTAAATGTCCGAGACGCTCCCTGCTCCTACCCAGCCTCCGGAAACTACCCTGTCCTGAAACCCCCTTAGCGGTAGGAGCGGGAAGGTTGACATCTGCTTACGAAGGAAGTCCCACACGTGCAGATACCTGAATTTGTTTCCCCTCGCCAACCCAAACCTTTCCTCCAATGCCCTCACACTCTGAAAGCTCCCCTCTATGAACACATCCCCCATCCTCTCAATCCCCGCTCTCCGCCATAACCGGAACCCCCGTCCATACTCCCCGGGGCAAACCGGTGATTATCACAGATTGAGGACCAGACCGATGCTCCTCCGCTCCCACATGCCACCTCCACTGGCCCCAAACTCTCAGGGCCGCCACCACCATTTGACTGGTGGAGTACCGCGCCGGTGGGGGTGGCGGAGGCGCAGTTACCAACGCCCCCAAACTGGTGCCCTTACAGGAAGTCGCCTCCATGTGCACCCATACCGACCCCTCCCCAACCACCCACTTCCTGATCATGGCTATATTAGCCGCCCAGTAATCGTTGCTAAAATTTGGTAGCGCCAGCCCGTCCTCTCCCCGACTCCGCTCAAGCATTAGCTTCCTTACCCGCAGGGTCTTGCCCACCCAGACGAAGCCCACGATCACTCTGTTGGCCCGCTTAAAAAAGGACTGCGGAATAAAGATGGGGAAATATTGAAATACAAATAGGAATCTTGGGAGGACCGTCATCTTCACCGTTTACACCCTCCCAGCCAGAGACAACGGAAGCGCATCCCATCTCTGAAAATCGTCCTTCATTTGGTCCACCAGCCGGGCCAGATTCAATTTATGCAGCCGATCCCATTCCCACGCCACTTGGATGCCTAGGTACCTAAAGCTTCCCTTTACTAACCTAAATGGCAGCTCTCCCAATCGCCTCTCCTGTCCCCTCGCCTGGACCACAAACATCTCACTCTCTCCCATATTAAGCTGAGACCCTGAAAACCGGCCAAATTCCCCTAAAGCCCTCATGATTTCTTCCATCCCCTCTATTGGGTCCAAAACGTACAGAGGCAGGTCATGCGCATAGAGCGAAACCCTGTGTTCCACCCGCTCCCTCCCCCCCACCCCCCCGAACCAGTCTTCTCCAGCCCTTGAGGCTCTCAGAGCAATTGCCAATGGCTCTATAGCCAGCGCAAACAACAGTGGGGAGAGGGGGCATCCCTGTCTCATCCCCCAGTGCAGTCTAAAATAGTCCGCTGTAGTCCTAGTCGTCCGTCCACTTGCCACAGGAGCCTGATACAGCAACCTGACCCAGTCGATTTAAGCCCCACCCAAATCCGAACCGTCCCAGTACGTCCCACAGATAGTCCCACTCTACCCGATCAAAAGCCTTTTCTGCATCCATTGCGACCACTACCTCCACCTCCCTACCTTCCGGGGGCATCATGATCACATTTAACAGCCTTCTTACATTGGCCACCAACTGCCTGCCCTTAACACACCCCGTCTGGTCCTCCCCAATAACGTCCGGAACACAATTCTCAATCCTGGAGGACAAGATTTTGGCCAGCAACTTGGCATCCACATTTAACAGGGAGATCAGCCTGTTGGACCCACACAGCTCCGGGTTCTTGTCCCGCTTAAGAATCAGCGAAATCATTGCCTGTGACATCGTCGGGGACAGCACCCCCCTTTCTCTTGCCTCATTGAACATCCCCATCAACATCGGCCCCAATATCACAGAGAGGTTTTTATAGAACTCCACTGGGTACCCGTCCGGCCCTGGGGCTTTACCCGACTGCATAGCCTTCAGACCCTCTTCCAACCCGATCGGAGCCCCCAGCCCTTCTACCAGCTCCCCGTCCACCTTTGGGAAATTCAGCCCTTCCAAGAAGTTCCTCATCTCCTCCTGCTCCGCAGGGGGTTCCAACCTATACAGCCTGCTATAGAAATTCCTAAACGGCTTATTCACCCCTACTGAATCACCAATCAGGTTCCCATCTCTGTCCTTTCCTTTCCCTATCTCGCTAGCTGCTTCCATCTTCCTAAGCTGCTGTGCAAGCATTCTGCTGGCCTTCTCTCCATGTTCATAGATCGCCCCCCTCGCCTTTCTCAGCTGCTCCTCCGCCCTCCCTGTGGTTAACAAGCTAAACTCCGCCTGTATCCTCTGCCGTTTCCTTAAAAGCCCTGCCTCTGGGGTCTCTGCATACCCCCTATCAATCTATAGTATCTCCATTGCCAGTCGGTCCGTCTCTGCCCTGTCCACCTTCTCCCTGTGGGCCCGTATTGAGATCAGCTCCCCTCTGACCACTGCCTTCAGTGCTTCCCAGACCACCGCTGCAGAAATTTCCCCGTGTCATTGACCTGCAGGTAGTTCTGAATACATTTCCTCAGCCGCTCGCACACCCCTTCATCCGCTAAAAGTCCCACATCTACCCTCCGGAGCGGGCGCTGGTTACTGTCTTTACTGACCTGCAGGTCAACCCAGTGCGGGGCATGGTCTGAGATTGTGATCACCGAGTACCCCGTGTCCGCCACTCCAACCAGTAAGGCCCTGCTCAAGATAAATAAATCAATCCGGGAGTACACTTTAATTTATGCGAGTATTTTTGTGAATAGAAGGGGAACTCCTTCACCCTCAGCTGCCCAAATCTCCATGGATCCACCCCCCGTCTGCTCCATGAACCCTTTTAGTTCCTTTGCCATTGCTGGCACCCTGCCCGCTTCCGAGCTTGACCGGTCCAAGCCAGGCTCCATAACAGTGTTGAAGTCCCCTCCCATGACCAACCTGTGAGATTCCAGGTCCGGTATCTTCCCCAGCATCCTCTTTATAAACTCCACATCAACCCAATTTGGCGCATACACATTTACTAATACCACCTGCACCCCATCTCGCTTCCCACTGACCATAATGTACCAACCTCCCATGTACGAGATTATTCTATCCGCCTCAAACACCACTCGCTTATTGATCAGGATCGCGACCCCTCTAGTCTTTGAGTCTAATCCCGAGTGAAAGGCCTGGCTGACCCAGCCTTTCCTCAGTCTAACCTGGTCTGTTACTCTAAGGTGCATCTCCTGCAACATTACCACGTCCTCCTTCAGTCCCCTAAGATGCGCGAACACACGTGCCCTCTTGACCGGCCCATTTAACCCTCGAACATTCCAGGTGATCAGCCTAGTTGGGGGGCTCATTGCACCCCCCTCCACCGATCAGACATCCCCTTTTTTAGGCCTGCCTCCAGCCCGTGCTTCCCGCCTCCACCGGTCCATCCCCAGGCAGCCCCCAACTTCCTCTGAGCCTCAGACAGGTCCCAGATAAGTTAAAAGGAGAAGAGAAACTGGCTCCAAGATGGCTGTGGGGAGCAGACTTTCAGTGATGTGGGCTCAAGAGAAGCCGGGAAGACAACAGAACATTGGTGACTCCATGCCGTGGGCCATTGAGGCAGAAGTACCCCTTTGGAGAAGTGGTGTTTTGCTTGGTGCAGCCAAAGAGCTAAAATTGTGCTTGTGATTAGTCTGGGTGTACTTAAAAATCCAGGGGAACAAAATCTCAGAAGGTGAGATAGAAACCCTGTGAGATGGGCCATCATTAAAGTTGTCCGAGTTAGAGCGACTGGTGGACAAAATTCCAAAGCGAGATCTTCGAATGTAAAGATTGAAAACTCGTGAGAGAGGTGGAATTTCGATGAGATTGATTGACTCACTTAGATGGGTTATTGAGAAATCCATGGAATATGTTTTGCTCACATTGGTCATTTATTGTGCAGTGTGGCTTATCTGACCACAGTTTGCCTGTCAATTCAATGAGATAGGTATTGTAAATTGTTTTAGTTTTTGAACTTATCTAATAAAGTTTATTTTTGTTTGTCCAAAACCCGTGGAATTTTGTGACTTTACTCACTTAATAAACATCTTAAATCTCAAACTTCGTCTACTTTAAACAAATATTATTGGTCCTGAACCAGGGCTCGTCCACAATCGCAGGTCTGATCAAGATCATAACATAAATTGGGGGGAGGGGGCACTTATCTTTTTATCAATTCACAGGATGCGGCTGTCCTTAGTTGGGTCAGCATTTATTGCCCATCCCTCGTTGTCCTTCTGAAAGTGGTGGTGAGCTGCCTTGTTGAACTGCTACAGTTATTGAGGTGTAGGTACACCCGCTGTGCTGTTAGGGAGGGAGTTCCAGGTTGTTGCCCCAGCGACAGCGAAGGAACGGCGGTATATTTCCTAGCCAGGGTGGTGAGTGACTTGGGGGTGAACCTCCAAGTGGTGGGGTTCCCAGGAATCTGCTGTTCTTGCCCTTCTAGATGGTAGTGGTTGTGGGTTTGGAAGGTGCTGTCTGAGGAACCTTGGTGAGTTACTGCAGTGCTTCCTGTAGATGGTACACACGGCTGCCACTGTAGGTCAGTGGTGGAGGGTTTGAATGTTTGTGGAAGGGGAACAATCAATTAAGCTGCTTTGTCCTGGATAGTGTCGAGCCTCTTGTGTGTTGTTGGAGCTGCACTCATCCAGGCAAGTGGAGAGTAATCCATTACACTCGTGACTTGTAGATGGTGGAGAGACTTGGGGGGGGGAGGGGGGGGGGGCAGGAGGTGAGTTACTCGCCGTAGGATTCCTAGCCTTTGACCTGCTCTAGTAGCCACAGTATTAATGTGGCTAATCCAGTTCAGTTTCTGATCAGTGGCAACCTCCAGGATGTTAATTGTGGGGGATGCAGCGATGGTAATGCCATTGATTGGCAAGGGGCGGTGATAATGTGGTATCCATAATAAACATTCCTTAGCGAAGGGTGTGTGTCTGCAGACACAGAATGATGGATATAGCCAAAACAAAATGTACTCTCTGTAAAGTGCAGTAATCACCCAAGGACAGGTGAGGAGATAAGGGGCGAAATTCTCCGACTCCCAGCAGGGTCGGAGAATCGCCTGGGGCCGCCAAAAATCCCGCCCCCGCTGTGGCAGAGATTCTCCGCCAGCCGGGAATTGGCGGGGGCGGGAATCACGCCACTCCGATCGGCGAGGCACCTGCGCCGATTCTCCGGCCCAGATGGGCCGAAGTCCCGCCGCTGGGAGGCCTCTCCCGCCGCCGAGGTTTGAACCACCTCTGGAACGGCGGGATCAGCGACGCGAGCGGGCCCCCGGGGTCCTGGGAGGGGCGCGGGGCGATTGGACCCCGGGGGGGTGCCCCCACGGTGGCCAGGCCCGCGATCGGGGCCCCCCGCTCAGACTCCAGGCCAGTGCCCTGGGTGCACTCTTTCTCCGCCGCCGCCACGGCCTCCGCCATGGCGGAAGCGGAAGAGAAACCCACATCGCGCATACGCCGGTGGTGACGTCAACGGAAGCTGTCCGCTGACGTCACCGCCGGCGCATGCGCCGACCAGCGGAAGCCTTTCGGCCAGCCCCGCTGCCGGGCGGCGGGCCTGAAAGGCCGCTGGCCCCGTTTTTTTTTGCGCCAGTCTTCTGGTGCCAACCGCTTCGGTGCGGGGCTAGCCCCCAAAGGTGTGGAGAATTCTCCACCTTTGGGGAGGCCCGACCCCGGAGTGGTTGGCGCCACTCCCCTACGCCGGGACCCCCCATCACGCCGGGTAGGGGAGAATCCCGCCCAAGGTATGCAAATGAAGGAATGAAAATACTCATTCTCTATTGGTCCACATACACTGTTTTCTATTGGCTAGAATATGCTGACCTTTCATTGGTTTAAAATAAAAGTTTAACTGTGAATTATTGGTGTGTTAACATGCAAATTAAGGGATTAGACTTGTTGAAAATGTTATCAGAAGTACTGCTTCACTGGATTCAGTCAGAGCATCATAGTGAATCCCGCTGCGTTCTCCTTGTGCACAAGTCAATAAAGTTTGATTTGAAGAGTACTCGCCGTGCCTACTTGTTAATTTCCAGTTAGATCCTCTCTTGTAGATGATGGTCATTGCCTGACACTTGTGTGGCGTAAATGTAACTTGCCACTTGTCAGCCCAAGTCTGTATATTCTCCAGGTCTTGCTGCATTTGGACAGTGTCTGAGGAGTTGCGAATGGTGCTGAACATTGTGCAGTCATCTGCAAATATCCCCACTTCTGACGGAAGGGAGGTCAATGATGAAGCAGCTGAAGATAGTTGGGCCTAGGACACTAGCCTGAGGAACTCCGACAGTGATGTCCTGGAGCTGCGATGATTGACCTCCAACCATCACAACTTATGGGGCGCGATTCTCCCGAGTCACGAAAACTCGGGAAGCTGGCGTCAAAAACGGGCGCGTTTGACGCCAGCCTCCGCCCCCCGGACCGGGAACCGATTCAGCTCCCCGGTCGGGGCTAGTATCGCGCGGCCGTGAACTCCGGCATCGCGGTCTTAACGAATTTCGTTAAGCCCGCTAGCCAAAGTTAGCGACGGCTGACGCGTCAGATGACGTCAGCCGCGCATGCGCAGATTGGACGACTCCAACCCGCGTATGCGTGGATGACGTCATCGCACTTGTGCGTGAAACCCGCGCATGCGCGGTCTGTTATGCCCCGCAGGAGCCCCGCGGATGGATCCATCGGGGCGGCGGAGGGAGAAAGAGTGCGCGGAGTAAGTACCCGCTGCCCGCGATCGGTGGGCACCGATCGCGGGCCCATGGCACCCTTGGCACAGCCGTGGTACTGCCGTGCCAATCGGTGCCATGGTTCCCCAGATCGAGACTTTACGGCCGTTTTTACGAACGGTCAGACCAGGTGTGTTTTACGTTCATAAAAACGGCCGTAAAGGCCTTGGAAATCGGCCCAACGGCCAGGGGAGAATAGCTGCTCGCCGTAAAAAAACGGCGGGCAGCGATTCGTGTCGGGAGGCGGGCGTGGGGGGGGGGGGGGGGGGGGGGGGGGGGAGAATAGCGGGAGTGCGTCAGACCAGCGTGTCCGTAAAAATTTACGCCGCCCGCTATTCTCCGGATTTTCGTGAGCGCGGAGAATTCCGCCCTGGGTATTTCAAGTCCATGGGCAATGGAAGATACTTGCTAAGGTTACAGTTTATAAGATTCCCAGAGTGAATTTTACGATACTGATTGGAATGCAGAATGGCTTTTTCAATTGCTAAGACTTTTCTGGAAAGGGAAAAGTTATCCCTGATTGATTTGCAACAATTAACCAAGGCCGGGTTAGTCGCATTCACAGAACAGTGTGAGCTAGAGTTGAAAGCAGAAATAATTTGAGGTAATAGCACAGCATCTGGGACTGGAGGAAGATAAAATTATTGCAGATAGCAATTCAGTTGAATTAACTAGAATTCAGTTGCAAATGAAGCAGCTTGAAATTGAAAATGAAATGGAAATGAAGAAGCTTAAATTAGAAAAAGAGGAAAGAGTGAAAGAAAGGCAAAAGCTTGGACTTAAACTATGGAGAGAGAGGTTAGCAAGGGAGGAAAGAGCTGAAGAGAGTTTCAATGTGCGAAATAAATCAGACAGCATGAACTGGCTAGAGAAAAGCTTAGGTTACAGAGCAAAAGAGAGTCTTGTGGTTTGGATTTTAAAAGCACAAGTGAACTGCACCGTCAGGAACTCGGCCCATCGGAGGCAGAGAATCACGGAGGCTCCGGAGAGTACCGGGTTGGGACCGCTAATGATATGCAAACAGTGCTTCCTGTACGTGCGGAGTGAAATGCCTTAATGCCATTTTTGAGGTAACGGAGAATCGCGATTCAAATCTCTGCCTGCCACGATTTTGCCGTCTGAAGCTATTCTCCACCAAATCCCATTTCCTGAGGTCGCCATTTGCTAACAGAGAATCCTGTCCAATGTTTTCCTGCCGGAGGAGAATTGCAACTGATTTACGATTCCTCTGGGAGTGCACATTGGGAAGCAATTCTGTAGCCCTTATCCATTTTATCCCTACAGAGACCCCCTCATTTAAGAAACCCTCCACAGAGATCCCTGGCTGAAGGAATCCCCCCACAGAGATCCCCATAATACTTTAGCCTCTACTGCTTTCTGTGGTAGCAAATTCCACAGGATTACTATTCTCTGGGTGAAAGAATTTCTCCTCGTCCTAAATGGTTTACCCCATATCCTTAGACTGTGACCCCTGGTTCTGGACTTCCCCGCCATCAGGAACATCCTTCCTGCATCTGCCCTGTCTAGTCCGGTTAGAATTTTAGAGGTTTCTATGAGATTCCCCCCTCACTCTTCTAAACTCCAGCAAATATAATCCTAGACGACTCAATCTCCCCACATAAATCAGTCCCACCATCCCAGGAATCAGTCTGTTAAACCTTTGCTGCACTCACTCTGTAACAAGAACATCCTTCCTCAGATAAGGAGACCAAAACTGCACCCAATATTCTAGGTGTAGCCTCACCAAGACCCTGCATAATTGCAGCAAGTCACCTCTGCTCCTGTACTCGAATCCTCTCGCAATGAAGGCCAACATACCATTTGCCTTCTTTACCGCCTGCTGCACCTTCATGCTTACCTTCAGCGACTGGTGTACGAGGACACCCAAGTCTCATTGCACATTCTCCTCTCTCAATCTTTCGCCATTCAGATAAATAATCTGCCTTCCTGTTTTTGCATCCAAAGTGTATAACCTCAGATTTATCCATATTATACTGCGGGCGGGATTCTCCGCTATCTGGCGGGGCAGGCCGTATCGATGGCGAGAGGTGGCGTGAACCACTCCGGTGTCGGGCCGCCCGGAAGGTGCGGAATCCTCGAGCGCCGGTGGGGTTGGCGCCGTGCCAACCGGTGCTGAAGGGCCTCCGCCAGCCGGCACGAGTTGGCGCATGCGCGGGAGTGCCAGCGTGTTCTGCCGTGATCCCAGTGCATGCGCGGGGGGTTCTTCTCTGCACTGGCCATAGCGGACCATTACAGCAGCCGGCGTGGAGGGAAAGAGTGCCCCCATGGCACAAGCCTGCCCGCAGATCGTGGGCAAGGCCACCGTGGCCCCGGCCCTCCCCCCCCCCCCCCCCCCCCCCCCCCCCCCCCCCCCCCCCCCCGAGGACTCTGCAGGCTGCCCGCAGAGCCAGGTCCCGCCGGTAAGGGCCTTGTTTGATTTACGCCGGCGGGACTGGCCGAAAACAGGCGGCCACTCGGCCCATCGCGGAGCAGAGGATCGCCGGTATGGGCCACTGCCAACGGCCCCCGACCGGCGCGAGAATCCCGCCCTGCATCTTCCATGCATTTGCCCACTCATTCAACTTGTCCAAACCATACTGAAGCATCTCTCCATCCTCCTCACAGCTCACCCTGCCTCCCAGCTTTTTGTCATCTGCAAATAAGGAGATATTACATAATCTAAATCATTAATATATATTGTGAATAGCTGGTGACCCAGCACTGATCCCTGTGGTACCCCAGTAGTCACTGCCTGTCAATTTGGAAAAAGACTCGTTTATTCCTACTTTTCGTTTCCTGCCTATTCATCTCAGTACACTAACCCCAATAATTTTAATTTTGATTTCATGCGTTAATCTCTTAAGTGGGTCTTTGTCGAAAGCCTTCTGAAAGTCCAAATAAACCACATCCACTGGCTCTCCCTGGTCAACTCTACTAGTTTCATCCTCAAATAATCCCTGTAGATTTGTCAAGCATGATTTCCCTTTCATGTTTTGTTTTTTGTTTTCCAAAATGCTGTGCTAATTTATTTTTTTATAATGGACCCACTACTGACGTTCGGCTGACTGGTCTATAATTCACGGCTTTCTCTCTACGTTCCTTTTTAAATAGTGGGGTTACATTAGTCCAGTCTTCACATTGAGGATACCCTCCCGTGCTAAATGGGATAGATTTTGAACAGATCTAGCAACTCAAGACTGGGTAATCATGAGGCGCTGTGGACTATCAGCAGCAGTAGAACTGCACTCAAACACAATGGCTGAGATTTTATGGCCCTTCCCGCCGAAGGGATCTTTAGATCCCTGCCATTGGTGACCCCTCCCACAGCGGGATCCCAATGGTAGGACAGGCGAGCCATGCAAAAGCCGCAGACTTCGGCCCAACTGGAAGATCCCACCGGCATTGTAAAATTCTGTGAGAAATCCCGAAAATCCCTCCATTTTTCTCACTGAGACTAGCAATTTTCAATTTTTTGGTAAGATTCCTTCCATATCTTATCTCTGTCTTCACTGTAGAAGGCGCAAATAATATCCCAGAAATATTTATAAATAAAAAGATAAAAGAGAGAGAGGAACTTAAACTATTTACAATCACCAGCGAGTATTAAATCTATTAGAACTCAGGGTCAACAAGTCGCCAAGGCCTATCGCAAGGTTCAAAAAGAAGTGGTTGCTGAGATAATTTAGTAGGTTGATTTTCCAAAATTCCGCAGGTTCTGGAAAGGTCCATCAGGTTGGAAAATAGCAACGGTAGCTACTCTATTCAAGAAAGGAGTGAGACAGAAACTAGGTGACTACAAGCCAGTTAACCAATATCTAGGGAAAAGCTAGAATCTATTATTACGGGGATTATAGCAGGACATCCAGAAAATCTTATTGCAGTTGAGTCAACGTGGTTTTGTGAAAGGGAAATCATGTTTGATAATTTATTAGAGTTCTACGTTTCAATGAGGAATTAACATGTGGATAAAGGTGCAGATGTGGTGTACTTAGAAATACAGAGGATGTTTGAAAAAGTGCCAAATCAAAGGTTACAGTGCAAGAGCTCGTGTGCAGGGGTAATATTATCACAGATAGAGGATTGCTTTTCTTTTTTTTAAATAATTTTTATTGAAAGAGTTTTTCCATACAAACATTTACCCCTACTAATTTTTAAATTATTTACAACACAATCCCTCTAGGCAAATATCCCTCCCTCGCCCGCCCTCTCGCGCGCACCCGTCCTCCCCCCCCCCCCCAAGCAACAACCTTAACAAACAAGGCAGCCTACAGTTTCAGACATGAGCAGCGAGCAGACTTGCCCGCGTTACAGTCGTGCATGTCCCCCCACGACCATTGCTGCCCCCCCCCCCTCCCCCCCCCCCCCCCCCCCCCCCCCGGGTTGCTGCTGCCACGACCCCGAACGCCTATCTCTGATCTAAAAAGTCAAGGAAAGGTTGCCACCGCCTGGAGAATCCCTGTACCGACCCTCTCAGGGCAAATTTGATCCTTTCTAGCTGAATATAGCTAGCCATATCGTTAATCCAAGTTTCAACGCTTGGAGGCCTCGCGTCCTTCCATTGAATTAATATCCTTCGTCGAGCCACTAGGGACGCAAAGGCCAGTATTCCGGCCTCCCTAGCCTCCTGTACCCCCGGTTCTACCCCGACCCCAAAGATCGCAAGCCCCCATCCTGGTTTGACCCTGGACCCCACCACCTTCGACACCGTCCTTGCCACCCCCTTCCAGAACCCTTCCAGCACCGGACATGCCCAGAACATATGCACATGGTTCGCAGGGCTTCCCAGACATCTGACACACCTGTCCTCACTCCCAAAGAACCGGCTCATCCTTGTCCCCGTCATGTGAGCTCTATGCAGCACCTTAAATTGAATGAGGCTCAGCCTCGCACACGAGGAGGAAGAATTGACCTTCTCCAGTGCATCCGCCCACATCCCGTCTTCTATCTGCTCTCCCAGCTCCCCTTCCCACTTGGCTTTCAGCTCCTCCCCTGATGCTTCTTCCGCCTCCTGCATTATCTTGTAGATGTCTGATATCTTCCCCCCTCCGACCCAGACCCCCGAGAGCACCCTATCACTCGCCCCCTTACTGGGGAGCAGGGGGAACCCCTCCACCTGCCGCCTAGCAAATGCCTTCACTTGTAAATATCTGAACATGTTTCCCGGGGGGAGCTCAAACTTCTCCTCCAGCCCTCCCAGGCTCGCAAACCTCCCCTCTATAAATAGGTCCTTCAGCTGCCGTATGCCCACCCTGTGCCAGCTCTGAAATCCCCCGTCGATGTTCCCCGGGATGAATCTATGGTTCCCTCTTATTGGCGCCGCCAACAGACCTCCCATTTCCCCCCTGTGTCGCCTCCACTGCCCCCATATCTTGAGGGTGGCCGCCACCACCGGGCTCGTGGTGTACCTCGTGGGGTGGAGCGGCCATGGTGCCGTTACTAGGGCCCCCAGGCTTGTGTTGCCACAGGACGCCCTCTCCATTCGTTTCCAAGCTGCCCCCTCCCCTTCCATCATCCACTTGCGCACCATTGACACATTTGCCGCCCAGTAATACCCGAGAGATTGGGTAGTGCCAGCCCTCCACTGTCCCTACTCCGCTCCAAAAAGACCCTCCTCACCCTTGGGGTGCCGTGCGCCCACACGTAGCTCATGATGCTACTCGTCACCTTTTTGAAGAAGGCCCTAGGGAGGAAGATGGGCAAGCACTGAAATAAAAACAAGAACCTTGGGAGGACCGTCATTTTGATTGACTGCACCCTCCCCGCCAGCGACAGCGGTACCATGTCCCACCTCTTAAATTCCTCCTCCATCTGTTCCACCAGCCTGGAAAAGTTCAACTTGTGGAGGGTCCCCCAGTTCCTTGCCACCTGCACCCCTAAGTACCTAAAGCTCTTTCCTGCTCGCTTGAAGGGGAGTCTCCCAATACCCTCTCCCTGGTCCCCCGGGTGTATCACAAAAACCTCGCTTTTGCCCAAATTTAGTTTGTACCCCGAAAAGTCCCCAAACTCTGCTAATAGTTCCATTATCTCCGGCATTCCCCCTTCTGGGTCTGCCACGTACAGCAGTAGATCATCCGCATACAGCGATACTCGATGTTCCTCCCCTCCCCTAGTCAGTCCTCTCCACCCCCCTGAACCCCTCAATGCCATCGCCAACGGTTCAATCGCCAGTGCGAAAAGTAGGGGGGATAGGGGACATCCCTGCCTGGTCCCTCGGTGGAGCCCGAAATACTCCGACCTCCTCCCGTTTGTCACTACACTCGCCGTCGGGGCCGAGTAGAGCAACTTCACCCACTTAATAAACCCTTCCCCAAACCCAAACCGTTCCAACGTCTCCCACAGGTACCCCCACTCCACCCTATCGAATGCCTTCTCCACGTCCAGCGCTACCACTATCTCAGCCTCCCCCTCCACTGCCGGCATCATAATTACATTCAGCAATCTCCGCACGTTCGTGTTGAGCTGCCGCCCCTTCACGAACCCCGTCTGGTCCTCATGGATTACCCCTGGCACACAATCCTCTATTCTAGCTGCCAGGATCTTTGCCAGCAACTTGGCATCCACGTTTAGAAGCGAGATAGGCCTGTAGGACCCGCACTGCACGGGGTCTTTATCCCGCTTCAATATCAGGGAGATCAGAGCCTGCGACATTGTCGGGGGCAGAACCCCCCCCTCTCGCGCCTCATTAAAGGCTCGTACCAGTACCGGTCCCACCAAGTCCACATTTTTCTTGTAGAATTCCACCGGGAACCCATCTGGCCCCGGCGCCTTCCCCGCTTGCATCTGACCTATTCCCTTGACTAGCTCCTCTAGTCCTATTGGCGCCCCCAGCCCTTCTACCAGCCCCTCCTGGACCCTTGGGAACCTCAATTTGTTTAGGAAGTCCTCCATTCCCCCTCTCCTCGTCGGCGGCTCAGACCGATACAACTCCTTGTAAAAATCCCTGAAGACCCCATTCACTTCTTGCCCCTTCTGCACTACCTTCCCGCCCCTCTCCTTCACTTCCCCAATCTCCCTAGCCGCATCTCGTTTGCGAAGCTGGTGTGCCAGCATCCTGCTCGCCTTTTCCCCATACTCATAGACCGCGCCCTGTGCCCTTCTCCACTGCGTCTCTGCCTTCCTGGTGGTCAGCAGGTCGAACTTGACCTGCAGGCTGCGCCGTTCTCCCAGCAGCCCTCCTCTGGTGCCTCCGCATATCTCCTATCCACTTCCAATAGCTCCCCCACCAGCCTCTCCCTCTCCTGCCTCTCCTTTCTTTCTCTGTGCGCCCTTATGGAGATCAGCTCTCCCCTGATCACTGCCTTCAGGGCCTCCCAGACCATCCCCACCTGCACCTCACCCGTGTCATTCAAGTCCAGATAGCTCTCAATGCTCTTCCGGACCCTTTTACACACCTCGTCGTCCGCTAACAGCCCCACATCCAGCCGCCACAGCGGGCGCTGGTCCCGCGCCTCCCCCATTTCCACATCCACCCAATGTGGTGCATGATCAGAGATCGCAATGGCCGAGTACTCAGCTTCCCGTACCCTCGGGATCAGCCCCCTGCTCAACACGAAGAAATCGATTCTGGAGTACACTCTATGGACGTGGGAGAAAAAGGAATACTCCCTCGCCCTCGGCCTACCAAACCTCCATGGGTCTACTCCTCCCATCTGCTCCATGTACCCCCTCAGCACTTCTGCCGCTGCCGGCCTCCTATTGGTCCTTGAGCTCGATCTGTCTAGCCCGGGGTCCAGCACTGTGTTAAAGTCCCCCCCCATGATCAAGCCCCCTGCCTCCAGTCCCGGAATGAGGCCCAATAGGCGCCTCATAAAACCCGCGTCATCCCAGTTCGGGGCATATACGTTGACCATCACCACTTTCTCCCCCTGCAGCTTACCCTTCACCATCACATACCTACCCTCCTTATCCGCCACCACCTCCTCCGCCACGAACGACACCCTCTTTCCCACCAGAATTGCCACCCCCCGGTTCTTTGCGTCCAATCCAGAGTGGAACACCTGTCCCACCCACCCCCTTCTCAGGCGAACCTGGTCCACTACCTTCAAATGGGTCTCCTGTAACATTGCTACATCAGCCTTCAGTCCCTTCAGGTGTGAGAATACCCTTGATCTCTTGACCGGCCCATTCAGCCCCCTCACGTTCCAAGTGATCAGCCGGGTCGCGGGACGACCCGCCCCCTTCCCCTGCCGATTAGCCATGTCCTGTTCCCTGCTCGCCCCGGGTCGACCCTCCCCTTCTGACCCGCTCCCCATGGCGATGGCCCCCTCCCCCCCCCTCTCCAGTCCTCCACTTCCCGTTTCTGGTCTTTCCAGCAGCAACCCGGTGTCCCTCCCTAACCCCCCTCCCCCCCCCCCCCCCCCCCCCCCCCCCCAGGCTAGGACCCCTCCTAGCCGCGATGTACCCTCCATCGTACTCCCGTAAGTCAGCTGGTTTACGCTGACCCGGCTGCTCCTGCCACACTCCGACTCCCCCCGGCTCGGGGGGGGGGGGCCTCCCCCCCCTTGCCACTCCTCCCTGGCCCCGCTCCAACGCGGGACAGGTCGCCATTGCTAGCCACACCCCGCACTCCTCCCCTCCCCCTCCTCTGCCCCGCGCGCGGGGAAAACAGAGGAAAGCCCGCGCTTTCGCCCTGCCACACCCCACCCCGCCATCTTCAGTTCCACCCCCGTCCCCGTCCATGCCTGTAAAGAACCCCCCCTAGGAGCCCATATCCCCGATCTGCTGAGGATTGCTTTTCTTGAGGATTGCTTTTCTAACAGGAAACTGAGAGTAGGGTTAAATGGGTCTTTTTCGGGTTGGCTAGCTGTAATCAGTGATGTGCCACAATAAATCAGTGCTGGGGCCTCAAAATTTACAATCTATACAAGTGATTTGGATGAACAGACTGAATGCTTTTATGAATGGCACAAAAATAGGTAGGAAAGTAAAGGGATTTAGGTAGGTTAAGTGAGCGGGAAAGAATTGGGTGATGAGTATGATGTGGAAAAATTTAAACTCAACTTTGGCAGGAAGAATAGAAAGCAATTTATTATTTAAATAGAGATGGCAAAACTCAGTGGTCGAGGGATCTGGATATACTGATACACGAATCACAAAAAGTAGGTTCAGCAAGGCAAATTAATGTTCTTTATTGCAAGAGGAATGGAATATAAAAGTAGGAAAGTTTTGCTTCATTTGTGTAGGATATTAGTGAGAGCATGGACTGAATTCTCCGCCGTCATGATGCTCCGTTTTGCCTGCAGCCCGGTGGTATCCCAACGGCGTGGGGCTGCCACACAATGGGAAATCCCATTGACCAGCCGGCGAAATGGAGAACACCGATGGTTTGTTGAACCAGAAATCTGGCACGGCGGGATGGAGAAACCCACCCCACATCTTGGACACTTGTACAGTTTTGGTCTGCTTCTTTGAGAAAGGCTATAAAAATTGGAAGCATTTCAGATCTGGTTCACTTGACTGATTCTTGAGATGATGGGGTTATCTTATGAGGAAAGGTTGGACATGTATTCATTGGAGTTTAAAAGAATGAGACATGATGTTAATTAAGCAGAAAGGATCCCGAGGACAATTGACAGGGTGGATACTGAGGATGTTTCCCCTGTGGAAGAGACTAGAACTAGAGGACACAATTTAAAAATAAGGGGTCTCTCATTTAAGGCAGAGGTGAAGAGAATTTTAGTGTACTTGAAAAACAACACGAGTTGAGTCACTCAGTAGCTGACATCACTGAAAACACAATAGGTTGAATGTGATTAAGACATAAACCCAATGAATCAGTGAGGGAATAAACCCATCAGTGGGGGTAACATCCCACTGCGGCATATCACAACCAATCTGGGTAAAGAACTGAGACTCTCAGAGCCCGGCCTCTGAAAGGAGTTCTGAAAGTTGTTGGCATTGAAGTGAAAGAAGTTATACCAGCATGTAATGTTGAAGACCGAATAAAGTTTTGTACGATTGTACCACAACCCCATTTCAAGTCTCGTGAATATACCTTTAAGGAATAACATCTGTAGGCACCTTTCTCAGAGTTTTTGTCACCCATATTACATCAAAGATCAATTGGACTCCCAATCTAGGGGAGAGCAAGTTTAATTGTAGCAGCTTGTCTCACAAGCTCACTTCTCCACACTGATTACACCAGTGTTCTTCAAACTTATTTCCGCGGACCCATTTTTACCAACTGGCCAACCTTCGGGACCCACGCCGGCCGACCTGCGCGACCCACCATTTTCTCTTACCTTGTTTGCTGCTGATAAAAATGGAGGAAATGGCTTTGGGTCCCTTTGGCCCTCGTACATGCTCCTCCAATGGAACCTGTTGGATGAAGGTAAAGCCTTCCGGTGTCGGAAAGTATGGAGTCTCCGTCTGTCCAAAGTTCGGCATTTTTTCCTGTAAAATTTAATCAAATAAAACCCCCCCGAACTTGTAAAAAAATAAAATAAAATAAACTGAATAAAATAAATGAAAAAAAAAATTAAATGAATAAAATAAATGAATAAAACCCCCACGAACTTG
This sequence comes from Scyliorhinus canicula, assembly GCF_902713615.1. Classification (NCBI taxonomy): domain Eukaryota; kingdom Metazoa; phylum Chordata; class Chondrichthyes; order Carcharhiniformes; family Scyliorhinidae; genus Scyliorhinus; species Scyliorhinus canicula. Next base: position 224,118,178 of record NC_052146.1, read on the forward strand.
TAAAAAAAAATGAATAAATGAAAAAAATAAAAATTAAATGAATAAAATAAATGAATAAAGTGAATAAACCCCCCCAACTTGAAAACAAAAAGCTGTGACTGTTTAAACCTGATCATCGGCGCGCATGCACATAGTTTTGCGCATACGTGCTGATGATCGTGCACCATTGCGCAATGCGGCCGAATTTGTTTTACATGTTTGCAGCCATTTTAAAGGCCGCTTGCAGCCAGCGTTATTAAAAGCTGGCTGCTGTACGGGGTTTTGTGCAATCGGGAGTGCCACGAAGGACGGCTCCACGACCCTCCCGACACCCGCCTGCATGTCGCGCCCCCGAGTTTGAGGAACACTGGATTACATCATAATAGCAACGTGATAGATGGCATAATTGTCATATACTCTTGTGTCGTATTTTAATTATGCTGTTAACTCATTTACATAATCAGTTGTTTAACTCAGAACAATATGTTGAATAAATGAGTGTAGCCTCCATTAAAGTATGCCCAAATGACATCCAAGTTGAAGGAAGCTATTAAGTTGTGCTAATCTCTCCTTTTGTAGATCAGTGTCATATTTTGTTTCATAATACCTCTATGAAGCACAATTTGGATGTTTTGTTACATTGAAGCCACTACATAAATGCAAGTTGTTGTTCAATAATATATTGCACATATCACCCAAAGGTTATATATTTTATGATTTTTTTTAATATAAAAAAAATCCAATTCTACATCTTCCTCCCAGGCTCTTCAGCCAATGCTGCTAAAAGCGTCAGAGGAGTAACCTGGGGTTTATCTTTCTCTATTCCTGAGAGAATCGCTTGATTTCATTTGTCCAATTCTCCCATTTGCACAAGCAAAATTAGAAAGGGCATTTGGGAAACCTACACAAACGTGTATCCTACTATTCCAGGGAATTCTATATTAGAACTTCAAAATTATATCACAGTGTACAGTCTGAGATAGGCATTGGCTTCAGAAAAGTTCCTAGTTCAGTAGTTAACCAAGTTAGAATCTTCATAAAGGTACCATTGGACTTATGCCTGTGGTGAGCACCTGAGGAAGGAGCAGTGCTCCGAAAGCTAGTGTTTGAAACAAACCTGTTGGACTTTAACCTGGTGTTGTAAGACTTCGTACTTTATTGTAATGTAATCGATACACAGAACACGGAATTTCTTGAATACAATGTGCATATTTATTCCACATCAGAACACCTTTTTTAGCATATTTGATGTCAAGTAGTCATTCAACAGAATACAAAATATAACCAATTAAAATCAATATTACAATGCAGATTTCATAAAATTACAATATACACAACCTCCAACATTTATGTACAACGAAAAAAAGACATCTAAATAAAATGTTAGCATTAAGAGGCATGAGCATACTGCAGCCTCTATCAAAGCCTGTAGTGCTGACGACAGTGTTTAACAAGTAGAGCTCTTTGTGTCAGGCCACCAGAGGGTCATCTTGGCAAACAGATGCGATAGAAAACAGTGCCATACTTAGCATTCTAAAAACCTAAAAACTGGACACAATGTAACAAATTCCATCTAATCAATATCTTGGTGCTGTAATGTAAACCAATATTTTCCACCTATAAATAAAATTAAGATTTACAGCCTATTAAAATAAGCAATTTAACCTTTCTTGAAAATATTACTTACTTTTGGTGTTCAATAACTGCCTTATTTGCAAATCCAATACAAAACTAGTGAATTATGGAAACTACACAATAATGCTATTGTCCACAACAGACAATAAATAGTTGACAAATATGCTTATCATTTTCTTTAACGAAAACAAGTATTAAGAATCTACATTTTTGAGGCTAACTATGGTCTTAGTGCAGACAGCAGTAAAGGCAAACTAAACATTGCTTTTCTTTATAAAGCTTCTGCGGTCGTTACTTTCAAAACAAAAAACAATTGACCAGAACAGTATAACTTGGAGACTGAAAATAAAGACAGGCAATAAACTAACTTCAATTCCTGATCATTTTGTGAAGAACAGCACTCATTCAAGACTTCAAAGCTAAGGCTCTCCATTACTTTCAATGTTTTCAAAGAAGCAGTCTTCATTAACTACGGATGTTAGGCTCTGGACACTAAACTCTCTCTCCAACACAGAATTCAAGTCAACATTTGGCCCATCAGATTGACTATCCAGAGATCGGTTGTGCTCATGCATGGCTAACAGGTTCCCTTTTTTCTTCTTTGTACTGGTGGCTTTTCTTTTGATTGGGCAAAAGTGAGCTCGCACAAGCCGGGGGTGTTCATCTATTTGTTCCACCTCTTCTGTATCTAATTGTTTATTTGGTGCCTGCTCTACACCAACCTTGTCAACTTCAATTTGCAATTTTTCGAATTGTACTTCAATTTCATCTGTCAAAGTCTTATACTTGGATTTGCAGTAATCTTCATCGTCACTCAAAATGTCTGATTCCTTTACTTCAGCTTCCTGCTGTTCCTCTGCACCACTGTGTTCTTGCTTTGGAAATGAAAGACTACTAGGCTCTAGTCCACCCTCTGAGGTATGGCAGCCACTGCTTTGTGTTCCACTGCTCAAGCTACATTCATCAGAATCAACAGCATTACGTTTCCCAGAGTCCTGATTCCAATAGGATGGAGAATGCTTGAACAACTTTGATGCTCTAGTTGATGCTGAAATAAAGAACAAACCAAAATATCAAATTAAACTATTGTCACTATTAAAAAAAACTAGAAACAGCAGGTATTGATTATAACAGAGGCACAGTTGAGGTTGAGATTTGGTTTTAAGACTTTGTAAATGACTTAAAGGGTGTGATTCACCAGCTGCATTGAGCTCTCGCTCGAGCACGATGCGGCCGGTGAGTGCCCGGGAGAGGCCTTTCGTGGGCTTCCCGGCAGCCTTCACACCTCGCAGGATTCACCCAAATCCTATGAGGTGTCGGAATCTGAATCACGCCCACAAGTTGGGTCACCCAAATGGCGCTTGCCGAAGCTGGGTTTAAACCGACTTCGGCAAGCTTACTCGGGATCCACCGTCGACTCCAGCGAGGCTGTAGCCAGGTGTCGTTCAGCACAGGAACGTGGACCAGCGGAAAGGCACCCGGGGGGCCTCTAAGTGGGTGTGAGGGGAGCCTGAAGAGGGGGACACCCCCGATGGACCCCATAGTGGCGTGTCCACACTTGGGACTGTGTGGAGTAGTGCCTGTGTGTGTGTGTGTGTGTGTGTGTGTGTGTGGGGGGGGGGGGGGGGTGACATTGCCCATGGGGGGGGGGGGGGGACCGATAAGCTCACTTAAATATTGGGCCACCCTTTCAAAATGGCAGCCCAATATCTGGGCTCAGCTCCCCAGTGCTAGAAAAGAAATCTAAGTGTGGGCTAAACCAGTGAGAAACTCCCCAGGTCCCCAAAAAGTGACTAAGTGTCATTGAATAGCGGTGGGGAACTCGCCAGCAAAGCCAGCAAGAAACACTCTGGAAAAACCCGCCACAAATGAACTTAGAAATGTTCCATACAACATTTTACTAAACAGTGTGATCTAGGAAGACCCCAAGCTCAATCCCTGGGTTGAAAAGAGCAGAGATCTGCCAGTGAGACAAGTTGACCTTGGTATGACTGGATAAAATGAATAGGAAGAATCTCAGAAGAAAATCTGGAAAGAGGATTTTTAAAAGAACATAAATTAAGTGAATGTACAAGCCTAAAAACACAGATGTTCTCCCAGCACACATAAAGCTTCCCCTGACCATCAATTATTTTGTGCAACAGATACAAGGGAAATTTTAATCCAAGTATTGATGCAAGAAAATGCATTCAATTAAATTGACTACATGAGTGAGCTGCTTAATTCTGAATTAATTTCTATGAGAGCTAAAACATTGGCTAGGCACTGGCACAATCTTTGCTAATACAGGAAATAGTTTGTATGTTTTCTTACCAATTTTGGCAGAGGATGGCACCCTGTTTTTTAGAGGAATCCTATATTCTTTATTCAATTTCTCAAGTGCTCCTTCTGACTTGGTCATATGGCGACGAACATTCTCTCTCAGAATTGAACGTATCACTTTGATGATATTTGTTTTACTCTCTGGATCACTGGAAAAGTGGAAATAAAGTAAAATAATTGTTGTTACAGAAATACATACAAAATATTATCTTTAAAAGCAGAAGACTTTCTGCCAAGTACATGAAAAACAACAATTGTGTATTTCAAAAGAAGTCCTCACCATTAAACATGACATTTATGATGCTAGCTTAATGGCACTCTTTGGTGTATGTTAGTACACTTAAGTGTTAGGATGTGGGGTTCATCTTCAAGCCTCATGGCAATCAAGGCAACAAATGTAAACAAAGCCTTTACGTTCGAGGTAGAAGGAAAATTAAAGGACTGGTTCAACTTAGTTACTTTCAGGCAGCATCTAGACTGGTTTGCTTTGGCCAGTGTAATGCTGCGTGGTATAAAGAACTGAATATAATGGAACCCGTACCCAATGAACATGTTGTTCTTCAATTATGAAAATGTTTGACACAAACCAAAATATCCCAGGATTCGTTAAAATGCTAAATGCTGACATTCAAACTCATTCCTAATTCAACACAAGGAAGTATTTCGCTTCTTTATGCCTTTCATTTATTAATATCATGATTACCAATAAAGGAGCAACCGCAAGACAAACTAGTGGCTGCAGCTATTGAAATATAATCTCTTTGTATCCTATAACATAATGGCCAGTGTTTTATAGCACACTACTCACGATTAAGTAATTATAATGTTGGATTAAATGGGGCGGCATGGTGGCATAGTGGTTCGTACTACAGCCTCACAGCGCCAGGGACCTGGGTTCAATTCCAGCCTTGGGTGACTGACTGTTTGGAGTTTTCACTTTCTTCCCGTGTCTCCAGCTGCTCTGGTTTCCTCCATAGTCTAAAGAAGTGCAGATTGGGTGGATTGGCCATGCTAAATTGCCACTTAGTGTCTAAGGATGCGCAGGTCAAGTGGGGTTATGGGGTTACGGGGATAGTGTGGGCGAGTGAGCCTAAGTAGGGTGCTCTTTCAGAAGGTCGGTGCAGACTCGATGGGTCAAGTGGCATCCTTCTGCACGTAGGAACTCTTATGGTTCTATGGTCTAAATATTAAACCTTAATAAATTAAATGGAGTAACATTTTAGACAACTTCAATCTTGTAGAGAACTTACAGTAGAAACTCCTGCTCACCCTGTTACTTGAATAGAATATTGAGGTAGATTTTGTGATATAAATAATGGCTGCTTAACACTTGTCAGCTGGACATCAACACATAGCAACCAGACATGTGCTGTTAAAGGCACAGTTCAGGTAGCTTCTGTTCAAGGTGCCCAACTCCTCCAGGAGCTGTGCTATGATGTTATCTCACTGGAGAGACTTGTCATTGAAACCTTTGAAAGGAAATTAAGTTGCTTTACTAACAGTACAGACGGGATTTCTTTCATCTGTGCTCTGGCGGGTGCGAAAAAGTGGCTCGGTAACTAGGCGTTGGAAAAGACAGATGGGCAAACGTTTAGTGAGGATCTGATTATTTGATTGGGGGGCTGAGGCTTCTCATCTGGTCACTGTATTCTGAACTTCTGTGTTTAAGATGCAGCTCCAGCATGTCCAGTTGCCCAACAGCCCCACATCTTGTATGTGGCTCTGGGACATTTCAGCACTTGGTATAAGGAGTTAATACAGGGGCTAGAATTTCCCAGCCATTCGTGCCGTCAGGATCGGAAGAGGTTCCCCGGTGGTGGGGGTACAAACAATGATAAAACCCATTGTTGGTGGCGGAACCAGAAGTTCCCACTGCTGACCAATGGCACGCCCCCGCCATCACCATGAAACACCCAGCACAAGGAGTTTGATTAATGCCAGGAATGAGAACATAAGAACGAGGAGCAGGAGTAGGCCATCTGGCCCCTCGAGCCTGCTCCGCCATTCAATAAGATCATGGCTGATCTTTTTGTGGACTCAGCTTCACTTACCCGCCTGCTCACCGTAACCTTTTATTCCGTTAATGTTCACAAATCTATCTATCTTTGCCTTAAAAGCATTTAACAAGGTATTCTCAGCTGCTTCACTGGGCAAGGAATTCCACAGATTCACACCCTTTGGGTGAAAAAGTTCCTCCTCAACTCAGTCCTAAATCTGCTCCCCTCTATTTTGAGGCTATACCCCCTAGTTTTACCCTCCTGTGAAAACAACCTCCTTGTTTCTATTCTACTGATTCCCTTCATAATTTTATGTTTCTATAAGATTCCCCCCTCATTCTTCTAAATTCCAATGAGTACAGTCCCAGTCTATGTAGTCTCTCCTCATAAGCCAATCCTCTCAACTGCAGAATCAACCTAGTGAACCTCCTCTGCACCCCCTCCAGTGCCAGTCGATCCTTTCTCAAGTAAGGAGACCAAAACTGTACATAGTACTCTAGGTGTGGCCTCACAAGCACCCTATACAGCTGCAACATAACCTCCCTGCTTTTAAACTCCATCCCTCTAGCAATGAGGATTAATCGCCCGTGAATATGTCTCTGTGCTTCTTAGCTCTCCTGATTCCCAACATTGCGACTCATTTGGTGAAACACTATTCAGTTGGATAGCCTTTCAATCGGCTTCCCTGTGCAGAGAACCAGTCCTCAAATTGACTCTGAGCCCTCACCATTAGAGTCGCACCTTATTTTAATTTTGTGCTGCACCTTCGCTTCATGTTGGAAGTGATGAGGAGGTGTATTTGAGGTAGCCGTGGGAGGTAGTGGGCTTATATGATTGTCCGTAGACAGCCCAGCCCTGGAATAGGAGACAGTTGAGGAAGGGAAGTGTCAGAAATGGAGCATGTCAAGGTGAGAGAATGACTGAAATTGGAAGCAAATCTGGCTGCTGCCTGTGAAGAATCTGCTAAGCCTTTGAAAAAAGAGGGGACTGGGATTCTGCTTGGAAGGATAGTGTGCTTGAAACTGGGACTTCTTTGTCCCTTGGCTGAGAAGAACTTGAAAGGGGGTGAACTGCCTAATAATGCCATGAGATAGCCTTTGCTGTATCGGCTACTCCATGTGTAATTTATGGTTCGCATAATTGCTCCATCTCATCCTCCAATGCTGCTAATTTATATTTAACTTACACTGATACTAATTCCTGTTAAAGTTACAAAAAGTCAAATCTTGTCTGGTCATTTTTTCATGTGGAGTGGGTGGGGTAATTCGTTAAGTTTGGTTATTTTGCTTTACAGATCCCCGTGGGGATTCGTAACAAAAGACAGTAGCAAAAATTTACCACTTACATCAATTATTCACTTTTCAAAATGGATTCATGGTTTCAATTTGACTTCGAAGAACATGCATTTTCAGCTGCATTTAACTTCTTTGTAGGACACATAAATTAACATAATATCTCCAGATTGGTAAACTGTTCAGCCCCAACTTTAACATTTTGGGTAAGTGGAAGCCAAGAGACATTGCTACACCAGACACATGCAAGTCTTTGAAGATGTTATTTTGCTGTATAGTTAAAGGGTTATTCAAACATCAGGAAAAATGTTTTAAAACCCTTCTCAAAAGTTGTCATAAATCCGAATGAAAACAAACAAAAGGCATTATTTAAGTTACCTGCTACATAGCTGAAAAACTGTTTCAGGCCGCCCTTCTATTTCAGATTTAGTGTGGATTAACTCCCAGATGCAGCTGGTATCTGTGCCTGAAAAGGAAGAAACAAGTAATGAAGACAATTGCAGAAAAAAGTCCTTTGCACTGTAGTTATGTCACTTCCTGCACTCAGGAACTTCTGGATCAGGAGCTGCAAGCCAAAACACAAAGAAACGTCGCAACCTAGAAAAAAAGCCTATGGCTTCATTTTTTTACATTGCTAACGCAGCATTTGGCGATTGATGTATTTGTACTCCAAGATGACTTTGTTCCTCTATCTCACCCAAGTAATAAGTGACTTTCCTGTTCTTCCTACTAAATATACCTACCTTCATACCTCAGGGGCTGGTTTAGCACACTGGGCTAAATTGCTGGCTTTTAAAGCAGACCAAGGCAGGCCAGCAGCACGGTTCAACTCCCGTACCAGCCTCTCCGAACAGGCGCCGGAATGTGACGACTAGGGGCTTTTCACAGTAACTTCATTGAAGCCTACTCGTGACAATAAGCGATTCTCATTTCATTTGATTTTAATTTCATTTATTTGCGTTTAATTTGATTTGCCATTTACCCATTCTGCAAATTTATTAATGTCCTCCTCTAATTTATTTCAATTGTCCTCAGTACTTCTGTGCAATCTGCAAATTTAGAATTAAAGGGAGCGATTCTCTAAAACATTTCTAAGCTAATTTGTAGTGGGTTTTTCAAGGAGTCGAGTTCCCTACCGCTATTAATGACACTTTTAGTCACTTTTTTCGGCCCTGGGGTGTTTCTCACCGGTTTAGCCCACACTTAGAGGTTTTTTTTTTAAGCACTAGGGAGCTGAACTTAGAGATCGGGCCGCCATTTTGAAAGCGTACCCCGATCTCTAAGTGAGCTTGTGGGTCCCCAAACCCATCACCCATGGGCAATGTCACCCCAACACACATGGACACTACCCCGCACCCCCAAGTGTGGACATCCTGCTTTGGGGTCCCTGGGGGCCCCCTTTTCAGGCCCCCACAAGTCCCTTTATAGCAGCCCCTCCCTTCTAGGGCCCCCACCCAACAAACCCAAAACCTCCCAGAGGCCAATACTTACCTGCCCTGCACTCCCCCACCAAACCCCCACTCCATCCTTCTTTAATGGGCATGGCCCCTCTCGCCCCCTGATCCTTGGCAGTGTCACCCTGTCACCCTGGCACTCGGGCACTGCCACTCCGGCACTTGGGCAGTGCTCCTGCTGGCTTGGCAGTGCCATTCGGGCACCTTGGCAGGGGAAGGGCCAGGGAGCTATCCTGCACTTACCCTGACCACCCAGGGGTCCCCGGTGGCCCAGGAGAACCCCTGGGTGCCGTTCCGCCTGGTCCACGTTTGTGTGGATCAGTACTGATTGGCGCCCGGCTGCAGCCTTCCTGGGGAGGCCCTGATTTGATGGAGGCCGGTGGATCCCGTGTAGATAGATCTTAAGTAGGTTTATGACCTACTTCTCAAGCGTCATTTGGTCTTGCCCAGTTGGGGCAGAGTTCCGACTCCTACGTCTCACGGGACTCTGATGAATCCCACGAGGCGCGGAGCCTGTTGGGAGGCTCGCTACAGCCCTCTCCCGACATTCTTCAGCCGCGATGTGCTCTTGCTTGAGCGCAACATGGCCGGAGAATCGCGCCCTGTGTTTTTAATTTTCCCCTGAGGATCCCCTTCAAGTCACTGACCAACCTAACTTGGAAATATGTCACTAAAATAAAAACAATTTTAGTGCTGTTTTTCCAAAATATAGTTACAACTCTGTGCTGCACTTTCAAAAGTTAGAATAAATTGCTTGCTTGTGTTACATCACATCTGGGTACAAGGGCTTAAAGATAAATTCCTTTTGTTTTAGCAAAGATGTTTTGACTGTTGCACATATGCATTCTCCAGCAACAAACACAATGCTAATGAAATTGGTTTTCAATGGTAATGCAAAATGGATGATAATGAATCAACAGCCCATTTTACACTGTGCCTGATGCCCTTTTCCTTTGACATGTACTACCTCGGCAGACTAATTTCATCCCTAATCCTCTCAGCAATCATAGCCAGCACTTTCTTACAGGTACAAAGTAATGATACTGAACTGAACAGCACCATGCAAAGAGTATTCAAAATTTGGGCCGGGATTCTCCCCTACGTGGCGGGGCGGAGGGTCCCGGTGGGACGGGGTGGTGTGTACCACTCCGGTCGGGCCTCCCCAAAGGTGCGGGATTCTCCGCATCTTTAGGGGCTATGCCCGCGCCGGAGTGGTTCCTGCTCCGCCGGCTGGCATGAATGGCCTTTGGCGCCCCGCCAACCGGGGCCGAGAGGCCTTCGCCGGCAGGCGGAAGTCCCGCATGCACCGGAGCATCAGCGGCTGTTGACGTCATACCGGCGCATGCGCATGGTGAAGGCCATGGCGGGGGCGGAAGGAAAAGAGTGCCCCCACGGCACAGGCCCGCCCGCCGATCGGTCCGATCGCGGGCCAGGCCACCATGGGGGCAACCCCCGGGGTCAGATCACCCTGCGCCCCCCCCCCCCCCCCACCACTACCCCGGAGCCCGCCCGCACGGCCAATCCCGCCGGTACCAGAGGTGGCTTAAACCACGCCGACGGGAAAGGCCGTCAGTGGCTGGACTTCGGTCCATCGTGGGCCGGAGAATCGCCATGGGGGACCGCCGACCGGCGCGATGCGATTCCCGCCCCCGCCAAATCTCAGGGGGTGAAGAATTCGGGACACAGCGGGGGTGGGATTGATGCCGGCCCTGGGCAATTCTCCGACCCGGCGGGGGGTCGGAGAATCCCGCCCAATAGATTTGAAAAAATTTCCAAATTCACGAGTGGCTTCATAGAGCAGTATTGATGCTATAGGTTAGGATCATAAAGAAGACCTCCACAGGATTCAAAAAGATTTACAGCACACAAACAGGCCATTTAGCCTAACTAGGCCATGCACAAATTCATGCTGCACTTGGATCTCCTTTTAGGTTTGCTTCTTTAAATCTTCCATCTCAAACATTTATTCCCGTCTCTATCAAATGCTCATTTAGTTTCCCCATAAATGCATCTACAATATTTGCTTCAATCGAGTTCCACATTCTTATCATCCTGGGCAATGGAGTTTCTTCTGAATTCCCTATTGGATTTCTTGGTGACTATCTTATATTGGCGGCCTCCACTTATGCTCTTTGTCACAAGAGGAATCTTTGGGGGTGATTTTTCTTCTACCTCACCCAGAGTTGTACCTTCCAAATAATAAGTGATTTTCCTGTTCTTCTCACCAAATGTACCTACCTTCGAATCTCACATTTACTGGTGTTGAATTTTATTTGCCAATGATTTTCCCATTCTGCAAGTTTATTAATGTCTTTCTGTAATTTATTACAGTTCTCCTCAGTGTTTGCAATCCCCAAATTTAGTGCAATCTGCAAATTTAGAAATCGTATTTTTAATTCCAAAGTCCAAATCATTAATATAAATTGTGACCATCAGTGGCCCCAGCATTGACCCTGTGAAACACCACTTCCCAACTTCTGCCATTCTAATAAATAACCCTGAGCCCCAATCACTGCTTCCTGTCTTGAATGTCAGCTAGTAATTCATTCAGCCATTTGTCCCCTGACTCTCCACATCTTCTGGCCTTATTCATTGGCCTATTATGGAGCAATTTATCAAAGGTTGTAATTTAATTAAGGCCACTAAATTAAAATTTAATTACCTGCAGCATTTCCCAGCCTGACCTGAAGAGCTGATAGTGGAATCAACCATCTGAATTTAAACTGATCAATATCACCATGGATATAAGCGGAGCGTGGAGCTGTTGCCTAGGGAAAAGGTGGGTTGCAGAAGTTAGAAGTTGAAGCAGTTAGAAAATATTTTATGCACAATCAAAGACAAAACATTGGTGCTGCATGTGCATTGAAGAGAGTGCAAATGTGTTACTTACAGTTTTCTTTTTAAACTTGTAGATCTCCTTATAGACAAGTATGACAGCTCGCTTAAAAGCTGGGGAATGAAAGAGATACATTTGTCATTCACAACTCTGTAGCAGCTGATTTAAAGAACTAAAGGTTAATGGGTGTCGAAGGGAAGAGACACTCATCTACAGATGGGCTTAATATCATTTTCCCCACAAGATAAGGAAGAAAAACATAATCAGGAAATCAGTTAAAATACAGTTTGCGGTTACAGTTCTCCTTACTAAAACCAGAAAAAAAATCACAAGCAAAATCTTCAACACTGCAATTTGAATAAAGGAATAGATATTCCGAAGAACTTCCAGATTGCTTTATTCCTGTCCAAGGTGGATCAGGAAAATAAAGAGTTAATTTACAACCGTGCGGAGCTCTGTGTAAATGCATACATTTTTTCCAAAAACAGACTATCTTAAGGCTGCTTCTGTACAGCAGCAAAAGTATTCTTTTAATCTTTCCCCTCAAATCTCCAGTGCACAATTACAAATATAGAGATCGTCAGCTTGCTCCCTCCTGATCCTTTGGATGAGAATGTATTGTGGAACTCAGATATCCAGCTGAGGAAGATTCAACGGCTGTTGCAAATTAAGTAATCCCGATTGATAAGTGTCAGGGGGAAGATGATGTCACAAGTGACCTGGTCTTTCCAGGCTAAGGTGTGACAAATAGATTTAGGTGTGCACACTAATCATTATCCAGCAATTCACTCTGGAAATCTGCATGTTGGGTGAGGACAGAGGTAGGTTAGCTGGGATGACTTTCTACAGTCAAGTAGCTCATTGCTATCCTTTGCCCAGGTTTACACATGAAGGATGACCACTTGTGCCAAACAGCTGCAGATACCTTATATTTATTTTACTACCTTAGGGCAAGAGTGAACGGAGGGAGTATTGAAGAAATCTTCAATCGCACTGCACTGCCAATTCTGGAATCCTCAGTTCAGAAGGCTGAGACTCAGTCCCCTGCTAGAATGGGAACCTGCATTTTTCTCATCGCTAAATGAGATCCTGGACATGTTGTTTACTCCTTAGTCTGATAAAGCTGGATAAAAGCAGAGAAAGTTTCCCATCATCCCCCATAAGAGACACTTACCAAAGATGGTGAGTTCAGGATCTTTTCTCATTCGACTTAGAGATGGGAAGGGGTTTAACCAATTAACTGAAGAGTACAGTAAAAGCTCTCCCATTGAAAGCTCGGTCACCTAAAATTTAATTGAGAAATTTAAGTTACAGAACAAAAAACAATCCCTTTGGAAATGAATAATAAAAAACTGCAAAAAAAAAAGAAAATCAGGATGCAGGATGGAAGGTGGACTCAATTCCGCCTCCCAAAAAACCCCCTTTTATAATGGAAAGATGAAACAGCACAGACCAAAATAAATCTATATCCTTATATAACAAGTCTTTGTTAAATCACCGATCATCGACCTGTCCTGCCAGCCTTGATGTACAAAAATAAGAGAATTTAGCCCATCGTGTTTAACATGCCTCCCATGGGAAAAGGAAAACATGTGGCTACATTCCCCTTGTTCTCTCTTTTCTTGATAGAAAATAATCAAGGTACTTGACTGCACCAATCATCTTAAGTAAGTCTATAGTCAAGAATATATGTTGATCAAATAGTTAGACTGTCAATGGCAGAATTCCAATATTAGCTTCATTTCAATCTGTAGCTTCTAAAAATATTCTAGAACAAAATGTGTATACAGAACACTCCCAATGTCTGGAACTCAAGGGACTTCAGAGAGTACTCAACAGTTCAGGACATCTTTAACTCTTTAAAAATCAAGGCCCCTTCTAACAACAATCAATAGTTGGATAGAAAACAGCTATTTGCTGTAACATTAATATCCAAAAAGATTAATTAATCAATTCAAAAGTCAGATGTCTCTCCAAAGGCTCAATTTGTAAGTCACTGCCTAAAACAAGCCACTCAGAATATCCCAGGTTTGATTTCCATTCCATGCTGAGTTTATTGGTCTCAGCTAGCCTGTGATAAAGGTGCGAGAATTAGTCTCAAACTCTCAGGGGTTGGAAAAGGAAAACAAAAATCAGTCATGATTCTCATTTCTGGGGCCCACCGATTCGCGGGCGGAGGATTCTGCACCTTCAGGGCGGCCCGAAGCCGGAGTGGTTCACGCCACTTCTCGGCGCCGGAGTAGCCCGCCTCGCCGGTTCGTGGAGAATCCTGCCTACCAGCAACCCCCAACTATGTAGATATGATGGGAGGACCAAATCAGATATAGTCGTGATGCCTTTAGCATGCAGCCACTCACGGTGTCAGCTTAATTGCAAAGAATGGCTATTATAGTGAGGCAGCAATGCAGTTGGAAACATGAATGAGAAGGCAAAAATAGCGAGAAAAAGTAGCTGTTGCAGAGCATGTTACCTCTTTCTTATTTCCAGGCTGCTCTGCAACCAACTGATCAAAGACGGTCCCATAATCCTCATAGATTGTCTGCATCTCGTTGATATGACTGGCCACTTTCTCCATTGCCTTTAGTGCTTCTGGGATTGAAAAATAAAACACACAACAGAAAGTAACAATTATCAGTTACTTTCCTTAAAATTTGCAACTAAAATAATTTATCTGCTTATCACCACATTTTTACAGATGGCTACCTGGTTTGGCAATTTGGGGTATATTGCGTAGATCAAAGTGAAGGATGTTAAATGTTGGAAAAAGGTATATATTCCTATTTCAATCACCAGCTGTGACCAGCTACTGGGAGTAAAACACCCACTGCTCTGTCGTAACAATATGTTTCAGTCACAGCCTCAGTAATGCATCACCCACTACATCAGTGTAACACTTTCCACTTACATACCAACCAATCTGTCACATATGCACGAGATTACCAAATTAGTGTCAATTGAAAAGCAGGATACTGCGGATGCTGGAAATCTGAAACAAAAACATTAAACACTGGAAATGCTCACATCAGCCAGTATCTCTGGAGAGAGAAACAGAGTTAACGTTTCAGGTTGATGACCTTTAATCAGAATTGGGAAAAGTTCAAGCTGTAATAGGATTTGATCGAGGGGTGTGTGGAACAAGTACAAAGGAAGGTCTGTGATAGGGTGGAAGACAGTAGCGTCCGTATGACAGAAGGGTCATATGGGGTTGAAGGGAAAGGTGAGGGGGTTGAAGGGAAAGGTGATGGGGGAAGAAAAGAAATAAATGACGTGCCTCATGCTTGAAAAGCAAAAATAAGAGGAGAAACGAAATGCATGAAGGAAACAAAGCTTGGGGGTGCGGACAAAGTAGAAGACCCCTAATCGAAAGTAAACTATTCTTTGCTCACAATGTGGTCTTTTGTACACTCGGGAGACCAAATGCAGATTGGGTGAGTACATTGTGGAACACCTCCATTCAATGTGCAAGCATGAGCCTAAGCATCTAGCAGCCTGTCATTTTAATTCTCCGTCTTGCTATCACACTGACATTTCTGTCCCTGGTCTGCTGTACTATTATAATTAAGTTCAATATAAGCGTGAGGAACACCTAATATTTTGATTTTGGACTCAACACTGAGTTCAACTATTTCAGACCATAAGCTCTGTCCCCCTATTGTGTTTCCTTTTCTTTGCACGTTTCTGTTTTTCTTTTACTTTTGCTTTCAGACAGCAGCACACCTACCCAAGGCACATCATTTATTTATTTGATTGGCAATCATCATTCCCTTCTTCTGTCGTACAATCTCTCCTGTCTTCCACCCTATCAGGGGCTTTCTTTTTGCCCTGCCCCATCCATCCTTTGTCCAAAACCTGTTACATGTTCAATTTTTCCCTGTTCTGATGAAATGTCTCGGTTTCTCTCTCCAGGTTGCCTGACCTGCTGAGTATTTCCAGCATTTGCTGTTTTATTGCCAACGACATACTGAACTTGAGCCATTTTGTGCTGTGGCTCAGATTACCTCAAGTTAATTCAGACAAGTTACTTAAGGACCTTCCAAATTACCACTTAAAAAACTATATTTAGGTAGTGTCTTTCCACTTTTATTTTTAGGAGCACAAATCAGAATGCGAAGTGGGTGCGGGAGGGCAATAGCATGGTAAATTTAGAAAAAGTGAAAAACAACTTTTATTTTGAACATCACTAAACCTCAAGATAAGCAAGACACTACGAAGGCATCCAGACTCTGTACTTTAGTGATGATGATATATCATTAAAATATATTTGCTCCTTTTTGGTTTCTACCATTTCTTACATCACATTTTGTTCAAATTTTGCCATTACTCATACAGCAGCAGACAGGGATCTCAAGGATATATTCTGCCTCTGCTCTTTCATTGCATAAGCAGTAAATTAAAAGCTGGTTAAACAGATAAGGGGTTTTGTGCACATCAAGCGAATGACATTGGGCAAATGACATAGGGGCAGCACGGTAGCATGGTGGTTAGCATAAATGCTTCACAGCTCCAGGGTCCCAGGTTCGATTCCCGGCTGGGTCACTGTCTGTGTGGAGTCTGCACGTCCTCCCCGTGTGTGCGTGGGTTTCCTCCGGGTGCTCCGGTTTCCTCCCACAGTCCAAAGATGTGCGGGTTAGGTGGATTGGCCATGCTAAATTGCCCGTAGTGTAAGGTTAATGGGGGGATTGTTGGGTTGCGGGTGTGGGGTGGGTGCGTGGGTTTGAGTAGGGTGGTCATTGCTCGGCACAGCATCGAGGGCCGAGGGGCCTGTTCTGTGCTGTACTATTCTATGTTCTATGATTTCTGGTCCCACTGACCGGGAACTCGAAATTCCCACCCAATGTCAACGGACCTTGTGCTTGTTCGCCAAATTATCCATTCTGTCTGAGACAATTCATGCAAAGCGGAAGATTTAGGCCATTATTGTGCAAATTACACCTGTGCACCGTCATCATTGTCCAGTGGGAGGAGGAAGAGAAGAGTTTGAAGGGTGAAATTTGTCTGATAAACTCACAGGAGATGGGAAATAGAAACCCTGCTTATGTTCTGCCTGTTTTATTTTTCCATTAAATTCAGTGGACAAGAAAATCAGGAGCTTTGCAAAACAGGCATCTGATTCACGATTACCTTATTTGTGGAAGATCAATTTGTCACTGCCTGACCCGCACTTCTACCCCTGCTTTTGCAAAGTACAAATTATGTAATGGTTTCAATTTGAATGAGCCACCGACCAATGAACAGCACTTTCTCATACTCCAGTCTGGGTCTCCACAAGATTAAGAGTGAGATGAATTGACCAAAATGTTAAATCATCACTTAAAATGTGGCTCACGTCCTATTCCAGGGCCTGACCACAAAAATGTTTTATTTTTTTAAAAAATAATTTTTATTCAAATTTTCACAAAATATCAATAACAAAATATAATAAGAAAAGAACAACCCCCCCCCCCCCCCCATATATACAAAAAAGAGATAAATTAACACCCGTCATCAACAATGAACAAATATACACGCCCCTTTGACACAAAACAAAGAGACCCCCCTCCCCCCCCCCCCCCGGGTTGCTGCTGCTGTTGGCCTTTTTCTACCGTTCTGCCAGGAAATCTAGGAATGGTTGTCACCTCCTGAAGAACCCCTGCACTGATCCCCTTAGGGCAAATTTCACCTTCTCCAATTTAATAAGCCCCATCATATCATTGATCCAGGCCTCCACGCTTGGGGGCCTCGCATCCTTCCATTGAAGAAGAATCCTCCGCCGGGCTACCAGGGACGCAAAGGCCAGAATGCCGGCCTCTTTCGCCTCCTGCACTCCCGGCTCCTCTGCAACCCCAAATATTGCGAGCGCCCAGCCCAGTTTGACCCTGGATCCTACCACCCTCGACACCATCCTCTCTACGCCCTTCCAGGCACTGGAACAGGAACAGAAATCATGGGAGCACCGTCATCTTGACTGACTGCACCCTACCCGCCAGAGACAGCGGCAGCATATCCCATCTCTTAAACTCCTCCTCCATTTGCTCCACCAGCCTCGTGAGGTTAAGCTTATGCAAGGCCCCCCAGCTCCTGGCCACCTGAACCCCCAAGTACCTGAAGCTCCTCTTCGCCCTTTTTAGTGGGAGCTTACCAATCCACCCCTCCTGGTCCCCTGGGTGAACAATGAACAGCTCGCTCTTCCCGAAGTTGAGCATGTACCCTGAGAAATCCCCAAACTCCCTGAGAATACTCATTATCTCCGGCATCCCCCCCACCGGGTCCGCCACATACAACAACAAGTCATCCGCATAGAGCGACACTCGGTGTTCCTCCCCACCCCGCACCAGCCCCCTCCAGTTCCTCGACTCCCTCAACGCCATGGCCAGGGGTACAATTGCCAGCGCAAAAAGCAGGGGGGACAAGGGACACGCCTGCCTCGTCCCTCGGTATAACCGAAAATACACCGACCTCCTCCTATTCGTGGCCACACTCGCCACCGGGGCCTCATATAACAGCCTCACCCACCTGAGAAACCCCTCCCCAAACCCGAACCTTTTCAGCACCTCCCACAAGTGCCCCCACTCTACCCTATCGAAGGCCTTCTCCGCGTCCATCACCACCACTATCTCCGCCTCCCCTTCCACCGCCTGCATCAATATAACATTCAAGAGCCTCCGTATGTTAGTATTCAACTGCCTCCCTTTCACGAACCCCGTTTGATCCTCGTGAATAACCTGCGGCACACAGTCCTCTATCCTCGTGGCTAAAATCTTCGCCAACAACTTGGCGTCTACATTTAAGAGTGAGAACGGCCTGTATGACCCACACTGTAGGGGATCCTTGTCCCGCTTAAGGTTCAAGGAAATCAGCACCCGAGACATCGTCGGAGGCAGAGCCCCCCCTTCCCTTGCCTCGTTAAAGGTCCTAACCAACAGAGGGCCCAACATGTCTGCATACATCTTATAGAATTCGACCGGGAACCCATCCGGCCCCGGCGCCTTCCCCGACTGCATGCCCCCTATCCCTGTGACCAGCTCTTCCAGCTCAACCGGCACCCCCAGTCCCTCCACCTGTCCCTCCTCCACCCTCGGGAATCTCAGCCGGTCCAGAAAACGCCCCAACCCCCCCTCCTCCACTGGGGGTTCGGACCGATACAGTTCCTCGTAGAAGTCCCTGAAGACCCCATTGATGCCTACCCCCCTTCACACCACATTCCCTCCCCTATCCTTAACTCCACCGATCTCCCTAGCCGCATCCCGCTTCCGAAGCTGGTGCGCCAGCATCCGGCTCGCCTTTTCCCCATATTCATACACCGCTCCCTGTGCCTTCCTCCACTGAACTTCCGCCTTCCTGGTGGTCAACAGTCGAATTCAGCCTGGAGACTATGCCGTTCCCTCAGCAATCCCTCCTCCGGAGCCTCCGCGTACCTCCTGTCCACCCTCACCATCTCCCCCACCAACCTCTCCCTCTCTCTCTGCTCTCTCCTCTCCCTGTGGGCCCGAGATCAACTCTCCCCTAACCACCGCCTTCAGTGCCTCCCAGACCGTCCCCACTCAGACCTCCCCATTGTCATTGGCCTCCAGGTACCTCTCAATACATCCTCGGACCCGCCCCCCCACCTCCTCGTCCGCCAGCAGCCCCACCTCTAAGCGCAAAGCGGGCGCTGGTCTCTCTCCTCCCCCAGCTCGAGGTCCACCCAGTGCGGGGCATGGTCAGAAATGGCTATCGCCGAATACTCAGCATCTTCCACCCTCGCAATCAGCGCCCTACTCATAATGAAAAAATCAATCCGAGAATAGGCCTTATGCACATGGGAGAAGAATGAAAATTCCCTGGCCCTCGGTCTCGCAGACCTCCATGGGTCAACCCCTCCCATCTGGTCCATAAACCCCCTCAGCAACTTAGCCGCCGCTGGCCTCCTACCCGTCCTGGATCTGGATCGATCCAGTGCCGGATCCAGCACCGTGTTGAAATCCCCCCCCCCATTATCAAGTCTGGAATCCGGCCCAACATGCGCCTCATGAAACCCGCATCGTCCCAATTCGGGGCGTATACATTGACCAGCACCAGCCGCTCCCCCTGCAGCTTGCCACTTACCATCACATACCTCCCGCCGCTGTCCGCCACAACATTCGATGCCTCGAATGACACCCTCTTTCCCACCAGGATCGCAACCCCCCCCCTCCCCGATTTTCTGCATCCAGCCCCGAATGAAACACCTGGCCTACCCATCCCTTCCGCAATCTAACCTGATCCGCCACCTTCAGGTGCGTCTCCTGAAGCATGGCCACATCCACCTTCAGCCCCTTCAGGTGCGCAAACACGCGAACCCGTTTGACCGGCCCGTTCAGTCCCCTTACATTCCAGGTTATCAGCCGGATCAGGGGGCTACCTACCCCCCTCCGACTAGCCATTACCCTTCCTCAGCCCGCGTGCCCGCGCGTGCCCGCGCCCCCCGCTCGGCCCGTTCCCCACGGCGGCAGACCCCCCATCCCAACCCCCTCTACCTGCTCCAGCTCCCTCTTGGCCATTCCAGCAGCAACCTGGTACCCCCCCGCCCTCCCCCAGCTAGGACCCCCCCAAGCTGCATTGCCCCCTCCGTTGCACTCCCGTAAGTCAGCTGACTCCTGCTGACCCTGGCCACTCCTTTGACCCCTCCCAGCGTGGGACTTCCCCTTCTCCCCATTGCCCACCAGCAGGTTCTCCTCCTCCCCCTACCGCTCTCAACACGGGAAAAAGCCCGCGCTTCCCAGCTCCGGCCCCGCCCCCTTCAACCCTCAGCGCGGGAAAAAGCCCGTGCTTTCCACCTGCCCAACCCCTCCTCCTCTGACGCGGCTCCCTTTACCGGCCCGGTCCCCTCTCGGGGCTCCAACCCCCCTTCCCGCCATCAGCCCCCCACAATGCAGGTCTGCCCCCCTCCCCGAGCCCATCAGACAGACCCAAGCAAAGACAGTGCCCCACCCACCCTCAAAGCAACAAAGAACCAACAATAAACAGAGAACACCCCCCTCAAAATATAACACAGCTACACGCACACCCCAGTACCCAACCCTCAGTTTGAGTCCAATTTTTCGGCCTGTACGAAGGCCCACGCCTCCTCCGGGGACTCAGAGTAAAAGTGTCGGTCCTTGTAGGTGACCCACAGACGTGCCGGCTGCAGCATGCCGAACTTCACTCCCTTCCTGTGCAGCACCGCCTTCGTCCGATTGTACCCGGCCCTCTTCTTTGCCACCTCCACACTCCAGTCCTGGTAGATCTGTACCTCCGCGTTCTCCCACCTGCTGCTCCGCTCCTTCTTGGCCCACCTGAGCACACACTCCCGGTCAGCAAACCATTGGAACCGCACCAGCGCCGCCCGTGGCTGCTCATTCAGCTTGGGTCTTCTTGCCAATATTCTGTGGGCCCCCTCCAGCTCCAGGGGCCCCTGGAAGGACCCAGCTCCCATCAGCAAATTTAGCATGGTGACCACATAGGCCCCCATGTCTGACCCCTCCAGCCCCTCCGGAAGGCCCAGGATCCGCAGATGTTTCCGCATCGAACGGTTCTCCATCTCCTCGAACCTCTCCTGCCATTTTTTATGGAGCGCCTCGTGCGCCTCCACCTTCACCGCGAGGCCTAAGACCTCGTCCTCGTTTTCGGAGACTTTTTGTCGGACCTCTCGGATCGCCACCCCCTGGGCTGTCTGGGTCTCCAGCAGCTTGTCAATTGAAGCCTTCATAGGCTCCAGCAGCTCCGTTTTAAGCTCCCTGAAGCAGCGCTGGAGAGTCTCCTGCTGCTCCTGCGCCCACTGCCTCCATGCCTCCTGGTCTCCGCCCGCCGCCATCTTGTGCTTCTTCCCTCGCACCTGCTTTGGCTTTGCTACCACTTTTTTTACTCGCCCCACTCCTGGTCCAGGCCATACACTGCTGGGGAAATGTTGCTGACTCCTTCTCACGTCGGGAAACATCGAAAAAGTACCTGAAAAGAGCCCAAAAGTCCGTTCCTGGCGGGAGCTGCCGAACGTGCAGCTTAGCTCCGCATAGCCGCAATCGGAAGTCCTGACCACAAAAATTAAGGCCTACATTCCAGTGTGGTACTGAAGGAGTGCTTTTGATTAAACATTAAACTGAGGCCCCGACTCCCTACTCGGGAAGATGTAAAAGATCACATTACTATTTCTAAGAGAAGGGTAATGCCCCCTTGATAATATTTATCCCTCTAGCGACATCTCAAAAACAGATCATTTAACCATTGTCTAACTGCTGTTTGTGGAAGCTTGCTGAGCGCATATTGGCTGCCTTGTTTCCTTCATTTTCTTCAACGGTGATAACACTTTCAAAAGTGCTTCATTGGTTGTAAAAGAACTTTGGAAGATCCGGTGATCATGAAAGGTGCTTTATAAATGCAAGTCTGGGCAGCACGGTGACACAGTGGTTAGCATTGCTGCCTATGGCGCTGAGGACCCGGGTTCGAATCCCGGCCCTGGGTCACTGTCCGTGAGGAGTTTGCATATTCTTCCCGTGTCTGTGTGGGTTTCACCCCCACAACCCAAAAGATGTGCAGGATAGATGGATTGGCCACATTAAATTGCCCCTTAATTAGAAAAAATAATTGGGTACTCTAAATTCAAAAAAATAAAATAAATGCAAGTCTTTCTTTTAAAGATAACAGCCCAGAGTTTGTGGTCAGTGGCGAAGCAAGGGTGCTCAGGTCTACAGAGATCAAGCGATCATTCTGGCAAAAATCTATCTCCATCGAATGGCACTGTAGCTGATTGCAGTGCTTCAATACTGGGCACTCACTGACTGGAGCTGCAGTGTTGTCATCAGACTGTTCAAGCAGCCAATCACATTAAAAGATGTTTACAGACTGCTCGCCAAACAAATAGCGCAAGAATAAAACAACTTAAAAAAAATAAATAGAGCAATTAAAATTGAGATATACATGTGGTGGGGAGGTCAAAGCTAAAATATTCTGAAAAACATTTAAAATTAAAAGGTAATTTTAAAAATCTAACATCTAATCATTTAACAGCACTCTATGATTATAAATTTGTTTTTCAGTGCCAGTTCTTTTCATCATATTTTATGAATTACATCACTGTTTAAAACCCCAGTTACATCTGATAGAAAACACATTTTACACGATGAGTGCGATCGAACGGCCACGTCGCGCTCGACTCGGTGATGTGACGAGGCCGCTAAACCTCACAAATGGCTTCTCCCGAGATTTGTGACACACTGAGATCTAACGAGATCTCATGAAACGTTTGGATCTTGCCCTCAGGTTTACATATTTAAGTCAGCTATTAGGCTCATTTAAATATGCTCCCGCCCGACTCTCGCAAGGCTCAGGAATGAACGAACGTCTGTGCCTGAGAGACAATGCATAATGACACCGGGGGAGGGGAGGTCCCCTCAGGCCATCAGAGGTGGACGGGCACTGGGCAGGGTGGTACCGTGGCACTCCCAATGCCACGTGGACAAATTGGCACTGTCAGCCTGGCATCTTGGCAGTACCAATGCCAGGCTGATGGGGGCACTAGCAGGGTGCGAGGTTGGCAGTGCCAAGGTTCCCGGGTGCCAAATTGCCCATGCCCATGATCGTGTCCGGGGTGCCCTGCCCTTCGAAGGTGGGGTGAGGGAGGGCTTGAGGGACCCCTACGAGGTACCTTGGGGCATTGAGGGGGTCTGGAAGCTGTGGTGGAGAGTCCGGGGGGGTCAAGACATTAGGGCGGCATTTTTAAATGGTGCCCCGATCGCTTCCTGCATTGATGAGCTGTGCTGGTCAGTGCAGGAAGTGAGGTAAGTGCGGCCTCGGTGGGATATTCGTCACCGAGAACAAAAAAACAGAGATCTGTTTGATAGCGGGGTCGTTCTTGGCATTTTAGGTGCCGTGAACCACTCCGCTATACGAGCCAAAACAGGACTCTGTTTTGGGGCTTAAATCGCGTCCCTTGTTTCAACAGCAATGTGGGAATGGAATGGTTGAAGTTCTCACTGATTTCAATGCAGGGTCCACAGTGTAACGTGTGACAGTGCACAATGTCAGGATTTGCATGCTAAGCTGTGCATGAATGACATTCTAAAGTTACAGTCAGTTTCAGTGGGGTAAAGAAGGCAAAAGCTACTGTTCACCATTAACTTCCCAGGAAAATCTAAACAAAGACGTAACATTTGGAATTTAATACTTAATAAGAAAATATCATAGAATCAAGAGTCAGATCTTTCATCATATTGAGCTTGTTGAAAGCTCAATAAAGTTCTGAAATGTTAGTGCTTGAAGAGTTAAGTAGTTGACGCTAATGTTCTGTTTACAAAGTTCACCAGTAATCCACGAGGTGGAGCCTGTTCTCGCTGTAATGGGTTTCTTCATTGAAGCTTACGTAGGATTGCTGCACTTCACTACTTTCCTCCAATTCCTGCTAGCGAACTTTACAATACCCCTTTCTCTCTCCACTCTCTTTTCCCCAACTGTTAACCTTCCCTTCAGCTCCCAATCCCCAGTTCCAAAGCAACCCCTTAGGATAACACAGGAAGAGACTTAACAGTCTTGTCAGGTCACCAGCTCGTATGCGACAAGGCTGGTAGATTGCATCTTAAATTTCTAAATGATAATCTGATCAAGGGTTTTAATGTAAATTTTCCTAACAGATTAGGTTAAGAATTCTTGGGGAGCTGGACACTAAGAATACTTGAGCCTCCCCCAGCAATCTTACTAAAGATGAGATTTCCAACCCTGCGAGGAGCTGAAGACGCTGCTGGAGGTTCTTCGCCCATAACTTCCTGCCCTGCAACGAGGCTCGGAAGCATTTTCCGCTCTTTTATGCGTCTCTCCATTACTGGGATCATTCTGGCAGTGTACACCCCAAGTCAGCTAACTGAGCCGCCCCCCAACCCCTGCCCCCTCCTTCCCCCTCCCCCCAGGAAATATTGCTTTTGAGTAAAAAGAAACTACATAGCATTGTGGAGGGTAATTATTTCTTGATCTTTGGCACGTCATTTAGTACTGACCCGTTAGATGATAATGCTCCTCACTCTCTGGATCAGTTAGAGACACTAGCTCTTTCAGCAGTAATGGATACTTCAAAACGCGCTGCACAGGCTTGATCAGATAGGATTCCAGGGTAAAAGAATGCTGCTTTGTGGGATTCCGGACATCCAAAAATTCTTTGAAGGCTTTGTCAGTTTTAGCTGCAATTAAAAAGACTTCATTGTAATACTGTATAGACATGCTGAATGAGCCACATTAGAGGAAACAGTTTAATAAATGCAAGGCCCAGGTTTCTAACACATGGCTTTGATGAGAAATATTGTTGGAGCGATTTCAAGCACATCAATAGAACCTGTATGGAAATAAACAATGATTTTGTCAAGAATTATGGTCAATCTTTTGTTGATATTAAGAAAGCTCATTTTTAAGCACATACAGCATTTGGGTTACTAAAAATGCAGGCAGCCACAAAGGCATTTACAAAGATGTTCCTTGCTAATTATTAGCTAGTTTCTGAATTGTGTTTTTTTACATTGGTATTTTAATACCTGCTTGCTGGTGGATTCCTGTGGATTAGGTTCAATGTTATTGATTTTCAGTGTTTGATATTTGAGTGAACCAAGTCAAAATTCAGTAGTTTCAATGTGTTAGAAGTGTGACTTCTAGAAGTGTCCAGAAGAAACTATAAGTGTCACAGCTTGGTATGGTAACTGCTCGGCCCAAGACTGTAAGAAACTACAGAGTCGTGAACACAGCCCAGTCCATCACGCAAATCCGCCTCTCAACCATTGACTCTATCTACACCTCCCGCTGCCTTGGGAAAGTGGGCAGCATAATCAAAGACTCCTCCCACCCGGTTATTCTCTCTTCCGACCTCTTCCATTGGGCAGGAGATACAGGCACTAACAGATTCAAAAACAGCTTCTTCCCCACTGTTACCAGACTCCTGAATGACTCTCTTATAGACTGAACTGATCTCTTCACACATCTTCTCTACTGAGTAGTACTACATTCCGATGCTTGTTTCTATATGTATGTCCTATGTTTTTTCATGTAGGGAACGATCTGTCTGGACTGTACGCAGAACAATACTTTTCATTGCACCTCTGTATACGAGACAATAAGTCAAATCAAACTATAACAGCAATAGGTATTAACATAGTTCCTTTAACATAATTAAAAAGTCCCAAGAACCTTCACAACAGGAGCATTTCAGGCAATATCTGACACTGAGCCCCAGAAAGTGATATTAGGATAAAGGGCTCAGGCAAGTTTAAGGAACATCATAAAGGAGGAGAGGGACCCTTCCGGTGACAGGGATGTGCTGAGCTCTCCTTCCACAAACCTGAAAAATAGGCTCTTTTTGCCCCCAGAATGCCCACTAACAACACAAATCATCCCCACACCACTAACAAAACACAGAAGAAGGAAAAGATGGCAAACAGCAGCCAATCCAGAAGATTATTGGAGACCAGGAGTGGAAAAAGCCTGGACAAACATCAAACGACTGAACCAGCCGACGCATGAGGTGGCGAAACTTGGACTTCGTCAGAGCAAGAGGGACCAGCCCACTGCATGAGAAGCTCCTCCGCACCAGGGGATGGGTGGACGATGTTTCTCTCAATAGAACTGAGAGAACATCGAGAAGAAACTAAACAGGAATTTCTCAGGATAGTGTCCTAGGCCCAACCATCTTTGACTGCTTCATCAAAGAACCATAGAAAAGATACAGCACAGAATAGGGTCTTTCGTCCCATCTTGTCCATGCTGGCCCAAAGACACTCAGGTGCCCTTTCTAATCCCATCATTCTGCACGCGGCCCATAGCCCAGCAGCTTACAGCACTTAACGTGCAGATCCAGGCACTTATTAACAACATTTAGGGTCTCTGCCTCCATACCAGCTCTGGCAGTGAATTCCAGACTCTCACTAACCTCTGCATAAAAACATTTTCCTCGTGTCTACGCTAATCCTTCTGCCATTCAGTTTGAATCTATGACCCCTGGTTTTTGAATTCTCTGCCAAGTGAAACAGGTTCCTCCTGTTTAATCCACCTCTACACAATTTTGTACACCTCAATCATGTCACCCCTCAGCCTTCTCTGTTCCACAGAAAACAACCCCAACTTCTCCTTGAACTTCTTCAATAGCTACAATTCTCCAGCCCTGGTAACATTCTGTACATCTTCTCTGCACTCTCTCCAGAGCAATTATGTCCTTCCTGTAATGTGGTGATCAGAACTGTGCACAATACTCCAGTTGTGGCCTCACCAGTGTCTTATGTAATTCCATCAAACTACAACAGCAGTAGGTATTAACATAGTGCTTTTAGCATAATTGAAAAGTCCCAAGAAACTTCACAGGAGCATTTCAGGCAATATCTGACACTGAGCCCCAGAAAGTGATATTAGGATAAAAGGCTCGGGCAAGTTAAAGGAGCATCATAAAGGAGGAGAGAGACCCTTCCGGTGACAGGAATTTGCTGAGAAATCGCACATCAGGTGGCTCTCCTCCCACAAACCTGAAATCCCTACTTTTGTATTCTATACCTCTGCCAATGAAGGAAAGCATTCCATATGCTTTCTTTACAACCTTGTCTAGAACTGCTGCCTTTAGGGACCTGTGAACTTGCACGCCAAGATCTCTCACTTCATCTGCCCCTCTCAGCCTATTCTCGGTTTTTGTGTATTCCCTTTTACTGTTTGACCTCTTTTCATTAATAATAATGATCTTCCATGCCGGCGATTGAGGGGGAGGCTGAGATAGTGGTGGCGCTGGATGCGGAGAAGGCCTTCGATAGAGTGGAGTGGGGGTACTTATGGGAGGTGTTGGGGAGGTTTGGATTTGGTAAAGGATTTATTAGATGGGTGAGGCTGCTATATGAGGCCTCGATGGCGTGCGTGGCCATGAATAGGAGGAGGTCGGAGTACTTCCGGCTTTACCGAGGGACCAGGCAGGGTTGCCCCTGTCCCCCTTGCTGTTTGCATTGGCAATCGAGCCGCTGGCGATGGCGTTGAGGGATTCAGAGAGGTGGAGAGGTTTAGTGCGAGGTGGGGAGGAACATAGGGTGTCGTTGTATGCCGACGACCTGTTACTGTATGTGGCGGACCCGGTGGGAGGGATGCCGGGGGTGATGGAGCTGCTAGCTGAGTTTGGGACCTTTTCAGGTTACAAAATAAATTTAGGCAAGAGTGAGGTGTTTGTGGTGCATCCTGGAGACCAGGAGGAAGGAATTGGTAGGCTCCCGCTTAGGCGGGCAGGGGAGAGCTTTAGGTACCTGGGGGTGCAGGTGCCCAGGGACTGGGGGACTCTTCACAAACATAATTTCACCAGACTTGTAGATCAGATGGAGGAGGAGTTCAAGAGGTGGGACATGTTGCCATTGTCGTTGGCGGGGAGGGTGCAGTCCGTCAAAATAACGGTGCTTCTGAGGTTCTTGTTCCTCTTTCAGTGCCTGCCCATCTTTATCCCTAGGGCCTTCTTTAGGAGAGTGACTAGCAGTATCTTGAGCTTTGTGTGGGCACATGGGACTCCGAGAGTGAAGAGGGTTTTCCTGGAGCGAGGGAGGGATAGAGGCGGGCTGGCGCTGCCCAACCTTTTGGGGTACTATTGGGTGGCCAATGTGTCAATGGTGCGTACATGGGTGATGGAGGGGGGAGGGGCAGCATGGAAAAGAATGGAGATGGCGTCATGTAGAGGTACGAGCCTGGGTGCCATGGTAACGGCGCCGCTGCCGCTCTCCCCTAAGAGGTTTACCACGAGCCCGGTGGTGGCGGCGACCCTAAGAATCTGGGGACAGTGGAGACGGCATAGGGGGTAAACAGGGGGCTCGATGGAGGCTCCACTGGGTGGCAATCATCGGTTCATCCCGGGGAACAAGGATGGGGGATTTAGGGGGTGGCAAAGGGTGGGCATCAGTAAATTGAGGGACCTGTTTATTGGCGGGAGGTTTGCGGGCCTGGGGGAACTGGAAGATAAATCTGGGCTTCCCCAAGGGAACATGTTCAGATACTTGCAGGTAAAGGCGTTTGCTAGGCGTCAGGTAGAGGGATTCCCTTTGCTGCCCTCGCGGGGGACGATGGACAGAGTGCTTTCGGGGGTGTGGGTCGGAGAGGGGAAGGTGTCTGACATCTATAAGGTAATGCATGAGGTGGAGGAGTCGTCAGTGGAGGAGCTGAAGGCTAAATGGGAGGGGGAACTTGGGGAGCAGATAGAGGACGGGACTTGGGCAGATGCCTTGGAGAGAGTCAACTCTTCCTCTTCATGTGCGAGGCTTAGCCTCATCCAATTTAAGGTGCTGCACCGGGCCCACATGTCCGGGACTAGGATGATTAGGTTCTTTGGGGGTGAGGGCAGGTGCACCAGGTGTTCGGGGAGTCCAGCGAACCACGCCCATATGTTCTGGGCATGCCCAGCACTGGAAGAATTCTGGAAGGGGGTGGCGGGGACGGTGTCGAGGGTGGTTGGATCCAGCGTCAAACCAGGGTGGGGACTCGCGATTTTTGGAGTTGCGGTTTTTGGAGTGGGAGTGCAGGAGGCGAAAGAGGCCAGTGTGCTGGCCTTTGCGTCCCTAGTAGCCCAGCGGAGGATCTTGCTACAGTGGAAGGATGCGAGGCCCCCAAGTGTGGAGACCTGGGTCAATGACAGACATGGCGGGATTTATAAAGTTGGAAAGGGTTAAATCTGCCCTGAGAGGGTCAGTACAAGGGTTCTATAAACGGTGGCAGCCTTTTCTGGACTTCCTGGCTCAAAGATAGGTATCTTGGTCAATAGCAGCAGCAACCTGGGGGCGGGGGGGGGGGGGGGGGGGGGGGGGGGGGGGGGGGGGGAAGAGAGAGAGAGAGGGAGCGGGGCAAGGGGGTGGGGTGTCCCTAACTATAGTTTCAATTTTTTTTTGCTACGGTTATGTAACTTAACACTGGGTTAACTTAAGTTGTTGTTAATATGTTGGGTTGTTCATTGAGGAGGGGTGAAGGTTTATGATTGTTGTTATTACTGTTATCGTTGGTATTTTAATATGGTTTGATGTTGTTATGTAAATTCAAAATTTTTCAATGAAAATTATTTTTAAAAAAAAATAATAATGATCTTCCTTTCACTATAAGTTTATAATGTCAAAAGTGGGGATGTTTGCTGAACTGCATAATGTTCAACACAATTTGCCATGTCTCAGTAACTGAGGTAGTTCATAGTAATGTACAGAAAGATCGGGACAACATTCAGGCTTGGGCTGAGAAGTGGCAAGTAACAATCAAACCACACTATTTCCAGGCAATGGCCATCTGCAATTAGAAAGAATCCAATATCTCCGCCTGACATACAGCCAGTTGGCATTATCATCACTGAATTCTCCAGGTTATCACTGATCAGAAAAACTGGACCAGTCATATATATTTATATATATATATATATATATATATAGAGAGAGAGAGAGAGAGAGAGAGAGAGAGAGAGAGAGAGAGAGAGAGAAATAGGAACCACAAACTGCAATTTCCCCTACAAGCCACATACCATCCTGACTTGGAATTACATTTGTGTTCCTTCACTGTTGCGGAATCAAAGTGCTGCCACTTCCCTCCTAACAGCACTGTGGGTGTACCTACAGTGGTTCAAGGCAGAAGCTCACCATCACCTTCTAAAGGACAATTAGGAATGGGCAATAAATGCTGGCTAATCCCCTAATCCACATCCCCTAAAATAATAAAAGTACAACAGGTCTGATATTGTGCCCCAAAGTTCTCCAGTACAGTTAGAGGTCCTGGTGGACAGGACAGAGAGGTCTATCTGCAGGAGACTGGGGCCCTCCAGCCATGCACTTTCAAGGCAGTGAGAGCAGACAGCTGTCATGCCAACAATGAAACCCTAAGGAGTACAATGATCTCACACTGGTAGTCAAGGTCAGTGAGTTTATCTTAAATGACCAATCAAATCCTTACAAAATGAACTAGCCTCATACCACACTGCTCCATTTAGTATTACCCCTTTACCACGTACCAACAATTTCTATCAACCACGAGTTACACCTAACATTAATAACTTCATCTCAACCTTGCACTCACATCTTTCAGTTTGCACATACTGCCACCTATTCAACCATGGCAACCATTCATCAAATGCATTGCACATTCATTGACAAACCTCACTCACGCTTGTTGGACAATGTGGGGCACAGCTGCAGGCAGCAGTATATTTTACCAACGGAGAAGATGGTGCACGCCATCAATGGAATGGCCATCACTGAGGCTGGGATGAAAGTACCGAAGATGAAAGTATGACCATACACAATCCTCCTTCTCACATCCCATTGCCCCCCCCCCCCCATCCTACAATCTCTTCTGAGAGTTGCAATTGCAGCCCCCAGCCGCCTCGCCCCAACTGCACCATGTACCTTTATCCTGGTCAAATAGTGGTGCAACAACAAGAAATGTAGAGAAGGAAGAGACTGATGAAGAACAACATTCCTCGCAGCTCAGATAAGAACATAATGCGCACTGTGGAGGCCAGCTTAGGGTTTCATTGTTGGCATTGGCATGACAGCTGTCTGCTCTCACTGCCTTGAAAGTGCATGTCTGAAGGGCCCCCTGGTCTCCTGCAGATAGATCTCTTCTGTCCTGTCCACCAGGGCCTCTAACTGCACTGGAGAACTTTGGGGCACAATATCAGCCCTGTTATGCTTTTATTATTTAGGGGATCTGCATCAGGTCAGACAGTGGTACAAATAGCCTGCATTAGGGCAGGGGATAATTCAGGTGCCAGTGTTTTACGGAGAGCATGTGTTGCCATGTATGCTCAGGTTCTGCTATCATATCAGTGTTCAAAGTGGTTTGCTGGGTCGCACAACACAACACAACAATAAATCCAACAACATTTGAATAGGATTTTGAGGGCATGGAGGGCAAACCTGTTGCCCTCTTTCAGGACGGCAGCATTTGACCTCCTGACCCTATCACTGTCAATTTCCTGGAATCCAGCACCCCAGACTACTGCCATCCAGATGGTACAGTTCAAAGTTAGGCATTTTAAGGCCAAAATTGCGTAAATTTATCCAGCAAGGCCATCTTCAGCAACCCCATATAGAACATAGAACATACAGTCCAGAAGGAGGCCATTCGACCCACCCAAGCCCTCACCTCCACCCTATCCCCATAACCTAATAACCCCTCCTAAACTTTTTGGTCACTAAGGGTAATTTAACATGGCCAATCCACCTAACCTGCACGTCTTTGGACTTTGGGAGGAAACCGGAGCACCCGGAGGAAACCCACGCAGACACGGGGAGAAAGTGCAGACTCCGCACAGACAGTGGCCCAGCGGGGAATCGAACCTGGGACCCATGCGCTGTGAAGCCACAGTGCTATCCACTTGTGCTACCGTGCTCCCCACCCACACTGAAAATCAGCAGCCTTCCACCAGTCATGTTGCAGCCAATGTGTAGGCCACTAGGACAGGCAAAAGCACACACAGGGAACTAAGGGAAAGCAGAAGAGTGATTACGTCAGGTTCTTTTGTGTAATATGGGATGGCTTGATTAACAAACTTGGTACGGAATGTTTGTTTTGTGGTGGCTTTTATTTCAGCATTGTGGTGAGAAAAACACTGATGATCGGGAAAAGAGGGAAGATAAAGTGTGGAACTGTTGCTGAAAGAGAAATTGGAGCTGCGTTCGCTGCTGCCAAAGTTGCATGAGCCAATTAAGAGCAGCCTGAACGGAAAGGGTAAGCACACTGGTTGCCTCATTCCTTCCTCTGGTGCTTATCATGTACCAGGCAGCATGAGTTGTGTCCTCATGATGACAGGGTTGTGCAAGATGCTGCCAACCACAACAAATAAATGAAATGTATTCTGGAGATGACTGCAGGGCTCCTCCAGGGCGGTCCAGGCAGTAGAAGTATTACTGAAGTACCACAATGATCTGCCTGATGACATTCTGTGTACCAACATGGCTTTGGTCATACCGGCCACATGGGTGAGGATGGGCTGTGGACCGGACTCATTGGTTATATGATCAGTGGGTAGCTCTAGTCATCCAATAGCTGTAGCAGGATCGAGCCTTTTATTGTCTTATACCTTTCTGTTGAGAAGTGTTAATAAAGTTAATTCAATAATCCACATGATACTCTTTTCTCAGTGCAATACACAACAGAATGATGATAAGTCTGGGTTAGAATTATTTCATAACATTGCATTTGAGAAATTAAGGACTGAAGAACATTGTTATATTACCTTTGGTAGTAATATGTCATTGTTCTTTGCCCTTTGATCCAGAATGGTCCGTTGAGTTGATGACAAAGAAACCACCAATCTTTAGATTCAATCAAAACTAATTTATTGGATAACGATTAATTAAATGAAGTTTGAACACACTATTGAGCTATAACTAATAATAAAGTAATGTTGAATCTGTCTAGCAGTAATATATAATCTTGTAATTACACACGATGTCCTTGTGTTAACTCTCTCTAATCCAAACTACTCCTCGTGCTGTGATCAGTCTTTCTCCTTTGCTAACTCTTACTAACTACGCAGCCTTCCCTGGGCTCTGATATTTACACTGGGAACTGGTGTTGCGCTCTAGTGTTTGAATTACACTGAGATGTAATAATTAACTCATCACTGGCGTACCTATATACATATCATTACATCCCCCTTTTTTTATATTTCTTTTCTATGTACAAAGGAAAAAATGTACAAAATTATTACAATACATGATATGTATATAACTTTGAGACCTAGTGAAAAATCAATAAGGAAAACGTTCAATAGGAAGGATTCACAAATCGAGTCTATCCGGCTTCCTTCTTTTCCTGGTTGACCTTATTAAACCACAAAGAGGAGACTCAGAAGCTTTTACAGTCCTCTGTGAATCTTCACGAACTTGAGAATTTGTCATGGTATCACCGAAAAATGCTTTCATGGAATTGTAGATCTGGAAAGATGTTATTATGTTGTTTGAGTTTTTGTAGTGCTCGGCGATTGCGTTGAATGATTTTTCTTTCAACTGTCCGAATGATATAGGAACGTGGCGCTGCTTATCTAATAACTTCTGCAGGAGCAGACCAACCTCCATCAGGAATTTGATCCTGACGGTGTCATCTGGAATCAGTGAGTTCAGTGTATTTGCATGTTGATCATAATACATTCTCTGTTTTTCTCATTTATGTTTCATCTTTTGTATCATGGGTAGATGATCTGGATTGGGTAGTGATAGCAGCAGTGAGGTCTGATATTTATACTGGGAGCTGGAGCTGCCCTCTAGTGTTTGAATTACACTGAGATGTAATAATTAACCCTTCACTGGCGTACCTATATACATATCATTACAAACATTATTTTTGAAAATCTTAAAGTTGATTTTGGGAAGTTTCCCCCATTTGAAGGTTTGCTGTATAGGCACATCATGTTTGTGTACACAGTGAGTCAGCATGGTAGAGAATTGAAAAGAAAGGCACTTGAAGACATATTTAGGGATAAAAGGAGAATTCAACCTTAACAAAGAGGACAAATTATGAACAAAAGTTCTGAATTTGGCTGGAAGTTAAGAAAAATTAGGATAAACAAATATTTTTCTCACCACGATGGGGCCAGATGCTTTTAATGTGGTTTTTAAAATATTATCTGAGAGACCCCAGTTCGATTAAATGTGCTGAATGAAATTCTAGATATATATTATGGTATGATTAAGAATGAAAATGCAATGAGAGTTCTGTTTTGTGTAAGGAAGCAGTTGTCAAATGAGCCTGTTTCAGATTACATTCTCAAATTAAAGAAACTCTCTCGTCTCAGTGGATATTACACAAACATAGAGATCAACCTTAGATACAAATTTTTATTTGACCCAAGGAACAAGAAAATCGAGGTTGGAAATGGAAGAGATGGTTGCAAATTGCAAAGGAGTTCCTTTCCCGAAACGCCAGGGGAGGTCCTCCGGATTTCAGTGGGATCCAAGCCACGGACATTCCAGATGTTCACACACTGGAGAGGCAAAAATGTAGATACTCATGTTGCTGTGGTAGCCACTAATGATTTAAATGCCCCATTTCCATTCAGAGTTCTCTACCTATGGGAAAGTTGGTCATATCCAGCATGGAGTAGAGGAAACAAGTCATGCTCCAGGTCATGGTGATGCTCCAGGTCACAGCTATGTACAATGTCAAGGTTGTGTGAGATCTAAAGCTAGTTCAGGAGTCTGGAAACCCACACAAATGATAGACGTGGAAACAGAAGTTAAAGTTTGTGAGTTGGAAGATCAAGAGTCATACTCAGTTAAAGAACAAAAAAACAGCACATGGATGATGAGAGTCAAAGGGCTGAATTGTAATTCCAGCACCCACAGTAAAAATGGAAATTGGAAATTCACAACTGACTTTCATTGTTGACACAGCTGCAGCCTTCACTACACTCCTTCACCTTGGAAGGAGAGTACAAGAAGTCTTTAAGTCACATTCACTTACACAAAGTTAGTGTGAAACTGACTAGTTAGTCCAGTAACAGTATTCCAGTGTTAGGAAAGGATAGTGTTAAGTTGGAATATGATGATACATCCTACATTGCCAGTGGCAGTAGTACGCTGGATCAAAATCTCCCCTTTTTTTAATTTAGAGTACATAATTCTTTTTTTCTAATTAAGGGGCAATTTAGGTTGCCAATCTGCCTACCCTGTACATCTTTTTGGGTTGTGGGGCTAAACCCATGCAGACAGGGGGAGAATGTGCAAACTCCACATGGACAGTGACCTGGGGCCGAGATCGAGAACGTGAGGCAGCAGTGCTAATCACTGGGCCCACCAGTGCCCAAGTCTCCCTTTTTCTTATTCATTCAAAGGATGCAGGCTTCACAGGTTAGGCCAGCATTCATTGCTCATCATTAATTGCCCTTTAGAAGGTGGTGGTGAGCTGTCTTCTTGAACTGCTGCAGTCTATGTAGTGTAGGTACATTCACAGTGCTATTAGGGGCAAGTTCCAGAATTTTGACCCAGTGACGGTGAAGGAACAGCGATGTATTTCCAAGCCAGGATGGTGAGCATTTCCCTCAGGTGATGGTGCTCCCATGTATCTGCTGCCCCTGTCCTTATAGATGGTAGCAGTTGTGGATTTGGAAGGTGTTTCTTGGGAACCTTGGTGAGATCCAGCTCTGCATCTTGTAGATGGCACACACTGCTGCCACTGTTCGTCAATGGTGGAGGAGTGAATGTTCATGGAAGGGATGCTAATCAAGCGGGCAGGAATGTTCCCTTCCAGTCGGGGAACACTTCAGCAGTCAAGGGCATTCAGCCTCTGATCTCCGGGTAAGCGTTCTCCAAGGCGGTCTTCAGGACACGCGACAACGCAGAATTGCCGAGCAAAAACTTATAGCTAAGTTCCGCACGCATGAGTGCGGCCTCAACCGGGATCTTGGATTCATGCCGCATTACATTCACCCCCCACCATCTGGCCTGGACTTGCAAAATCCTACCAACTGTCCTGGCTTGAGACAATTCACACCTCTTTAACCTGGGATTACCCCCATCTCTGGATCTGTAAAGACTTAATTACCTGCAAATGTTCGCATTCCAAGCATTGTCTGGCATCTCTGACTTTATCTATATAAATTTTTCTGGAACATACCTCTCCATTCACCTGAGGAAGGAGCAGTGCTCTGAAAGCTCGTGTTTGAAACAAACGTGTTGGACTTTAACCTGGTGTTGTAAGACTTCTTACTGTGCTCACCCAAGAAAATCATATCCTTGTACTGCCTGCTTCTCTCTGGAAAGACAGAATGCTACTTATTCCTCTCTTAAATTGTGGATGGCAAACTGCACAATACAGATGTTGCTTTCTTCAGTCTGGATAGAGCCTGCCTTGAGGAAATTCATGGCCATGGACATCTTTACAGTTGTTGGCCATGTTCCCTTGCTCCGCTCTGAAACTGTAACAGACCACAGATTTCAGTGAGAACCTCCTTAGTGAAATCAAGGCATTGTATACGTGTATATGCGGAGTATTTCTGAGGACAATGTATGAGAATTGAACCTGAAAGACCCTGGGCGCGATTCTCCGACCCCCACGCCGGGTGGGAGAATCGCGGGAGTGTCGGGCGAATCACGCCACGCCGCCCTGGCACCCCCATGTGATTCTCCCACCCCCTCCCCCCCCCCCAAAACGGCGTGTCGCGTTTTGCGACAGGCAGCTCGGAGAATCGCCGCTCCGTTCAAGCGGTGATTCTCCGGCCCGGATGGGCCGAGCGGCCTGCCGAATCCGACTGGTTCACGCCGGCACCAAAAACACCTGGTCACTGCCAGCATGAACATCGCACGACCGCTGCGTGTGGGGCCTGTGGGGGGCGGAGGGAGGATCAAGCACCAGGGGTGTGCTCAGGAGGGGTCTGGCCTGCGATCGGTGCCCACCGATCATCGGGCCGGCTGCCGCCCCGCAAGATCAATCCGCCATGTCTTGCGGGGCAGCGGAGGGGGCGCCGGCCAACCTGTGCATGTGCAGCTGACGTCATTTAGGTGCCGCCGGCCGCGTCATTCAGGCCGCGCCGCTTTGACACAAGCGTCAAGGCCAAGGCCCGGAGGGGGGGGGATAGGGGGTGAGGAGCGGCCTCCAACGCCGGAGTGAAACACTCCGGGTTTCACTCCGGCGTTGGCACTTTGTCTCCCTTTGGGAGAATTTCACCCCCTGAATTTATTAGGCTTCCTGCTGAGAGCTCTCTTCCTATTCCTCCATCTTTGAGCCACCTTCCCTCCTCAGAGTTGTCTGTTTATTCTCCCCATCATGTTCCAAGGCAAGGAAGATAGGAACTGAAGAACCCATGAGGACGAAAGTAACCTGAACAGAACCCTCAAGGTGAGAATCAAAGCCAATACCACATGCCATCACACTCCCTTTGGACTTCATCAACTTTAGTAGCAGTACAAACCTCCAAACATTTCTACAAAAACAGCAACAGCCTGTGATAATCAATCTGCGACTAATCTGAAAGAAGTTGAAGATCCCTTTAAATAGCACTGGTGGGGTTCACTGCTGTTGTGCGAAGGTAAGAGGTATTAGCTGGAGTGTTCAGGTCACAAATGGTGCAGCCAGATAGTCCAATCAGAGTTAGCCGTTGACCGATGTCATGATCTGCCAACTCTCATTCTTTTCACGTACGTGTGTGCTGAAAATATGGGTGGCATGGTAGCACAGTGGTTAACACTATTGCTTCACAGCGCCAGGTTCCCAGGTTCGATTCGGCTTGGGTCACTGTCTTTGCGGAGTCTGCACGTTCTCCCAGACTCTGCATGAGTTTCCTTCGGGTGCTCCGGTTTCCTCTCACAAGTCCCGAAAGACGTGCTGTGAGGTAGTGTGGACATTCTGAATTCTCCCTCTGTGTACCCGAATGCGCATTGGAAAGTGGTGACTAGGGGCTCTTCACAGTAACTTCATTGCAGAGTTAATGTAAGCCTACTTGCGACAATAAAGATTATTATTTTTTTAAAATAAATTTAAAGTATCCAATTATTTTTTTTCCCCAATTAAGGGGCAATTTAGCGTGGCCAATCCATCCAACCTGCACATCTTTGGGTTGTGGGGGTGAAACTCATGCAGACCTGGGGAGAATGTGCAAAATCCACACAGACAGTGACCCAGGGCCGGGATTCGAACCTGGATCCTCAACACCGCAGTCCCAGTGCTAACCACTGCACCTCACGCCAACCCCAATAAAGATTATTATTATGCAATCAAATTTTGCAGCCAAAATTTCTACCAATGTTTCCATCATTCTCAATTTGTGAACCAATTATAATCATAAAGGGTGTTAATATAATTCAAGCCTTTAGTCGATTCCACACTGAGTTTTCTACTAGAAAGTGCATTGCTCTGGCCACAAAACAATTCTACTGTTTCTGTAGAGGCCTTTGACACCTACATGTCACTCCCCACAATGATACAACAGAGATTAGGAATTCAATGAAGTTGGTGGGGAGGTGTGCTGGTGGGTCAAATCATGGTCTCCATTATACACCAGTGGCTGGTACAAATGCAAAATCTTTAAATGTAATTACTGCCACCTTATCTCCTTTGAGCATTCAAAGCATGGTGCACACTTAACATGACAAACTTTCTCAGATGGTGGTTTGAGTCGAGCTCAACTATCAAAATAAACCTGGAGTCTGAAAGCAAAAGTCTCCCATCAGCTTTGTGATTCACAATATATTACATTAGCACTGCAGGTAGTTGGGCTATAAAACACAAATCTTTAAAGGTTGAGGGAACTGAAAATTACACTGTCAATAAAATTGTGCGACAATTGCCAGGCAGGAATGTTCCCTTCCAGTCGGGGAACACTTCAGCAGTCAAGGGCATTCAGCCTCTGATCTCTGGGTAAGAATTCTCCAAAGCGGCCTTCAGGACGCGTGACAACGCAGAATCACCGAAGAGAAACTTATTGCCAAGTTCCGCACACATGAGTACGGCCTCAACCGGGACATTGGATTCATGTCGCATTACATTCACCCCCCCCCCCCCCCCCCCAACCAACTGGCCTGGGCTTGTGAAATCCTACCAACTGTCCGAGCTTGAGACAATTCACACCTCTTTAACCTGTGATTATCCCTCTCTCCAGTTACTCCATCTGGACCTGTAAAGACTTAATTACCTGCAAAGACTCGCATTCAAAGTATTGTCTTGCATCTTTGACTTTGTCTATATATGAGTTTCTGGAACCCACCTCTTCATTCACCTGAGGAAGGAGCAGTGCTCCGAAAGCTAGTGGTTCGAAACAAACATGTTGGACTTTAACCTGGTGTTATAAGACTTCTTACTGTGCTCACCCCAGTCCAACGCTGGCATCTCCACATCAATAAAATACTCTGCATACGGCATATAATTGGTAATTATTGAATAATATGGTGTGTTTGTTTTTCCTCTCTAATGCTTTTTCAGACAAACAATTTTCTCCAAGATAAATGGGACTGCAAACCAATTTTCTTTGCATTCTGGAAGCAACAGTGGGATCAAAGTCAATAAACTAATCAGAAACCAGTTCCGATTGTATCCCGGTCAATTACTATTTCTAGCCAAATGAGAGGAGCACCATTAACTTAATATTTTCCAATTCTGTCATGACAATGAATAGAATTTGCCATTCACAAAAACAAATTCAATATTTAATAAAGATTGTAAAATATCCTTATGCTATCTTACCTCTTTCCAAAACTTTCTGGGCCTTTCTGTGGTTCGCACAAAAGCCACTGTATAGTTTGAAGTGGTCAGCATAATACAGGAACGAACCACCCAGGGAAAACAACAGTTTCTGAAATAGACACATCAAATAAATGCAATGCTATGTGAACACAAACTCAGCACTCGCTTTGCTACAGGTTTGAATCGGTACTTGCGGTACTAATACCATATGTAAGCATCACGTACAAATAGATTGTAAGATGCAAAGGTTTAGAATGTGGCTCTCTTAGTTGTGAGGTGAAAATAAACACTGATGAACTGAAGAACAGGCGCTGGAGTGTGGTGACTAAGGGATTTTCACAGTAACTTCATTGCAGTGTTAATGTAAGGCTACTTGTGACACTAATAAAGATTATTATTATTAAAAGCTCATCTTCTGTCTGTTACATGAAATGTATGTTTGGGCAATCTCAATCCAGGTCCTAATTTATCATTCAAAACAACTTCATAAATCAGCACTAAAACTGAAAGAGACCACAAGGAGGCTAGTGGGAAATGGAAATAACTCTATCTTCTCTCCTCACTATCTTCAGATTTATGGGGGTTTTAGTTACAAGAACAACATAAGGCTCTCTCCCTCTGATATCTGTTCTTTTCACCTAGGTCTTCTTCCTTCACTTCTTGTTTCCTCGAGGCAGTGTCCCACGCTGAATGCAGGTTCACAATTATTGGCGACTCTCCAGTATCTCTCATAACTATCCTCCATGTGCGCCCCCGGACAGTGAACTTTTGTAGATGGGGGGACATAACAGGCATACATGATCCTGTCCTCACTCAATGTTGGCATAAATTCAATGCACCAGATGCTATTGGATAGTGAATAAGAACAGGAAAACTAGATGATTTATTTTCCCTCCCTTGCCTGGGGCAAGAAAACTTTAGTATCTCAAAACTGCCTCGAATCAGGATAGACTGGGTTGGCAAACATGGGATCCCGAAGGTCGACCAGTTGGCAAGTGTTCCCTGGAAAAAAAATTTGAATAGCACTGGTCTATAGTAGTAGTGGCAGCAAAGCTTGCATGTTGATCTCACGTTCTAGACACACACAGCGGAGTACTTTTCAACAAAGGTCACTGATTAGAAATTAGGCATGTAAGCCCAAGGTACTGCAACTGCGATCAGCTGTAAATATTACAGTTGGACTGGCTTGGTTGTTTAGGGGAGCTAATTTTCATTTTAATTTTCAGTTGGCTACTTAATTTGGTACTAGGTATTCCAACCAGTACCCAGTGCGAACATTCTACCCCAAATTTAGTAATCGGAGTAATGCAAATCAGGGTTAGCCATCTTTTTTGAATTCAAGTCACTTTAGTGTCTGTGGGCGCAATCGAACGGTCTCGTCGTGCTCAACTCGGTGAAGTGACAAGGCTGTTAAAGCTTGCGAGATCCAACAATCCATTAATGATCTGTGTGTGAGTCTGCACGTTCTTCCCATGGGTTTCCTCCGGGTGCTCTGATTTCCTCCCACAGCCCAAAGATGTGCAGGTTAGGTGGATTGGCCATGCTAAATTGCCCTCAGTGTCCAAATGCATTAGGGTTGGGTGGGGTTTCTGGGTTTTGGGAATGGGCTGGAGGTGTGGACTTAAATGGGCTTCCAAGGGTGCAGTCTGCTGGTGCAGACTCGATGGGCCGAATGGCCTCCTTCTGCACTGTAATTTCTATGATTCTATGGTTAAGTTCATTTAAAAATGTCAACGCCCGATTCTCACGAGGCCTGGGGACAAATGTCCATGCCTGTGGAGCTCGCCAAGGCGTCTTTTGCACTGGTTCATAATAACATGGACCAGGCATAACGTCATCTGGGCGGATCTCTCAGGCCATCGGAGACCCCTGGGTGGGTGGGCTTTGGCAGGGCGATAACCAGGCACTTCTGCTGCCAGCTGGGTACCTTGGCACTACCAGCCTGGCACCATGGCAGTGCCAAAAAGCCAGTCCACTCTGACACTGCCAGGGTACCCAGGTGGCACTGCTGGGCTTGCTGGGACACTGCCAGCTAGGTTGCCTGTGCCAGGGATCATGCCCAGGGTGCCCTGCCCTTAAGAATTAGGATGAGGGTAGCTCGAGGACCCCTAAGAGGTTTTAAGTTGGGAGATCTGGAGGCCACAGTGGGGAGTCAGAAGGTTGGGGCGGGGGCAAGAGA
This sequence comes from Scyliorhinus canicula, assembly GCF_902713615.1. Taxonomy (NCBI): domain Eukaryota; kingdom Metazoa; phylum Chordata; class Chondrichthyes; order Carcharhiniformes; family Scyliorhinidae; genus Scyliorhinus; species Scyliorhinus canicula. The sequence continues at coordinate 224,159,973 of NC_052146.1, forward strand.
TTGAGGCAGCATTTTAAGAAAACACCCGAATCTCTTAGGAAATGAGCCCAGTGCAGTTTCGATGGGGTTAACCTCGCTGAGGCCAAAAAATAGTCCTGTTTGTTAGCAAGGTGGTTCTCGACGCTGCAGGCACCGGTAAACACCCTGCTACACCCGCCAAAAGTGGGACTCTGGGCATTAAGTCACGCCCACAGTTTTTAAAAAGGCTGGTTTTGAAAGTTCAAATCAGGTTTCTAGCCAGTGGATTAAAAATCATAATCATAAATTGTTCACTTACTTTAAATTGGGATGGAGTTTCCAGCTTGCTGTAATCAGGTGATGAGGCAATCCCGTCGTCAAGTGTCTGTAGAAACATCTTCTGAAACTGGAGCATTTCTGGCAGACTCCCAAACAGCGACTCCATCTGCAGAATCATGGAAACAGAAGAAGTCTAGTATTCTGTTCAATGGAGAAACTCAATCATCTGTCTGTGCATCTCGGGCGCAGGAACCACAAATTTAATTGCAAAATGTAAGAATACTTCATCAAGGTTAAATATGGGGCTTGAATTCTACTTCAAATCAACAGCAGAATTTAGCTTGTGGCCATAATAGCTACCAGCAACAAAAAAACAATTAAAATAAGAAGCATATTTGCAACCAGGATTGCAGACTGAAAACCAAATAATGGAATTGATATGCTGGACCTCACTATAAACAACACTATTAAAAACTTTCATTCTAGATTTTAATCTGGACTAAAAGCAACCAAATGCCTTAATGTTCCTGGGATATAAAGGAGGTTGAAATAATAACACCACAGTGACGCACTTGTTAAAAGAATTAGCTAAAGGGAAAACCGGAGATATCACATCATATTTCATGGACAATAATTTTTTTATTTACTTGTAGAATTATAGAAATAAGAGTCCTTAGGTTTGATTCTGTTGGTCTAGTGGCTTATCTATAAAAGATGCTGCCAGTGCCAACTTCTTCCAATCATCATGGTCAGGCATCTCACTTGAGCCTCAGTAGTGTTAAAGCCCATTTTCTGTTGAGGCATTTTTATGTCATCCCATCTTGTTCTGGGTCGACCTCACAGTTTATTCTAAATTGGTGGTGAGTGTTTTCATAAGGTCAGATTTTAAATGCAGCAAGAAGTGGCGGTGACTCCAGAGGAATTTATATCAAATCATATTTGCATATCGTTTAAGATTTTTGATCTGTGGTCAACATTTTGTGTGCAAAGCAACAGTATAAAGTAATGATAAAACTGCTGATATGTCAAACTGAAGTGCATTTGCATTGAAGACTTCATCCAATTTACACATCACATCAATGTGGTTCTGCTGGCTAGCAAACCACACCCAGGTTATCTGCATTTGGCTATGGAATGACTCCAGTTATAATACAAAAGGTTTGATGACATACCAATTCATCTTTACATTAACAAAAAACACATGATGCAATTAACACGGGGCAGCACAGTAGCATGGTGGTTAGCATAAATGCTTCACAGCTCCAGGGTCCCAGGTTCGATTCCCGGCTGGGTTACTGTCTGTGCGGAGTCTGCACGTCCTCCCCGTGTGTGCGTGGGTTTCCTCCGGGTGCTCCGGTTTCCTCCCACAGTCCAAAGATGTGCGGGTTAGGTGGATTGGCCATGCTAAATTGCCCGTAGTGTGCTAAAAAATGTAAGGTTAAGGGGGGGTTGTTGGGTTACGGGTATGGGGTGGATACGTGGGTTTGAGTAGGGTGATCATTGCTCGGCACAACATCGAGGGCCGAAGGGCCTGTTCTGTGCTGTACTGTTCTGTGATTCTGTGAGTAAAATGTCAGCCCAATACATTCAGGCAAAATTGCCTTCTGCACTGTCCAGGCATCATGGCTACTGCTTTGTAACTGCAGTTAGCCGTGAATGCAATCTAAATGATCCCAAGTGTTCCTGCAATAGATTTTCCATGAACTTTTTAAACATATTGCATTTTGAGAGATGGAATACAATCAGGTTTCTTACCAACATTTAAATGTAACTGTCATTCTTTATATGCATTCAAACACATATGGATAAAGTGTTCACTTCTCCTGCGCAGGGGACAGGGGAGAGCCAGCAACAAAACCTGGTTCCACATGGTCTGTGCTGTACTTTACAAGTACTCAAGTAATCTACAGTAAAACAACAACTTGTATTTGCATAGCACCTTCAATGTCATACAATATCGAAGGTGCTTCAGAAGACCATTATAAAGCAAGATTTGACACTGAGTCATATATGGTGAAATAAGGGTAGAAGGACAAAGCTTGGTTACATAAATGAATTTTAGAGGAGTATCTTAATGGGGGAAAGAGACTTAGAGAGATAGAGAGCTTAAGGGGGATAATTCATAGAATTTACAGTGCAGAAGGAGGCCATTCAGCCCATCGAGTCTGCACCGGCTCTTGGAAAGAGCACCCTACCCAAGGTCAACAACTCCACCCTATCCCCATAACCCAGTAACCCCATAACCCAGTAGCCCCACCCAACACTAAGGGCAATTTTGAACACTAAGGGCAATTTATCATGGCCAATCCACCTAACCTGCACATCTTTGGACTGTGGGAGGAAACCGGAGCACCCGGAGGAAACTCACGTACACATGGGGAGGATGTGCAGACTCCGCACAGACAGTGACCCAAGCCGGAATCGAACCTGGGACCCTGGAGCTGTGAAGCGATTGTGCTATCCACAATGCTACTGAGCTTAAGGAAGCTCTGATAAGCATGGTAGCACAAGTGGATAGCACTGTGGCTTCAGAGCGGCAGCTTCACAAGTTCGATTCCCCGCTGGGTCACTGTGCGGAGTCTGCATGTTCTCCCCGTGTCTGCGTGGGTTTCCTCCGGGTGCTCTGGTTTCCTCCCATAGTCCAAAGACGTGCAGGTTAGGTTAATTGGCCGTGATAAATTGCCCTTAGTAACCAAAAAGTTTAGGAGGGATTATTGGGTTACGGGGATAGGGTGGAAGTGAGGGCCTAAATGGGTCGGTGCAGACCCGATGGGCTGAATGGCCTCCTTCTGCACCAATGCAAGAATAACTAGAATCGGGAATGCTAAGGAGACCAGAATTGTATGAGGGGGGTTTGGGACTGAAGGAGATTACAGAGATAGGGAGAGACATTTGAAAACAAGGTTGAGGAACAAGGTTGAGAAACTTAAAATTGAGGCTTTGCCTCAGCAGGAGCCAATGTAGGTCAGTGAGCACAGGTGTGACGGATGAATGGGACTTAGTGAAAGCAGAGATATGGAAGAGGTAGGGTAGAGTTTATTGGGCCAGTCTGGACTGTCTTGGAATAGTGAAGTCTATAAGTAAGAAAGGCACGGGTAAGGGTATCATCTGCACATGGGTTAAATAGTGGCTGTTGCAGTACTAGAAATTCCAGTCTTTGAATTGTGGCATGAATATGTGAACAGCACCTCATCTCAGGGTCAATTAGGAGACTAAGATTTTGAACATTCTGGTTCAGTCTTGGACTGCAGGGAGAGAAATAGAGTCGGTAACAACAGTTTGATAATTTAACAACAGCGTTAAATGTGTTTTTGGCTAGGAGCGGCATGTGGCGTAGTGGTTAGCACTGGGACTGCGGCGCTGAGGAACCGGGTTCGAATCCCGGCCCTGGGTCACTGTCCGTGTGGAGTTTGCACATTCTCCCCGTGTCCGCGTGGGTTTCACCCCCACAACCCAAAGATGTGCAGGTTAGGTGGATTGGCCACGCTAAATTTCCCCTTAATTGGAGAAAAAATAATTGGGTAATCTAACTTTATATTAAGAAAATTGTGTTTTTGGCTGACGTAGCATATGGTGAGAAAGAGAATGGAACCGGGCCGGGACAGATCCTTGGCTGGGAGGGGAGCGGGGGCGCTAGGTGGCTGAGGGGCAATAGGAAGAGAAGCAATTTTAGGTAATTCTCTGAATAATATTAGATTGATAAGAATGGAACAAGGTGGGTGTCATCAAAATTGATGTGATTGCAGTGCAGGGGTGTGGAGGGAGATGGTGTGATGATCTGTATCAAAGGCTGCAGACAGGTCAGGAAGAACGTGGACCTGGGTGGCACAGTGGTTAGCATTGCTGCCCAGGGTGCTGAGGACCCAGGTTCGATCCCGGCCCCGGGTCACTCTCCGTGTGGAGTTTGCACATTCTCTCCATGTCTCAATGGGTCTCACCCCCACAACCTAGGAGGATTGGCCAAGTTAAATTGTCCCTTAATTGGAAAAAAATTAATTGCGTACTTTAAATTTATTTTGGGAAAAAAAAGGAGAAAGTAGAGTGATAGCGTGCCTTAGCCTCAGTCGTTTGTGACTTTGATAAAAGTCAGTACTGTGACAGGGGCAGAAACCTGATTGGATGGATTGGAACCACAGGAGTTCCAGAAAAGACGGATATGAGTTTGGATAGCAAGCAACATCATGATTGAGGATTAGAGAGGAAGAGGCAGTTTGGAGATGAGACAGTAATTAGCAAGATAAATGGGATAAAAGGTTGATTTTTTGACGCGAAGAGCAATGACAGTAGATTTGAAGCAGAGAGGGACTGCACCTGGACAGAGAGAAACATTCACGTATATTAATAAAGGCAAAATACTGTGGATGCTGGAATCTGAAACAAAAACAGAAAAATGCTGGAACAGGTCTAACAGCATCTGTGAAGAGAGAAAATAGAGTGAACATTTCAAGTCCCTCTAACTCTTCTTCTACATATAATAAGAAGTCTCACAGCACCAGGTTAAAGTCCAACAGGTATATTTGAAATCACAAGCTTTTGGAGTGCTGCTCCTTCATCAGGTGAAGTGGAGGCAGGTTCACAATCACAGCATATATAGGAGAGACACAAATGCAAGATAGTTACAGATTAGAATGTGAAGAATGTGAGTCTTTACAGGAACAGTGTGAGTGGGGTGAGTGATAATCACAAGTAATCGAGGTGTGAATTGTCTCAAACCAGGACAGTTAGTCGGATTCTGCAAACCCGGGCAGTGTGGCCGGGGTTACATATAATGTGACATAAACCTGAGATGCTGGTTGAGGCCATCCTCATGCATGTGGAACTTGGCTACCAGTTTCTGCTCGGCGATTCTGTGCTGTTGTGTGTCATAAAAGCCGCCTTGGAGAATGTTTATCCGAAGATCAGAGGCTGAATGTCCTTGACTGCTGAAGTGTTCCCCGGCTGGAAGGGAACATTCCTGCCTGGTGATTGTTGTGCAGTGGCCGTTCATCCGTTGTTGTGGCATTTTCATGGTTCCGCCGATGTACCATGCCTCGGGACATCCTTTCCAGTAGCGTACGACGTTAACAACATTGGCCGCGCCCATGAGTATGTCCACGTCGATGATCTGGCATGTCTTGCAGAGGCTGGCGTGGCAGGGTTGTGTGGTGCCGTGGTCGCTGTTCTCCTGAAGGCTGGGTAGTTTGCTGTGAACAATGAGCTGTTTGAGGCAAGTAATGAGGTGTGAGGATGGCCTTGGCGAGATGTTAGTCATCGTCGATGACATGTTGAAGGCTAAGATGTCGTAGTTTCTCCGCTCCGGGGAAGTACTGGATGACTAAGGGTACTCTGTCGGTCATGTCCTGTGTTCGTGTTCGGAGGAGGTTGGTGCGTTATTTTGCTGTGGCATTTCGGAACGTCGATCGATGAGTCGAGCGCCATATCCAATTCGTATGAGAATGTCTTTCACAGAATCACCAGAATTTACCAGTGCAGGAGGAGGTAGCTGCCTGTCGTCTTCCTCGTCGTCCAAGGTGATCCTGCGTATACGGAGGGCTTGTTCATAGGGGATGGCTTCTTTAACGTGTTTAGGGTGGAAGCTGGAGAAGTGGAGCATCGCGAGGTTATCCGTGGGCTTGTAGTAGAGTGAAGTGCTGAGGTGACCGTCCTTGATGGAGGTGAATGTGTCCAGGAATGCAACCGATTCTGGAGAGTACAAAGAACAAAGAAAAGTACAGCACAGGAACAGGCCCTTAGAGCCTCCAAGCTTGTGCCGACTATGCTATCCCTCTATTCCCATCCTATTCATGCATTTGTTAAGATGCCCCTTAAACGTCACTATCGTCTCTGCTTCCACCACTTTCTCCGGCAGTGAGTTGCAGGCACCCACTATCCTCTGTGTAAAAAACTTGCCTTGTCCATCTCCTCTAAACCTTGCCCCTCACACCTTAAACCTGTGCCCCCGAGTAATTGATCCCTCGATCCTGGGAAAAAGTCTCTGACTATCCACCATGTCTATGCCCCTCATAATTTTTTAGACCTCTATCAGGTCGCCCATCAACCTCTGTTGTTCCAGGGAGAACAAATCGAGTTTATGCAACCTCTCCTCATAGCTAATGCCCTCCATACCAAGCAACATCCTGGTAAATCTCTTCTGCACCCTCTCTAAATCCTCCACATCCTTCTGGTAGTGTGGCGACCAGAATTGAACACAATACTCCAAGTGTGGCCTAACTAAGGTTCTGTACAGCTGCAACATGACTTGCCAATTTTTATACTCAATGCCCCGGCCGATAAAGGCACGCATGCCGTGCGCCTTCTTGACTACCTTCTCCAACTGTGTTGCCCCTTTCAGTGACCTGTGGACTTATACACCTAGATCTCTCTGACTGTCAATACTCTTGAGGGTTCTACCTTTCACTGTATATTCCCTACCTGCATTAGACCTTCCAAAATGCATGATCCCATGTGACTTCACCTTTTGTACCAGTCTGCCATGAGGGACCTTGTCAAAGGCCTTAATGAAGTCCATATAGACAACATCCACTGCCCTACCTGCATCAATCATTTTTGTGACCTCCTCGAAAAACTCTATCAAGTCAGTGAGATACGACCGCCCCTTCACAAAACCATGCTGCCTCTCACTAATACGTCCACCTGCTTCTAAATGGGAGTAGATCCTGTCTCGAAGAATTCTCTTCAGTAATTTCCCTACCACTGACATAAGGCTCACCTGCCTGTAGTTCCCTGGATTATTCTTGCTACCCTTCTTAAACAAAGGAACAACATTGGCTGTTCTCCAGTCCTCTGGGACATCACCTGAAGACAGTGAGGCTCCAAAGATTTCTGTCAAGGCCTCAGCAATCTCCTCTCTTGCCTCCTTCAGTATTCTGGGGTAGATTCCATCACTTATCTACCTTAATGTTTTTCAAGACGCCAAACACCATGGGCGGGATTATCCTGTACCCGGCAGGGCGGGGGTCCCCGGTGGGACGGTGTGGCGTGAACCACTCCGGCGTCGGGCCGCCCCAAAGGTGCGGAATCCTCTGCACCTTCAGGGGCTAGGCCGGCGGTGGAGTGGTTTGCGCCCCGCCGGCCGGCGTGGAAGGCCTTTGGCGCCGCGCCAGCCGGGGCCGAAGGGACTCCGCCGGCCGGCGCGAGTTCGTGCATGCGCGGGAGAGTTAGCGGCTGCTGATGTCATCTCCGCGCATGCGTGGGGCGGGAGGGTTCACCTTCGCAGAGGCCTTCGCAGTGGCTAACACGGCCGGCGCGTAGGAATAGAGTGCCCCCACGGCACAGGGCCGCACGCGGATCAGTGGGTTCCGATTGCGGGCCAGGCCACTGTTGGGGCACCCCCCCCCAGGGCCAGATCATGGAGCCCGCCCTCGCCGCCAAGTCCCGCCGGTAAGGGACTTAGTCCAATTTTGGCCGGCGGGACTGCCATAGAACGAGCAGGACTTCGGCCCATTGTGGGCCGGAGAATCGCGGGGGTGGGGGGGGGGGGGGGGGGGGGCGCTGTGAGCGGCCGCCGACCGGCGCAATTCCCACCCCCGCCAAATCTCAGATGCCGGCGAATTCGGCAGCCGGCGGAGGCGGGATTCACACCGCCCCCTGCCGATTCTCCGACCCGTCGTGGGGTTGGAGAATCCCACCCTTTGTCTTTTTGGATCTCTATGTGACCCAGGCTATCTGCACACCCTTCTCCAGACTTAACATCCACCAATTCCTTCTCTTTGGTTAATTCTGATGCAAAGTATTCATTTAGTATCTCGCTCATTTCCTCTGGCTCCACACATAGATTCCCTCCCCTATCTTTCAGTGGGCCAACCCTTTCCCTGGCTACCCTCTTGCTTTTTATGCACGTGTAAAAAGCCTTTGGATTTTCCTTTACCCTATTTGCCAATGTCGTTAAGCCTATTTGCCAATGTCATTGGCAGTCATCCATGGTGAGTATGATGGTGGGATGGAACTTGTTGATGTCGTTGTGTAGTTGTTTCAATGATTCTTCACTGTGAGTCCAAAGGAAGAAAATGTTGTCAATGTATCTAGCGCGGTTGAAGATCCCGTGCGGTGAAAAGGTCTTGCTCAAACCTGTGCATAAAGATGTTGGCATATTGAGGTGCAAATTTGGCCCCAATGGCTGTTCTGTATGTCTGGGTGAAGAACTGGTTGTCGAAGGTGAGAATGTTGTGATCCAGGATGAAGCAGATGAGTTGTAGGATCGCCTCTGGAAATTGGCAGTTGTCGGAGTTGAGTACTGAGGCTGTTGCAGAAATGCCGTCATCATGGGGGATGCTGGTGTAGAGTGCCGAGCCGTCCATTGTGACGAGGAGTGTTCCTGGTTCAACTGATCCATGGGCGCTGAGTTTCTGTAAGAAGTCTGCAGTGTCGTGACAGAAGCTGGGGGTTCCTTATACAATGGGTTTCAGGATGCCCTTGACATAGCCAGAGAGGTTCTCACACAGGGTCCCATCGCGTGATACAATGGGACAGCCAGGTGTGTTGGCTTTGTGCATCTTCGGGAGGCAGTAGAGATCTCTAACATGGGGAGTGCGCGGGATGAGAGCAAGTAGGATGCTCTGAAGGTCTGGATCAAATGTTTTGATCAGTCTGTTGAATTGGCAGGTGTGTTCTTTGGTCGGATCAGCGGGTATCTGTAGTGTTCCTGTGTTGTTCAGTTGTCTGTACACTTCTCTGCAGTTGTCTGTTCTGTTCAGTATGCCGGTTGCTTGTCCTTTGTCTGCTGGTTTGATAATGTTGTGGTTTGTCTTGAGAGCACAGATGGCATTGCGTTGTGCTTGGGTGATGTTTGGGGTTATCTTGTGAATGCGACTGATGAGTCTGGCATTGACGCACCTCCTGACAGCTTGAGCTATACTCTTGTCAAGTCTAGGGCGGCCTTCCGGAGGAGTCCAATTTGACTCTTTCCTCTTTGGTTGCTGCACTGCATCGCTCTGTCGGTTTTTCTGGTTCATTGGTCGTCTCATTGGGTTCACTGTTGACATCATGGGGTTTCTGGAGGAACTCCCGGAGCCTCATTCGCCTGATGAATTCCTCTGTGTCTGTCATGAGACCGATAGGGTTCATTTTGGCAGAAATTGAGCCCCCGGCTGAGAACATCAATTTTGTCTGGTGGAAGGGTGTAGTCTGACAAGTTGACAATGGACTTCCCTGTAGTGGTACTGGTTTCAACTGGGGGAGGCTTGGTTGTTGCTGGTGGTGATGCCCAGTTTCTCAAGTGTCCTGTTCTTGGTGTAGTTCCGGTGCCTCATCACTGTCGCTAAGTTTGTTGTTATCGATGGTTGCCATGATGTTCCGGTATTTTCACATCATGACTACATATAATAAACAGCGGTAGTGAACATGAGAAGCATTTGCCTTAAACTACATTACAACAAGAAATCAGAAAATAAATTAACATTCAGACATCATACCTCATCCTGTGTTAGGAAAGTCTCATTTTGTAGGGGATCCAGATATACTTCAAACAGACAGCTTAGATCCTAAAAAAGATAAATACCATTATTCAAGAATACTGAAACATTTGTTAACTAGTTCTGTATTATGTTCATGTGCTCTACCATCAGTGAGTAGTTCACTGCATCTTAACAGATTCTAGGTATAGCATTTTATTTACTGTATAGAACTGAAACAATAACTGTTTAACTTTCAACACCAAAATCCACTGTTCTTGGCTAATACTTCTGTATAAAAGCATTTCCTCTCATTTAAAAAAAAAATTCAGAGTACCCAATTCTTTTTTTCCCAATTAAGGGGCAATTTAACATGGCAACCCACTAGCTGGCACATCGTTTTGGGTTGTGGGGGTGAGATTCACACAGACAGAGGGCGAATGTGCAAACTCCACATGGACGGTGACCAGGGGCTGGGATCGAATCCCGGTCCTTGGCGCCGTGAGGCAGCAATACTAACCATTGAGCCACTGTTCCACCCAGCATTTCCTCATGATGGATACAGAAGATGTATAAAAAAGGTGATGTTAGAGAATTCTACAGTACAATACATAAATAATTGCATCTCTGAACAAGATAAACATAAACTGGCTATTTTGTTTTGGCTACCGAAATATCACTAAGTCTTCAAACAGGCACTGTTATCTGTGAGTATTCTGTCTCCATATATTAAAATAAATATGTTTGACACAACAGAAACCAGTTTTAACATCTCTGAGACTTGGATTCAGGACCAACTCAAACGGAAGGGATGAAAGTCTCTGTCCTCTGGATGTGAGGATTTGAGGTAAGCTGAGGTTCGGTAGGATTAATTAGTTCCTGGTGGGGAAAGGGTCTCCACTATAAGTGTCTCTAATTTGGCACTAATTGACAATCTCACTTAAAGAAGCAAAAGGAGGATTGGTATTGGATATGGTATAAGAATGACATTGATGTTGCTGAGGGACTCGTGTGAAGATTGGAACAAGGCACGTTATTAGGTTTGGGCAGAGAATGCTTTATTTTGCATTTGCCTGTGCTAATGAACTGGAAGTGCTTACTATCAACATTCCTGACCTTGAGGAGCACAAGAATAGGAAAAGTTTGACATTAGGTAATTATCAAAACTGCCATTCAAATGAGACTAGCTGGAAAATGTAATCACGTCACTCACTGTAATGGAAAATACACCTTAATAAAGATGCTCCAGCACCTCAAACCCAGAGAAGAATATGTAAATTGAAAGTTAAAATATTTTCAATAGTCTTTTGGTTTTATATTTTTCAACAACTATCAATATATACTCAAGGTTTTCAGTACAGAATCAAAGAGAATTATAAACGAGAGCAACAGGTTCAAATTTAGCCCAGACTGATGGGATGCTGTGTGATGGCTGTAAGGGTCTTATCTGGATTAAACTCAATACACAGAGATGCTCTAATTTTGGGATCTCATTCATGAGTCCATAGATTGACTGGTTTGGAAAATGCCACACTGGTACAGTAATAACCCTCTTCTGAAGTTGGAACTGAGGTTTTTTATTGAGCAGAGGAAGTTTGATTCCACATCTAACTGCGAGACACAACATTCAGGTTCTTGTCTTGACACTAACACAGGATACATAAAGTTCTATTTAACATTATATCCATCACTCTGATGAGCTCTTCTTTAAAAACAGTCAAAATCATAGTTCCTAAAAGATTTAGATTTGTCACGTGTGCCGATGTACGATGAAAAGTATTGTTCTGCGTACAGCCCAGGCAGATCGTTCCATACACGAAAAACATAACATACGATAAATACACAATGTTAATACATAGACATCGTGTGAAGCATACGGAGTAGAGAAGATGCATAGAGAGATCAGTTCAGTCCGTAAGAGGGTCATCCAAGAGTCTGGTAACAGCGGGGAAGAAGCTGTTTTTGAAGCTGTTCTCAGACTTTTGTATCTTCTGCCTGATGGAAGAAATTTGTTCTAAGCATTCATGCATTAATTAATATAAAGAACTAATGGTGGCTCTGGGCAAATATTTTCTGTGTTACTGTACTAGTACATTGTCCAATAAAGTAATTAGTAATTTCTGCATTTACTCAGTAAGGCTGCGGTTTTCTGGCCTGTTTGGTCACAAGGGAGAGAGAGCGAATATTTTGCAGAGGGAAAGAGTGAAGATTTGAGGGCAAGTCAAACCCATGCCAATGGCCACACATTAATTTAAAAGCAACTGGTAAAGAATGAAGGTAGGTAGCAGACTGAGTTATTTTCATTGTTTTGGAATGTTTGATGAGAAATAAATTTTGCACAGAATGGAACAAAAAGAGCAATTCTGCAGCATTTTTTACTTCACCGATCAGGGAGTTAGCAGTGCAATGAAATAAGGAGAAGTCAAATATACAGGGTTCTTCTTCCAGGAGCCCTAGTTTAAAAATTTCAGGCAATGAGCTAAGACTCAGAGGCCTGGAGAGCAGAAGGTAACCATGGTGATGACTCACAGGGGAAGGAAAAACCTGCTGTGAGGGAGGGATTGAGTGGAAAAACAAATTAGGCACAGACTACTGAATTTTAACCAATATGAATATGGGATGGCTCTGAATTATAAAATATGAGAAGCAAACCAAAAGATAGAGATTGAAAATGTGACATAGAGGTAAAGAGAAAACAAGCAAAAGAACAGAAAAAATGAGAGAATGCATAAAAAGGATGCAACCAGATATAGACACAACAGAAACCAAATAGGAAAAGGGGAATAATAGAACATAGAACATACAGTGCAGAAGGAGGCCATTCAGCCCATCGACTCTGCACTGACCCACTTAAGCCCTCACTTCCTTTTTTTTTATAAGTTTAGATTACCCAATTATTTTTTCAATTAAGGGGCAATTTTAGTGTGGCCAATCCACCTACTCTGCACATTTTTGGGTTGTGGGGGCGAAACCCACACAGACACGGGGAGAATATGCTAACCCCACACGGACAGTGACCCAGAGCCAGGATCAAACCTGGGACCTCAGCGCTGTGAGGCAGCTGTGCTAACCATTAAGCCATCGTGCTGCCCACAAGCCCTCACTTCCACTCTATCCCCGTAACCCAATAACCCCTCCTAACTTTTTTGGTCACTAATTTTTGGTCAATAATTTTTATTATGGCCAATCCACCTGACCGGCACGTCTTTGGGCTGTGGGAGGAAACCAGGGCACCCAGAGGAAACCCACGCAAACACGGGGAGAACGTGCAGACTCCGCACAGACAGTGACCCAACAGGGAATCGAACCTGAGACCCTGGCGCTGTGAAGCCACAGTGCTATCCATTTGTGCTACCGTGCTACCCTAATATGAAGAGAAAACCCACATATAAAATATTGAAGGAAAATGACACTGAAATTATCCACACAGTTGTAATGTGGAGAAGACTGGATAGCTGAGCATGGAACATGAGACATGGAACATGAGACATGGAACATGAGACTATGGACATAGTTGTTGATCCCATTGTAGGACGTCACAACAGTGAACTCAAACTGTTTGCAACCATTGTCTGAACTCTGTAATCAGAATTCAGCCTTATAACTATGTCCAGATGTTTTTAAGTGCCTACTGTTTGAGGATTTTGGTATGAGGAAGAATGATGGCCGACACAAAAGCATCTGTAAAGTTGTGAGTGATGATGTCTGCACTGATGATTAACCAATGTAATACAATCACTACAATCATAGCTGATCATAAGGAAATAGAAGGCAAATATTTATACACATAACAAGCACAAGTTTAAGTCCAATCTTATACTATTTCACGATACTGCAAATTTATTTTTTCAATTTAAAGTACACTATTCTTTTTTCTCCAATTAAGGGTCAATTTATAGCGTGGCCAATCCACCTACCCTACACATCTTTAGGTTCTGGGGGGTGAGACCCACACAGACATGGGGAGCATGTGCAAACTCCACACAGTGACCGGAGCCAAGATCAAACCCGGGTACTCGGCGCGTAAGGCAGCAGTGCTAAGCACTGCACCACCGTGCCGCTCCTTGATACTGCTAATTTTATTGTTAAAAAGTGATTTAATGTCAATAGGTTGATGTAGAAATTGTACATTGTCAGACATTTCCTTGAAAAATTAAAAAAGGCTTGAGATTCTTGGGTTCAGTAAATCTATGGTGTCTTTAACATAGGCATACTGGGCAGCACGGTGGCACAGTGGTTAGCATTGCTGCCTACGGCGCTGAGGACCCGGGTTCGAATCCCGGCCCTGGGTCACTGTCCTTGTGGAGTTTGCACATTCTCCCCGTGTTTGCATGGGTTTCACCCCCACAACCCAAAAGATGTGCAGGAAAGGTGGATTGGCCACGCTAAATTGCCCCTTAATTGGAAAAAAATGAATTCAGCACTCTAAATTTATTTTTAAAAACATAGGCATACTTAAAAAAATGTATTTGTATTTGTTTTTTAATGTTTTATACATAAAATAAAATAATGCAAAACAACAAGGACAATAGAAGTCCCCCCCCCCCCCCACTCGACAAACCAACACCCCAATAACTCAAAGAATAGCCCCCTTCCCTTTAGCCCGTCCTCCCACTAGTAGCTGACAGCAACCAATTCTTTATGATAAACAGACCCCATCTCTTGTGGAACCCCTCAATCGTTCCCCTCAAAGTAAACTTAACCTTCTCCAAATACAGGAATTCCATCAGATCCCCAAGCCATACTGAGGCACTGGGTGGAGAAGCTGACCTCCACCCCAACAGGATCCGCCAGCGAGCCATCAGCGAGGCAAAGGCTAAAAACGTCTGCCCCCGCTTCCGTCTGCAGCCCTGGCAAGTCCGACACCCCAAAGGGGCTGGGCTCCAAATCCAAGTGCAAGGTCGCCAACATGATGCTGGAAAACGACCCCCAAAATCTCTCCAACTTCGGGCAGGACCAGAACATATGTACATGGTTGGCTGGACCTCTCCCACACCGCTCGCAAGTGTCTTCCACCCCCTCAAACAACCAGCTCATTCTCAACCTCATCAGGTGAGCCGCCTTTAACTGTATTAAACCCAGTTTCGCATACGAGGCTGAGGCAACACCTCACACCACAGCCCCTCCTCCAATGCCACCCCCAGCACTTCTTCCCACTTGGCCTTAATCCCCTCCAGCGACGCCATATTCTCCTCCAAAATCTTCCCATAAATCATAGGGGCACCCTCCCCCCCCCCCCCCCCCCCCGCAAAAATCATAGACCATAAGACATAGAATTTACAGTGCAGGAGGCCATTCGGCCCATCGAGTCTGCACCGGATCTTGGAAAGAGCACCCTACCCAAGCCCACACCTCCACCCTATCCGCGCCACCCCACCCCACGTTTTTGGACACCAAGAGCAATTTATCATGGCCAATCCACCTAACCTGCATATCTTTGGACTGTGGGAGGAAATCGGAGTACCCGGAGGAAACCCATGCAGACATGGGGACAACGTGCAGACTCCCCACAGACTTTGACCCAAGCCGGGAATCGCACCTGTGACCTTGGAGCTGTGGAGCAACTGTGCTAACCACTGTGTTGCCATGCTGCCCTAAATAGGAGCAGAATTAGGCTACTCGGCCCATCGAGTCTGCTCCGCCATTCAATCACGGCTGATATTTTTCTCATCCCCATTCTCCTGCCTTCTCCCCATAACCCCTGATCCACTTATTAATCAAGAACCTATCGATTTCTATCATAAAGTCACTCAGTGATTTGGCCTCCACAGCCTTCTGCGGCAAAGAGCTCCACAGATTCACCACCCTCCGGCTGAAGAAATTCCTCTTCATCTCTGTTTTAAAGGATCGTCCCTTCAATCTCAGGCTGTGCCCTCTGGTTCTAGTTTCTCTTACTAGTGGAAACGTCCTTGCCACGTCCACTCAATCGCGGCCTCGCAGTATTCTGTAAGTTTCAATAAGATCCCCCTCATCCTTCTAAACGCCAACGAGTACAGATCCAGAGTCCTCAACCATTTCTCATGTGACAAGCTCTTCGTTCCAGGGATCATTTTTGTGAACCTCCTCTGGACCCTTTCCAAGGCCAGCACATCCTTCCTTAGATACGGGACCCAAAACTTCCCACAATACTCCAAAGGGGGTCTGACCGAGCCTTATACAGTCTCAGAAGTGCATCCCTGGTCTTGTATTCTAGCCCTCTCGACATGAATCCTAACATTGCATTTGTCTTCCTAACTGCCGACTGAACCTGCACGTTAACCTTGAGAATCTTGAACCCCATTATGGAAAACGTCCCCTCCAACAATGAAGAGGGACGTATCACTGGAAATGTTGAGGAAATCTTCCCCGCTGCAGAATCCCAAACTTCTCCATCAACTCCTTCAAACTCGCAAACCGCCTTTCCAAAAATAAGTCCTTCATTTCCATCACCCCCCTCGCTCTCCCATTCCTAAAACAGAGCATCCAGTCTAGTCAGCTCGAACACATGATTCTCTCGAACCGTCATCACCTTTGACCCCACCCCTAACTTAAAATGCTGCCAAAATTGCCTCCATATCTTCAGCATGACCACCACTACTGGACTCTTCGAGTATTTCCCTGGGGGCAAACGGGAGCAGCTCTCTTGCCAGCACTTCCAACCCAGACCCCCTGCCTCCATCCTCACCCACATTGCCTCCGGCTCCCTACTCCAGCCCTGCACTTTCTCGGCATTCACTGCCCAGTTGTAATACATCGGAATTGGAAGAGCCAAACCCACGACTATTACTCTGTCATCCAAATCCTCGTCACCTTCCCTGCCCATACAAATGACAAAATCAACTGTGTAACACCATAACAAATGCTCGGCAAAAAGACCAGTATGCACCGGAATAAAAATAAAAACCGTGGCAAGACATTCATCTTTACCGCCTGCACCCAGCGTGCCAATGATAGGGGGAGGCTGTCTCACCTCAACAAATCTGCCCTGACCCTATCCACCAGGCTCATAAAATTCATTGCCTCCGGGAGCACCCCTTTAGACACCACATCCTCAAACATCTTCACCAAAGCGGCTCCAGCCTATCCAAAAACCTCTTATAGAATTCCACCACTAACCCACCTGGCCCCAGTGCTTTACCCATTTGCATCTTCCCGATCGCCATCCGAACCTCCTCAACCCCCAGTGACTCCTCCGACCATGCCTTCTCCTCTCCTACATTAAGAGACTCCAGCACCTCCAAGAACCCCCTCATGTCCGACCCATGCCTGCAGGCTCCAATTGATATAACCTCTTATAAAACTCCTCAAATGCCCTGTTCATCTGCTCCAGCGCCACCACCAGCACCCGTGCCCCATCCCAGACCTGAACAATCTCACGCGAGGCTGTCTGCCAGCGGAGCTGTCCTGGCAGCAAGCGACTGGCCTTCTCCCCGGACTCGCACACCAAACCCTTCCCCAGCCTCAACTGGAGTGCCGTGTTCCATGTGGACAAAAGGTCAAACTGCATCTGCGACTTACCAAAAGCTCCGAAGTGGGATCTTCCGCATACTCCCATCAACCTCCAAGATTTAATCTACCAGCCGCTGCCACGCCTCTTTTGCCTCCCTATCCACTTGCGCCTTATAGGAGATGATCTCGCCCCTCACCACCGCCTTCAGCACCTCCCAAACTACCGATGGTTAGACCTCCCCATTCTTATGAAACCCTACATAATCCTCACACAAAAACTCGGATCCGCAAGCAGCCTCACATCCAACCTCCACGTTGGCCACCTCTCCAGGACCACATCCACCAAATGCAGAGTATGGTCTGAAATGACAATCGCCGAGTATTCAGCTTTCCTCACCACCGATAACAACAACCTCTCCATAATAAAGAAGTCAATCCTCGAGTAAACATTATGCACTGGCGAAGAACCACCACCGGTCTACTCCCCTCCATCTCCTCCTCCAACTCTCTCCAAGCCCCGGGCAGCAAGATGGCACAGTGGTTAGCACTGCTGCCTCACGCCGCCGCGGTCCCAGGTTCGATCCCGGCTCTGGGTCACTGTCCGTGTGGAGTTTGCACATTCTCCCCGTGTTTGCGTGGGTTTCACCCCCTCAACCCAAAAGATGTGCAGGGTAGGTGGATTGGCCATGCTAAATTGCCCCTTAATTGGAAAAAATGAATTGGGTACTCTAAATTTATTTTAAAAACTTCTGACCCCCCCCCCAACGAAGGCGTCAACGAGCGCGGCTTAGATCGAACCATCTTCAGATGCAACATTATATTTAAATCCCCACATCCAATTAACTGATGTGTGTCCAGACTTGGTATGGCACCAATATCCTCTTAATAAACACTACATCATCCCAGTTTGGAGCATACAAGCCAACCAATACCACTAGAATCTCCTCCAAAGCACCGTTATAATAATTTACCTGTCCCCTTCATCTGCCACCACCATCTTCATCTCAAACCTAGCTCTCTTGCCCACTAGTATTGCTACCCATGGATCCTGCTATCAAAGCTCGAGAGGAACACCTGATTTACACAACCCATCCGTGTCTAACCAGGTCCTTCACCCTCAAATGGATCTCCTGCAACAGCACCACATCGGTTTTCAAGGTCTTCAAATGTGAGAAGACTTTTGCCTGGTCCACCACATTACCAATCACCCTATCCTCCCCCTCTATCAGCCACGATCATGGTCTCTGGCCTTGTCCCACGAGTGGGACCAAGCCCTACCCATGGTCACCGTCAGCCAGCTACCCCTCCCCTCCCTTTCCCAGAACTCCCCAACCACTTCCTCTCAAAACCGCTCCTCTCTGCATCCCCCCCATTCACACCTCCAAGACCCATCGAAACCTGCCCACAGATGCTTGGCCTGGGGGTTGGGAGGGCTCTCTTGGTGCTTTTATGATCCCCACAACTCCTGTCCTCCCCCCCCACTTCCTGTCCTTTTCCCCCCCACCCACTCTGCTCTGCCATCCCTCCCTTTCTCTTTCTTACCGTGTGACTTGTCCTGCCCCCACCCCAACGCCCCGCTTTACTGGCCGTTGGTTACGAACAGGTCTTGAATCAAGTTGGTGAACAGCTTCTACGTTTTGTGGATGCCTTCCTCTGATTCTCCGATTTAATTTTTTCTCGCCTGACGACTTCTGCCAGGTCGGACAGCCAGAATGCAGCCTTGGGTGGAGCTGCCGATCGCCAGCCGAGCAAGAGTCTCTGTCAGGCAATCAGGAAGGCAAAGGCCAGAGCATCCCCCCCCCCCCCCCCCCCAACCTCCTCATTAAGAGCTCTGGTTGTTCTGATACCCTGAAGACCACCATCAGTGGGCATGGTTCCACCCTTACCCCCACAGGTCATGACTGGTTTAGCTGTGCTGGTTTAGCACAGGGCTAACGAGCTGGTTTTTAAAGCAGACCACGGCAGGCCAGCAGCACGGTTCACTTCCCGTACCAGCCTCCCCGAACAGGCGCTGGATCGTGGCGACTAGGGGCTTTTCACAGCAATTTAATTGGAAGCCTTCTTGTGACAATAAGCGGTTTTCACAAGCATGGAACATGGCCTCAAAGAAATGCATCCTGTACCTAACAAGTGTGAGGCACATCCAGGACAGGTGAGTGTGGTTGGCCGGACCGTTCACACTCATCCTCCATCTCTGGGAAGAACCCGCTCATTCTCATCCTGGTTAGGTGCGCTCTGTGCACCACCTTTAGCTGCGTTAGGCTCAGCCCTGCGCTCTTGGAGGTGAAGTTTGCCCAGTGCAGTGCTTCGATCCACCGTCCTCCCCCTATCTCCCTGCCTAGTTCTTCCTTCTTGTCTCATCCAGGAGTGAGTGTACCGCCTCTAGCTGTCATCCTTACATTTCCGCACAGTTTCCTCCCCTAGTTCGTCCACAGTCAGTAGCCAGTCCAGTAGTGTGCATCCTGGTATCTAGGGGAATGTCGTTGTTTCCTTGCGGAAGAAGTTTTGGACTTGGGGTTATATCAGAGTTTATTCCCTATCAGGAGCTGAAGCTTGCCCCTAAGCTCTCTCAAGGTCGCTACTCTGCCCTCTATGTACATGTCTCTAACCGTCAGTGTCCCCACGCCCTGACTCCACCGTTTAAAGGCGGCGTCCATTGCCTGAGCAGGTAGATCTGATGTTTCCTCAATATTTGTCCACATCTCATGAGCACATCTGTACCTTTTTGGGATTTGGGAAGCCTTTTCAAGATGAATAGATTTCTACAGTCAGCTGATATTTCATATACCAATCGAGGTGTTTAGCTGGTACTGTAAAGTAGGTAGTAGAAAAATGGAAAATTAAATGGGAATTTCAGCCACAAAAGAGGATGCAAGGAATAGATTGGAACCCAGAAATTTGGTTCGGTGGTGACGCAGGGTACATTCCCTGCACCTAAATGAAGACGTCTAACGTGCCTAGATATTGGACATCATTATAAAGAAGCTGGAGCGGCAAAGTCTGCCAATAGATAACTGTGTTCCCTCAGGTTACTGCTAGCATCACATAGCCCCTGAAGCAAATAGGTCCAAGGGGACTAATCAAGAGGTTCGGAGGGAGGTGATAGGCACAGGATGCCAGGGTGAGTGAAGGAATGTCCAGGAAGTGAAGAACTGAAGACTAAAAACAGCAGAGATCATGAACCGACAGTCACAGTTACAACAACTGGTTCATTTAGTGTGAGGCTGTGAAGAGCACACTTGCTCTGCTCCTCCCAGCACCACCCCTCAGATAAATTACTCATTCTTTGTTGAAGATCTATTTATCTGAATGTAGCATGTTGGCTGCTTCAGAGCAAGCCAAATTTCTCATGTTTATTTGCATATGCCAAGGGGCCAATGTCAGCCTGAGTCTGGTTAAAGGCATCTATTCTTTCTTTTCCAATATACTGTGTGGTACACATCCATGCCTCTGCGTTTCCTATTTGCTGTATGGTGGCTTTAGTTAGCCAGTTAGCCTGGCCAATCAATGCAGTTCCCACAACACAAAACTTCCTTAATTACAAACAAAATTATAATCTTACTGAGAACACACCATAACTGATTTGGGACATGGAAAAATAGCGCACTAAAACTACAATCCACTTTGTAAATATATACAAACACCTAGCAACTTTCAGCTGACACATTATTATAGAATCATAGAATCTCTTCAATGCAGAAGGAGGCAATTCGGCCCATTGAGTCTGCACCGACCCTACAAAAAAACATCCCACCCAGGCCCACTCCCTACCATTCCACCTAACCTTTGGACACGAAGGGGTGAGTTAGCGCAGCCAATCTACTTATTCTGCACATCTTTGGACCGTGGAAGGAAGCCAGAGCACCCGGAGGAAACTTACACAGACAAACTCCGCACAGTCACCCAGGTCAGAATTGAACCCAGGTCCCTGGTGTGGTAAGATAGTAGTGCCGTCCCTAATTGCATGGCTTGAAAAATAAAAAAGGCACCAAATTCCAAGTCCCCTGAGCCATCAATTACACAATATTAGATCAGCTCTCATTTCGCCCTCAAAATGGGGGACTGAAAATCAGTGAAGCAAACGATGACTAGGGTATTCTGCCTTTACGATCTCAGATTTCAAAAGTCAGAACATACAAAGGATAAATGTAATTAATGTTGGGAAAGGTGACTACAAACGATTTCTTTAAATAGTAGCACAATAGTAAACTTGGGGCATTTGTTGGGATTGCAGTACAGTTATTTATCTGAGGCTTCCTGATGGCTTAGTCAAGTGAGTGTAGCAATAAGAATTACAGACAACAGTGTTCAGAAACAGGTCTGTGCCTACTTGGGTACCAACTGGGAGACTACAATTGGATTCAAAACACCTGGATTATGGTGCTGAAATAACAACCATGTTTTCCATTCCCGATTATTATCCAGGAACACCTGCTGGAAATGTGCATGCTGGACGTTAGAGGACAGAATCAGCTCAGTTGCTACTGACAGTATGTACAAGAATATGGGTATGAATGAGATTCTCAAAGGCAGCTGTAACTGTGGAATCATTCCTCAGCAGCATAACAACAAGAGGGAGTTACATTAGGATGTTGCCAAATATCTTACTTGATGACAAAGTATGGGCCATTCATTTTATAAAACTTAATTTAAATCATGAGGATACATGCACTCCATCAATTTAACCTTCATCCATACCTTGACATAGGACTTCTCTGTATCTATGAGTTCATGGATAACTTTCCGAAGTCTCTCTGCATCAGAGAGGTGTCTTGCTAGTGGCCTCAGGTGTTGACCAAGGTTCTCCTTCTGCCCATCCATATCAGACGATTGCAGTTCATATAAACTTCGACAGAATGTAGAAACTTGCTCTGCACTCTAGAGAAAGGGATAAAAGAGACGGTAAACAAAACCAACTAACTGACTCGTTAACTGAACTATCACCATTTCATATTCTAGTTTCGTATTAGATAATTTGAAAACGATATAAATGAGGAGAAGTGTATTATTTGATCCAATGGCCAAAGCAGAATTGTTTAAAGTATCGGATTATGGTCTCAGACTGTAAAGGCTTGATGCCTGAACTTTGTTGAGTTCGGTGATCCCAGCCAATGTGCATTCAAGGGGAAGCAGCCAACAGTCCTTGTTACCAGCTATTATTCAAAAAGCTTTGTTGAAAGTGAAGGTGTGCAGCTGGATGGCTGTCTGGCTCAACTGTGATGCATTTTGCTGTGGAAAATCTTACCAACGCTCCATTTAAAATTCATGCATAAATAATGAAGGCATTACAAATGGAAGTGAAATCAGCAAAGAGTTAACGTCTTCAGTAGAGAACACACGCAAAGAGAAAAAGAGAGTTTAATTTCAGTGCAAACCCATCGCTCAATAAAAAATCGCTTCAGTGAATAAAAGTGCCTTCCATATTTTCTCTGAATTAGCCGACTGCAATTATTTTGCATAGTTTTAAAACTGGCACTATGTACAAAAAGTAATGGTGATCTTGAAGCTCCCTAGGTCAAAGTATAAGTGAGTTGCAGCCATCAATCCCCATCACATTCTTTTTACCTTTAATTTCTTTTCACAAAGCTGCAATAATTTATCATTTTCTTTGCTTGTTAGTACCTTGAACCCACTGCCTTCATTGTATCAAACATTCAAATAAATACCTGGGTGAGAATTGGACCCCAGCCTCTGAATATCCACATTAGTTTGTCACTGTCCTGATCTGTACTTCATAGACAAAGACAATAAAATTCATTCAGTTCTGTGTGGTGAGAAATTAACAGTTCCACACCACACCCTGAGTAAACAGTACCCTTGGGATTCAAGCCTTTTGTGCATCACATCAAGGTGTGTGTTCCACTGAATACCCAGTAAATTAGCAGATGTAAGGTGAAAATTGTGTGAATCAAAGCCAAGTGAGTTAAAAATTATGGGGTATGGGGAGACTTCTTCCGCACTAAACAGGGTATAAAGTATATGTTTCAAATTTGGTTCAAATAGCTAACAGAAGGAATCTTGCAGCCACCCCCTGCAGTATTATCACAGGTCCTTCCCATCCGAAGAATAGTAACAGAACTGCAGGTGATCACTGCAGTAACACAATTAAATTTGTGACATGAGTTCATAGCATCAATTAGAGCAAGGAACAGCAAGAAATAATATTTTTTAAAACGTCTCTCAGTTCGGTAAACTGGGTTAATTATAATAATTAGGGTCTGAAATTAAGCCTGGCTATCCTGAATTTAATTGTTTAATACACAATGTTCCATGCATGTTCCCCCATCTTGCCTCACCATTTTTCACTCCCCCCCCCCCCCCCCACCGCCTCAGCGATGTACGCCACATGCCCAGTTCCTTTAAAATCTCGGTATCAAATAGTCACTGATCAAAATGCACGGGGTGGGGGGAAATTTGCCCCCAAAATGTGTAGAAAATTTCAATCATAGAATTTACAGTGCAGAAGGAGCCCATCGAGTCTGCACCGGCTCTTGGAAAGAGCACCCTACTTAAGCCCACGCCTCCACCCTATCCCAGTAACCCCACCTAACCTTTTTGGACACTAAGGGCAATTTAGCATGGCCAATCCACCTAACCTGCACACCTTTGGACTGTGGGGGGAAACTGGAGCACCTGGAGGAATCCCGTGCAGACACGGGGAGAACATGCAGACTCCGCGCTAGATATTGACACAAGCCGGGAGTCGAATCTGGGACCCTGGAGCTGTGAAGCAGCTGTGCTAACTACTGTGCTACCGTGCCACCCGGTGACCAATCAAGCGAAACCCTCCACCATATGTGGAACTGGTATTCTGTAAAGAGCTGTTTTGCCAATCACAAGCTGTTTCTCCCCCAAGTTTGCTGCTGATAGATTAGTGAGCAGGAAAATGGGAACAAGCAGCCTGTGACTGGAGGGATATCAAGGAGTGGGGAGTTGAGTTGCGGCACTCAGCCGGAGGCATGCGGGAGAGGTGGCAAGGCAGCGGGAAATGGGGGACATGGTGGAGGTGGGGGGGTGAAGAAGCAGCTACAGCAGGAAAGCAGCGAGGGAATAGCTACAGAAAACAGAGGTCGCAGAGGAGTGGGGAGGCTGTGAGGGACAGAGAACAATTTTAACCTGTCAACTATCTGGGCCACAGGAAAACAATAAGAGCAAAACAACATCCTAACAAAACAAAGTTAACAGTTTGTGCATTTTTTCCCTTTTTAATCCCTTCTCTCCCCCTGCCGCGACGAACAGCTCAACTATAGTCATGAAAATCCCCCACCGTACCTCAAAGCTCTCTTGTGACCTGCTCAAGGCAAACTTAATCTTCTCCAACCAGAGAAATTCAAACAGGTCCCCAGCCAAGCCGCAACGCCTGGTGGCGTATCTGACCTCCAATTCAAAAGAATCCATTGCCGGGTAATCAGAGAGGCAAAGGCCACAACATCGGCCCCCTTTCCATCCAGCAGCTCCGGCACCTCCAAAACCCCAAAGATCGCAATCATGGATCCAGCTTCACCTCGGCCCGCACTATCCATGATAGGGGCACTAACACCGCCTCCAAGTAGCTCTCCAAGCTCACGCATCCCCAAAACATGTGAACATGATTCACCGGCCCCCGCCCACATGCCTCACATCCATTTGTTACAAAGAACTGTTACATCAGACAGAAAGAACCTACATATCCGTGCCCAAGTCATGTGGACCCTGTGAACCACTTTAAACTGAATCAAACTCATTCTGGCACAGGAAGAGGTTGAGTTCACTCGCCTCATACCAGAGTCCCTATCCTATCTTCCTCCCCAGCTCCTCCTCCCACTTCCGCTTGATCCTTTTCACTACTGCCTTGCCCTGCTCTCCCAACTACCTTTACATATTCCCAATCCTGCTCTGCCCCATCTCTGCAGGATTTTCTCCAATAGCGTGCACTCCGGTAATTGGGGGAGCATAAGTAGCTCCTTTCGCGCAAATTCCTCTGCCTGCCAGTAGCTAAGCTCACTCCGCAGTTTATCAAAACCAGGGAATTTCCCCTCTGAGAATTTTTCCCTGACCTACTCCAACCCTTCCTCCCTCCACCGTCTGTACATCCCATCCATCCCTCCCAGCATAAACCTATGGGGCAGGATTCTCCATTGACTGATGCCGAAATCAGGAAACGTGATTGGACGGAGAATAGATTCCGACGCCAAAATAGGGGTGGGCGTCGAATTGACGCCAAATCTCAAATCTCCAGTGCCTCGACAGCAGCGTCATTGCGTTCCGGAATGCTTGTACAGTAAACACCATTTGCATATCATTAGTGGGCATGACCCGGTATTCACCAGGGCCTCCACGATTCTCTGCCTCCGATGGACAGAGTTCCCGACAGCGCGGTTCACTTGTTCTTTTAAAAATTGTAAAACCGGCGTCGTGGCTGCTGCGGGAGAGAGAGTGGGTACGGAAAGTGTCCCAACATCGCCATAGTTTGCTGACAGTTGTGCTGCTGGCCGGGGAGGGGCTTCTGCCAGGGCCGGTCGGAGTAGCTTGGGATGGCCAGGAGGTGGACCTTGGGGTCAGGGTGGGTGGGCACGCTACACCATTGCCGCAGCCGGAAATGCAGCGGTGCACACTGCTGACAGCCCACTGTCACCTTAGTGCCACGGGTCGTATAGGCGTCCCCCCAGGGCACCTCCCCAGGTGGCCTCTGGCCCCAGCCGACCCATCAGCTGTATGGTTGGGCTCCAGCGCAACCAGTGCCATCTTGTTGGCTGCGATGAGTGTGTATGGGGATTGTAATGTGTGTATGATGCTGCAGCTTGTCAGCCTCCCAAGTATTATGGACAAACTCGGGGATGCCAGCACCATTTTTCATTGGAATCGGTCGTGTTCGACGTGGCCTCGGTGCTAGCCCCTCCACGGTTTATGAATCAATCCAGGTTCGGCACCAGTTTTGCTGTCGTGAAAGTCCACGAATCCTGCCCTGGCGTCCTTAATCTCAAGAACGGAGAATCCCACCCATGATTCCCACACAGTGGCGTCAAAACTGACATTTGATCCAATTTAAGTGCTTCCTCAGCTGATTCCAAATCTTAATAGTGTATTCCACCACCGGACTCCCCGTATATTTCCTCAGAGCCAACGGCAATGGGACCATCACCAGGGCCCTCAAACATGAGTCCTTACAGGACTCCTTCTTCAACCTGGTCCATTCTGCCTTTTTAGCAGACGCCTCTTCACCATTGGTACTATCCCCTCCCACACAAATTTCAAGATCAGTGCCTCCATCTTCTGGAAAAAAGACCTTTGGGAGAAAGGAGGGACTAAAAAACAAACAGAAACCTTGGCAGCACATTCATCTTCACCACCTGCACTCTACTTGCCAACGTCAAGTGCAGCATATCCCACCTTTTAAGATCCCCCCTTGACCTCTTCCAATAATTCCATCAAGTTCCACCTACGGATTGTGGCCCACCCATGCATCACCGGAATCCACAGATACCAAAATCTCTCCCTTGCTACCTTAAATAATAGTGCCCACAGTTGGCTCCCAGCCACTCCACATTCACTGGAGAAACCACACTATTCCCTACGTTCACTTTATAACCAGAAAAGGCCCTGAATCTGTCCCAACAAAACGCATAATTTTGCCCATACTCTCCAGCGGGTCCAATACAAACAGCAACAGATTGGGTTGCGCGGGTCTGAACATGCCCAGTAAACAGCCGGAAAGGCCAAAATAGAGATTCACTCCGGGCACGAAACAGTTTGCAATTCGCTAGGCCCACTCCTGATGGCGAGTTCAGGGTCGCACCCAAAGGTGGCAAGAATATCATTAATTCTCTTTTGCATTAATTTTATAGAATCCCTACAGTAAAGGAGGAGGCCATTCGGCCCATCAAATCTGTACCCACCCTTCGAAAGACCACTTTACCTAGGCCCAATCCCTGTAACCCCACCTAATCTTTTGGACACCAATCCACTAACCTGCACTTTTTTGGACTGTGGGAGGAAACCGGAGGAAACCCACGCAGACACGGGGAGAATATGTAAACTCCACACAGTCACCCAAGGTTGGAATTAAACCCGGGTCCCTGGCGCTGTGAGACACCAGTGCTACCCTCTGTGCCAGTGTGCCACCATAAATGGCATTTGCTGTTCTAAATCCTACTACTGGAGTATGAAGATGCATTTTAAATGACTCTCTACTGGTGTGCACATCCAACCCAACAACGTCACTTGTTTCATACATCTTTCTTCCTAAACCCCATTCCACATGACGTCTGCAGCACAGAGGCCTGTTTGAGCGGCAAATAAGAGCTAGAACACAGTTTGTCTCGTCAGAAAAACTTTCTGAATAAAATCTCTCACTGCGACATAATTAACTTTCAAAAAGTAGTCCCACTACAAGTACGCTAAAGTAAACATTAATGGCCATCAGCAGCCTTCCAGAATTCCACTGCCTTTCAGCTGAAATAAAATGCAAGCTATTTATCAGAGTATGATCATTTCGCCACCTGCGGATGTCAGTGATAATTCATCAGAACTACGTAATTTCACAGAATCTTTACAGTGCAAAAAAAACAGGCTATTCAGCCCATTGAGTCAGCACTGAAAGAGAATTCTATCTAGTCCTATTCTCCTGCCTTAAGCCTGTAACCTTGCACATTCCTTCTTTTCAAATGGCAATCCAATTCCCTTTCAAATACTTCAATTGAACCTGCCTTCACCATCCTTTCAGGAAGTGTGTCCCAGATTCTAATCACTGTGTGAATTGTTTTTCTTCACATCACTTTGGTCCTTTTGTCCATTATTATGAAGCTGCGCCCTCTCCAGAGTGGCAACAATTTCTCATTGTCTATCCTGTCTACATCCCTCAGGATCTTGACTACCTCTATCAAGCCTCCTCTCGGCTTTCTTTTCTCCAAGGAAAACAGTTCCAACCTCTCCAGTCTAACCTCATATCTCCTCTGTTCTCTCTCCAATACCTCACATCCTTCCTCAAGTGTGGTGCCCATAACTGGATGCAGTCTCCAGTTGAGGCCTAACTAGAATCTTATAGAAATTCATCATGACTGCCTTACTCTTGTACTCAATGCTCCTATTAATAAAGCCTAAAATACTACATGCTTTATTAACTGCTCTCTCAACTTACCCTGCCATCTTCAATGACTTACGTACATATACACCAAGGTCCCTGTGCTCCTGCATCTCTGCTCGAGTTTCTCCCTTTATTTTATACTGTCTCTCCACATTCTTCCTGTCGAAGTGAATAACCTCACATTTCTCGGCATTGAACTTCATCTGCCACTTGTCTACCCAATCTGCCAACATGTCTATGGCCTTTTGAAGCTCAAGACTATCCTCAATACAGCTGACAACTTTCCAATCTTCGTGTCATCTGCAAATTTTGAAATAATGCCCTGAACACCAGTCAAGGCCATTAATATACATCTCTGAAATTAGAGAGAGATCTGTTTCGAATTTTGAAAAATCCATTCACAAGATGTGGGAGCCGCCATTTGCAAGGATTACTTTATTGAAATGATTCACCAGAATGGTCCCAGGAATGAAGAACTTTAGTTATGTAGATCGATTGGAGAAGTTGAGGCTTCTTTTCTTGGAGGAGAGGTTGAAAGGGGATCTGATAGATGTATTCAATATTATGAAGGGTCTGAACAGAGTAGATAGGGAATACATGTTTCCACTGGTGCAAGGATCAAGAACCAGAGGACACGGGTTCAAGATAATTGGCAAAAGAAGCAAAACCATTTTCATGCAGCCAGTGGTTAGGATCTGGAATGCACTGCTGGAGAATATGATGGAGACAAGTTCAATTGAGGCATTCAGGAGGGAACTGGATTGTTACCATGTGTAAGGGTAAGGGGAGCAGTCATGGGAGTGGGACAAGGTTAATTGCTCCGACATCGGCGCAGACACCTGCTGTGCAATTAAAAAATCTGTGATTCCTAATTGCCCTTCTGAATGTGAAGATGACTCAGTTTCTTGAGCACCTGCAGTCCATGTGGTGCTTCCACAGTCGAGGAAGGAGTTTCCACAGTTCTGTCAAGGTAGGAAGTTTCAGAATTCCATCCCAGAAATTATTTTTAAAATGGCAATAAATTCTGAGGTCATGGATCATGTGCGACTTGGAGGGAAACTTGCAAGTGTTTCCTTGTCCTTCTGGGTGGTAGAGTAACGGGTTCGGGAGAAGCTGAAGAATGTTTGGTGAGTTGCTGCAGTCCAAATTTAAGATGTTACACAGGAAAGGCTAGTGGTGAAGAGAGTGAATGTTTAAGATAGTAGATGGGATGTCAATTAAGGGGTCCGCTTTGTCTTTAATTGTATCAAACTCAGTGTGTTGCTAGAGCTGCACTATTCTTGACATGCGAGCACTTTCCATGACATTCCTGACTCGTGCCTTGCATATAGACACTTCTTTCAGATCCACCTGTTTAAAACCTTTGGTCCGCATCGTCTTCTTCATCTTTCTCTTCATGCCACAAATTTCTGAGCGAGGTTATCCGGGCATCACTTGGTGCTATGGTTCTTGAATGTGTACTGGGTTCAGGCTGTGGAAGAGTTATCACATCATCGTCACCACCTTCTTCATAAAAGCTGCCCAGGGTGAACTGCAGATCCCAGTCCACGGACTCCAGATAAAAGCGAGCCCGCTCCTCCTCGGCGCCTGTCACTGCCACAATCTCACAAATTGCTTCTTCCTCTGGCACCTCCATGTTCCCATGTCAGGCTTTGGGGAGTCAAGAAGGTGTTAAAGGTGTGATAATTATATTGTGAGGGTATACCGGTAAAGGGTATTGTTTAATTAAGTACTTACAACAAATAGGGGACAGCTGGGGCACTGGATGTGTAGGGAGACCTATGAGACTGAACAAATCAATAAACCCTCATGGCATAAGTCCAAGCCAGGACAAGGAGCTGAAGATTGCCTCAAAGGCAAATTTGAACAACAGTTTAAGCAAGCCATTTCACGTGGCTACTATGCAGTGGGTGTGCCTGTGTTATTTTCCATCAAGAGGATGCTACCGTCAGTCCAAAGTTCTGCCTACCACATAATTGAGCAAAGTCATGTATGAATTGCTATGCTGGTGAAATCCCAGGTACATAGGCCAACAGGAAACACAACACAGCTATGCCTTACACATTGGAAGTAAAACATATATAAACAGTGTTATGGGCCAGGGTTTAGAGAACCCCAAAGTGTATCATGGAGTTCACCTGACCCACAACTTTTAATAGATTGTGCTATGGGGAATCACACGGTCCACTCTATGGGTGTGGTACAGCAGAAATGGAAAAGTAATTTTTAAAGCAAAACAATGTTTATTCTATGAACTCAAGTTAACCTTTTTGAAACATATAGTGAACATCTTAGCAACCATCAATTCAAATACAATCCCAAAAAAATACAACACTAAGTAATCCTTAATAATTTCCCAAACAACATCCAGAAGACAGAAGAAACACATTTTAACAGAAGCATATCAGGTTTACATTCACTACTGAAAACATTTATAATTCTGAATTCACCAAATGATCAAGAGATAGTCTTGTATGGCAGAGAGATTAACAGTACATCTGCTCTAAAACACACCCTGCAGTAAACAGCCTAAAACGAAAGTAAAAAGCTGACAGATAGCCCAGCTCCACCCACACTCTGACATCACTGATAAACACCCATTTCTTAAATGAAAGAGAAAATGCTGGAAAATCTCAGCAAGTCTGGCAGCATTTCCAGCATTTTCCCTTTCGTTTCAGATTCCAGCATCCGCAATAATTTGCTTTTACCCATTTCTTAAAGGTACATTTCTTAAACACCCATTTCTTGAAGGTACTCTCACATGACAACAGACAGGTCAAAGATTACTACTTTTGGAGTCAGCAGACCTGTTTCGTTTCTGTAGTCTTTTCACTTTTCATTTGCCAGGGTACTGTGTGCTGTGGATAAATCAGGCGGTCAGCACCAGGTTTTTACATATATGTTGACAACACTCATCTTATCTTACCACCACCTCACTTGCCTCCTCCATTACTGCTAAGTTATCCAACAGCCAGTACTGAAACATGGGGAGGGTGGACAGTTGGAGACAAACCAGAGCTGATAATAATCTACTCGTTTGTGGGAAATGGTACTCTGCGCTAAAATGGAGCAGCGAAAATGTAAATTCCTCTTATCTGCAAAAAGAATTGCAGCCTTGTATAAATGTTAAACAAGATTGTATAGTAGTCATATTATTTGCACAATCAGGATCAATTGCATATCCGTTAAGATTTGAAACCAGGAAAGGATCAAGTCAGAAAATCTGGTTAAAGATACAGAATTGGTTACAACACTACTTTTGGAGATTAACGTTATAATGAAAACCTAATCATTTGCAACTGCAACTCTAGAAATGTGGTCTGGAATTGGGAAAGTGCAATTGGCTAATTAGAAAATCCAATTTGTGGACACCCCAAATTATGCACTAAAGATAGCAACTGTAGCAGTATTAAAGTCGCCATAGCCCCAGATGACCATAGGCTGCATCCTCCTTTGAGGGGGGGGGGGAGCTGACTGGTGGTGATTTAACCTGAGGATCACCACACCTCCGATGAGGGGCAAGGTTGAGAAGGCGGAGCCTTCATCAATAACATCAGCCCGTACGGGGACTGAACCCATGGCCTCACTCTGCAACACGAACCAGCTGTCCAGCCAACTAAGCTTAACTGGTGCCAGCCATCAATGATACCAACAACATCCAGAGACCAGTATTGTCATTGGGTCAGATTCTGATATCAAAATAATGATGACGCTAATGGTACTTTCTTATTTAAGCATAAATGGCAGTAACAGATGTGCAATTAAATGCCAATATCTAACGGTTGCTGTCTGCACCACCTTTACAAAAGCAACATTTGACGGTTTCCCTCACTTTAGAAGAATTTAGAATTCCTACAGTACAGATGAAGGCCATTCAGCCCATCGCATCTGCACCGGACCAGAGTCCCTGCCACTGTGAGGCAGCAGTGTTAACCACTGTGCCGCCACTCACCTGTTATTGGATTGCACTTTAGGCATCTTGCCACCTAAAAAAATTAAGAAACCTAAACTTGCAAGGACAACCAATGGTAGATATTACTCACCCTGCTGCAGCATAAATCGCTAGTATAGCAATGGTAGATATTACTCACCCTGCTGCAACATAAATCTCTAGTATAGCAATGGTAGATATTACTCACCCTGCTGCAACATAAATCTCTAGTATAGCAATGGTAGATATTACTCACCCTGCTGCAGCATAAATCTCTAGTATAGCAATGGTAGATATTACTCACCCTGCTGCAGCATAAATCTCTAGTATAGCAATGGTAGATATTACTCACCCTGCTGCAGCATAAATCTCTAGTATAGCAATGGTAGATATTACTCACCCTGCTGCAGCATAAATCTCTAGTAGAGCAATGGTAGATATTACTCACCCTGCTGCAACATAAATCTCTAGTATAGCAATGGTAGATATTACTCACCCTGCTGCAACATAAATCTCTAGTATAGCAATGGTAGATATTACTCACCCTGCTGCAACATAAATCTCTAGTATAGCAATGGTAGATATTGCTCACCCTGCTGCAACATAAATCTCTAGTATAGCAATGGTAGATATTACTCACCCTGCTGCAACATAAATCTCTAGTATAGCAATGGTAGATATTACTCACCCTGCTGCAACATAAATCGCTAGTATAGCAATGGTAGATATTACTCACCCTGCTGCAGCATAAATCTCTAGTATAGCAATGGTAGATATTACTCACCCTGCTGCAGCATAAATCTCTAGTATAGCAATGGTAGATATTACTCACCCTGCTGCAGCATAAATCTCTAGTATAGCAATGGTAGATATTACTCACCCTGCTGCAACATAAATCTCTAGTATAGCAATGGTAGATATTACTCACCCTGCTGCAGCATAAATCTCTAGTATAGCAATGGTAGATATTACTCACCCTGCTGCAACATAAATCTCTAGTATAGCAATGGTAGATATTACTCACCCTGCTGCAGCATAAATCTCTAGTATAGCAATGGTAGATATTACTCACCCTGCTGCAGCATAAATCTCTAGTATAGCAATGGTAGATATTACTCACCCTGCTGCAGCATAAATCTCTAGTATAGCAATGGTAGATATTACTCACCCTGCTGCAGCATAAATCTCTAGTATAGCAATGGTAGATATTACTCACCCTGCTGCAACATAAATCTCTAGTATAGCAATGGTAAATATTACTCACCCTGCTGCAACATAAATCTCTAGTATAGCAATGGTAGATATTACTCACCCTGCTGCAACATAAATCTCTAGTATAGCAATGGTAGATATTACTCACCCTGCTGCAGCATAAATCTCTAGTAGAGCAATGGTAGATATTACTCACCCTGCTGCAACATAAATCTCTAGTATAGCAATGGTAGATATTACTCACCCTGCTGCAGCATAAATCTCTAGTATAGCAATGGTAGATATTACTCACCCTGCTGCAGCATAAATCTCTAGTATAGCAATGGTAGATATTACTCACCCTGCTGCAGCATAAATCTCTAGTAGAGCAATGGTAGATATTACTCACCCTGCTGCAACATAAATCTCTAGTATAGCAATGGTAGATATTACTCACCCTGCTGCAGCATAAATCTCTAGTAAAGCAATGGTAGATATTACTCACCCTGCTGCAGCATAATTCTCTAGTTCATCACCTATTTCCAAAACAACCCAAGCCTTGTCCTGTCATAATATATTTCCCTTTTTTTGATGTATTTTATTACAAACTTGTATCAATACAGATTACAGCAAATAAACCCCCCGGGAAGCATACATCCCTGAAATACACTATTCAGTCTGTACAGATTTTTTCCTTTTCTCTCTCTCCCCCCCTGCCCCCACCCCACACAACCTGCAACGAACAGCTGCTCAAACATGGTCACAGACATCCCCCACCTTTTCTCAAACCCCCTGCAAAGCCCCTCAACTCATATTTCATCTTCTCCGACTGGAGGAATTCATACAGGTCACCCAACTGTACTGCTACCCCCGGTGGCGATGCCGACCGTCACTCCAGTAAAATTCACCGCCGTGCAATCATAGAGGCGAAGGCTATGACATGGGCCGCCGCCTCTCCATGAGCTCCGGCTTCTCGGAAACCCCAAATATCGGCATCAAAGGGTCCGGGTCCACCTCCTCCTCCACTATCCTGTCTAAGACCGTGAACACTCCTGCCCAGAATCTCTCCAATTTTTTGCAACCCCCAAAACATGTGCGTGTGATTCGCTGCCTCCGCCCACACCTCTCACACTCATCTGCTACCCCCTGAAAGAACCCACTCATTCTTTCCCGAGTCACATGCACCCTGTGCATCACCTTAAACTTTATCAGGCTCATCCTTGCACAAAAGGAGATCCCGTTTACCCTACGCAGTGTCCCAGTCCATACTCGCCAATTGATCTCCATTCCCAACTCCGCTTCCCACTTCTCCTTGACCTTCACCACCCGCTCGCTTCCCTGCTCCACCAGCTACTTGTATATATCCCCAATTCTTCCCACCCCTTCCAAATCCGGAAGCAGCAGTAGCTCCAGCAGGGTGTATGTTTTACCAAGGACCCATTTTCACCAACTGGCCATCCTTTGGGACCCATGCCAGCTGACCTACCCACACCGGCCGATCTTCGCGTCCCACGGCGCCCAAACTTTGCGATCCACGCCACCTGAATTTCACGACCCACCATTTTCGCTTAACTTTAATGTTATGGATGAGCCTGCTTGGTCTTCACGCTCTCACTTGCTTTGTCATTCAGTGTTACATTTTTCCTCAGGACGTCAGCTGCTGATTTAAGTTCTCACTGCCTCCATTGAAAAACATCACGAGGTTTGTCCTCAAACTAGCCATGCTTAGTCTTCAAATGCCTTTGTAGTTTTGAGGATTTTAAACTTTCATTTGCTGGTACTTCCCTGCCTACAGCGCCGGCCCTAGGGTTGCTGGCGCCCCGGGCAAGCTGAACTTCGACGCCCTTGGGGGGGGGGGGGGGGGGCCGAGGAGGGGCGGGGGGGCGGGGCCGAGGGAGGGGCGGGGGGCGGACCCGAGGGCGGGGCGGACCCGAGGGGGGGGCGGACCCGAGGGGGGGGCGGACCCGAAGGGGGGGCTGTGGGGTGCGGACCCGAGGGCGGGGCGGGGGGGCGGACCTGAGGGCGGGGCAGACCCGAGGGCGGGGCGGGGGGGCGGACCCGAGGGGGGGGGGGCGGACCCGAGGAGGGGGCGGACCGAGGGGGGGGGGGGGGGGCGGGGGGGGCGGACCGAGCGGGGGGGGCGGGTCCGCCCTGGGGGAGGGCGGCCACCGCGCATGCGCTGGTTGGCACCGGCCCAACTGCGCATGCGCGGGACCCGAGTCTGGCGCCCCCTAGCACATGGCGCCCCGGGCGACTGCCCGAGTTGCCGGTGCCTTGAGCCGGCCCTGCTGCCTATAACAGACATGGGCTTTGCATCCTGATTTGCAGTGGCACAATTAATAAACCCATACCTCAATCATCTTTACACTGTTTTGTTCCTGATTTCATCTTCTTCGTGATGGGTAGTTCATCAGAGGCCCTGGAGCTCAAACCAACAATGCTGGCAGATACAGAATGGCCCAAAGCATGTGACATGGCCTGCTCTCTAGCGCCTCTTCTGGAGAGAAGATTCCATCGATTTTTAAAAAGTTGTTCCTGGGTCAGTGCGCTACGTCAGGAGGAGGTGATCTACCTCAATAGGCTCTGGGCCTGCATACTGCTGAGGGGGCATACGTATGCGGGATGGTCGGCATTCTGAAAGCAGGTCGCGGTTGGCATTTTGAAATGCTGGTTGCAGCCAATAGGCACTTCTTCCCGCGACCGGGAACTCAGCGACCGATGGCCCTGCGACCCTCCCAACAATCGCTCGCAACCCTGGGTTTGAAAATGACTGCATTAAGGTATACTTGCTTCTTTTAATCTGTTTATTCACTAAACTTTTTATACATATAGGTTTATTATGTCCCATCACCAAAATTTAAAATGTAATTTCAGCTCTTCTTTCTGTATTTGGTTTTCGAAATTTATCACTACTGATCTTTTGTATTTCATATCGGGATCCTTTCAATTAATTTTGACCGCTCTGCGGCTCTTATCTAAATATAGGAAATTTTACAACTATTACTGAGTTTATGAGTTACTCTTCCTTGAATTCATTCCTTCCTAGGAACTGAAAAAATATGAAACTCCTTACTTTTCACAATTACACACTCCCTATACGATCTACAGATTTTTGAATTGAAGCTTGGCATCATACAATTATTACCTTTTCATTCATAACATTTTCTATCTAATGGTTTTCAACCGGCATGTCCTGTACTATGGGCCTTGGTGCTGCCCCTGGGTTTCTGAGTTTAAAGAAAGGCTCATATAACTCTACAGATTGGACTGAGAGTTACAGCTGGAGAATTATACAGATGGTACTAAATAAAACCTGTGCACATTGGTCCGTCTTCCTTTTCCAAAGAATTAGTCTTTTGACCCTACTCATGGATCAATGTCACTTACAATTTTTTTCTGATGAAGTCAGCCTTCCATTAAATGCTTCAAGCATTCTCAGGACTGGTAAGATATTCTGCATACATCTTAAAATCAAATTTAGCATTTCATGGTGGAAAAGCAATCAACAGTGAATTATTATGAGTGAATAGTAAATGAGTATAAAATGGCACTGATAACCGTGTAAGTGCACGTTATGTTTTTAAACGTACAGATCTCAAACGGCCTAATTTAATACACCCATGAAGACCTGTCAGGAACAAGAAAATCAATGGTGGATATCCAGTACCTTGGAACAGCCGGTGCCTTCATGAGGAGTGATGACATGACAAAAACGTCTCACAATAAATATAAAGCGTGGTAAACCTCAGAGGCTGGATTCTCCGTTGCGCTAGCAGCGCACCCACGCCCGGGGATTTCCTGACAATGTGGGTCTGCTCACAATGGGAAATCCCATTGGCTGGCTGGCAAGGCGGAGAATCCCGCCGCCTGTGGCACCAGAAATTTGAAGAAAATTCTGACGATAGGGGACGGGATTCTCCCATTCGGCGGCAGAGTGTCCACACCGTCGGAAACACCGTCATGATTCAGGATGGCATGAAAGGGCCATGGAAATATCGATTCTGGCCCCTGCAGGGGGCAGCACGGTTCACACCGCTCCAGCCTCCCATTCCAGCGCAAACTGTGCACCGCGCCAACCTGCGCATTCACGGTGGCCTCCCTCAACGTGCCGGCACCGATGCAACATGGTGCGGGAGTTCAGGGGCTGGCACGTAAGAAAATAGGCTTGGGGAGCGAGAGGCCGGCCCGCCGATTGGTGGACCCTGATCGTGGGCCAGGCCCCGTTGGAAGCCCCCTCCCGGGGTTGGAAGCCCCCTCCCGGGGTCGGAGCCCCCCATCTCCCACCACAGGCCACCCCCCTGACCCTGCGTGCAGAGTTCCCGCCGGCTGCGACGAGGTGTGGGCGAGCCAGCGGGACTCTGCCTTTTTAGAGCGGCCGCTTGGCTCATCCGGGTCAGAGAAACAGCGGCCCAGCCACGTAGAGCAGCCCGCGACCAGCGCCACGCCAAATGTGCCGACGGAAAATCGCGTGCCGGCGTCGGGGCAGTGTGGCGCGGTCGCGGGGATTCTCCGGCCTGGCGCGGTGCTGGGAGAATTCCGCCCAGGAACTTTTCTGGCATGACTGCATTTATTGCCCTTCCCTAGGTGTCCTCAGGTGGTGACGCTGGGCTGCATTCTTGAACTGCCCGCAGTGTGATTAAGCTATTCCCACAGTTCTGTCGGATATGGAGTTCCAGAATTGTGACCGATTGATGATGAAGGAATGACAATAAGTGGCCAATTCAGGATGACATGTAAATTAGAGGGACACATGGAAGTGCTGCTGTTCCTATGCATCCATTTACCTAAAGGTGGTGGAAGTCACAGATTTTGGGGTTGCTGCAAAAGAAGCCTTGATGAGTTGAGACAGTGCATCAAGTAGGGAGCACAATGCAGCAAGAGTACGTCAGTGGGTGGATAGAGTCCTGATCAAGCAGGTTGCTTTGCCCTGGATGGAATCGAGCTTCTTAACTCTCTTATAGCTGCACCATTGCAGACAAGGAGACAGGACTCCATCACACTCCTGACTTGTGCTTTGTGGGTGGATAAGAGGTTTATAGATTCAGGAAACACAGGGGCCGGGATTTTCCATCCTGCTGCACCTGTTTTCTGCTCAGACGCACCACTGCCGGCAGCAGGATCCTCCATCCCAGCAGCCGGCCAATGGGGTTTCCATTGTGGGAACCCCTATGCCGTGCGGGATTCCGTGGGTGTGGGTGTGAAGCGAAGGATGCCACCAACGGACAATCCTGCCGACGGAGAATCCCACTGTGGATATTAGACATAGACGTAGACATAGAACGTACAGTGCAGAAGGAGGCCATTCGGCCCATCGAGTCTGCACTGACCCACTTATGCCCTCACTTCCACCCTATCCCCGTAAACCAATAACCCCTCCTAACCTTCTTTTGGACACTAAGGGCAATTTAGCATGTCCAATCCACCTAACTTTGGACTGTGGGTGCAAACCGGAGTATCCGGAGGAAACTCACGCAGACACAGGGAGAATGTGCAGACTCCGCACAGTGACCCAGCGGGGAATTGAACCTAGGACCCTGGCACTGTTAAGCCACAGTATTACTCACTTGTGCTACCGTGCTGCACACATTCTACGATGACTAACTCATCACCTGACAATTTAGCAAAGAAGAACGGAATACTTGTTTTCTTAAATTCTAAGGGCTCCAAGTACTTTGCAATGTCACATCCAAAAGACATAGTACCATCTGCATTGGCAGTTTTACTCACTCTTTTCTTCACTTCACATCACAACTGCACTTTCCAGCACTCAGCAAGTGTCGTGGCTGATACCTTCTCTTCCCAACACTCAAGAGTTGGGAAGATCTGGATTTAGTTGGGACATTCAACGCAGGTCAGTGCATACTTTACATTGTATTGTGTATAGCACCTTCAATCAGCCTTTTACTAAATTAATTTTCCTTCATTTCTGTAAGCAGGTATCATCCTTTAGCCAATAGAGATGGTTCAGCAGCAACCAATGGTCATAGCTTCTGCTAAAGCAACTGTTACTGATGGTTAGGATGTAAAATAACGAGTTTTGGGTGATTTTCCTACCTGTCCCTTTGCAAAGTTTCTCTTTCAATAACACAGTTGCAATTAGGAAGACAGTGGCTATCATGGACACAGTTCTTTACATTATGTTGTTCTATGGATCCTGACAATATCCCACCAAGGTGGAGTTACATGGGGTTACAAGGGAAGTGGGCCTTGGTAGTGTGCCTTTTTGGAGGGTCGCTGCAGACTCGATGAGCCAAATCGTCCCCCCTGCGCTGGAGAGATTCTGTGACTGGTACTGAAGCCTTATGCTCCAGAACTTGCCGAGCCCTTAGCCAAGCTGTCCCAGTACAGCAACAACACTGGCATCTGTCCAACAATGAGGAAAATCTCCCTGTACAGAAGAAACAGGACAAATCAAACCTGACCAATTACCACCCCCATTAGTCTACTCTCGATCATCAGCAAAATAACAAAAGAGGTCATCAACAGTGCTCACTACGCTCAGTTCAGTTCATGCTAGGGCCATTGATCTCCTGACTTCATTTCAGCCTTGGTTCAAAGATGGACCAAAGAGTTAAACTCCAAAGGGGAGGTGAGCATGACTGTCCTTGACCTCAAGCTGCAGTTAATCAAGTGTGGCATCAAGGAGCCCTAGCAAAACTGGAGTCAATGGGAATCAGGTGTGAAACTCTCCACTGGTTGGAGTCATACCTAGCAATATGGAGAATGGCTGTGGTTGATGGAGGTCAAATACTTCAGCTCCAAGTCATCACTATTGAAGTTCCTCAGGATAGTGTTTTAGGATCAACCATCTTCAGCTGTTTCATCAATGACTGTCAGAAGTGGAAATGTTTGTGATGACACCACCATATTCAGCACCGTTCATAACGCTTCAGATACTGAAACAGTCTATATCTAAATGCAGCATGACCTGGACAAAATCCAGGCTTGGGCGGACAGTGGCAAGTAACTTTTGTACTACACAGGTGCCAGACAATGACCATCTCCAACAAAAGAGAATCTAACCATCATTTCTTGACATTCAATGGCATTACCATTGCTGAAACCTCACTATCAAATTCCTGGTGATTGCCCAAAGCCTGTCCACAATCCAAAAGGGACTGTTCAGGAGTATGATGGAATACTCTACACTTGCCTGGATGAGTGCAGCTCCAACAACACTCAAGAAACTTGACAGCAACGAGGACAAAGTGGCCACTTGATTATAAGCCCATCCACAAACATTCACTCTCTTCAGCACCAAATGCCCAGTTGCAGCTGTGTGTACCATCTACAAGATGCACTGCAGAAACTCACCAAGGCTACTTGGACAGCACCTTCCAAACCCATGACCACTACCGCAAATCAAGATAAGGACAGCAGATACATGGGAACACCACCACCTGAGGTTCCTCTCCAAGCCACTTACCATCCTGACTCGAAAATATATCATCATTCCTTCACTGTCACTGGGTCAAAATTCTGCAACTTCCCGCCTACACTATATGGGCTGCAGTGGTTCAAAAGGAAGCTCACTCCCTTCTTCTTTAGGGCAATAAAGGATCTGCAATAAATGTTGGCCTGGCCAGTGATGTCCACATCCCAAAAATTATTATTTTTTTTTTAATTGTATATGAAAATGCTTCATACCAAATTCCTGCATTGTTGCACATTGAGCTGCAATTTGTCAAAGATTTGCATGTTGACAGATCATGCTGCTTTCCATCAGCACAATTGTAATAATTCCCCTACTGTACAATAAACTCTGTTTTTTAATCAACAATGTTCCAGCCTCTGCAATGCATCAATAATTATGAATAGCCAATATAAAACTATTCACGTCAACAAAAGTTCCGATGTGTCAATTTATACCTTGAACATTCAGTTACACAGAAAATCAATGCTTTAGCTGTAAACATTAGGAAGCAATGCCATTTAAAAAAGGTTTTACAATCAGTTAAGTTGCATCCAAGCCTTGGAAAGTATGATGCTCAACAGGACTTTGGTGAAAAGTCAAAAAGGATTTGTTCTGCACATAAATATAACATTTGTTCTGACAAACATCGATGGTCACATTTCAGAACAAATTATTGCATATCAAAATGGTCTACTTAGCAAGAATCATTATGCACACAAGATTAACCTTATATTACCAACCAGCAGTGCTGGGCAGATTGGTAGGACAGTACGAAACAAATTTTAGACAAAATCTATTAACAGAAAATCTTCTGGCCTGTGGCTCCTAGTAACACAAATTCTACTACATAAGATTCGGCATTAGTAATGCTATGTGGTTCGCACATACCCTGCAGAATTGTTCAGTAGAAACGCAGCTTTTAATACGAGCTACAACATCATCCAAAAGACAGGAAAGCTTAGTCTCCAGTGCAAGTTTCATCAACAACATTGCAAAATAAAATAGCAGATGCTTTTCCATTTCCTGACTGCAAGCACTGTACACCAGCAATTAAAAAGTTACTTCCGTGCAGGACAGTTCAGAAGAACCACAGCAGATTAAGTTCAAAACAAGGGCGGAGACTTGGGAGTTTATCCTTTTGCTTTAATCGCCTTGAAATTGCATTAACCACTGCCTGTATTCCTATTTAGAGGTTACTTAGTAAATACACAGTCTGTCATTTAAGTACAGCTTACTAGCTTGTTCCCAAACCACGTGCTCACTATGCCCTTAAGCAGGTTACAAGCTAAGGTTACAACAAGCAGCCTCTGAAAGGATTTTAGTTAGCAAAAAAAAAAATGCTTTTAAAATCTAACTACAAGGTTTAATCCACACCTTGGAAAAGTAGAAAGTGAGAGATGTGCATCCTCAGGAGGTGGATGTCAGGCAATGTAACGAGCTGAAAAATCCCATATTGTTGACCTGTTGTACCATTTGTTTCGTATTAAGTTATTACAACATCTATTGCAGATTAAATAATTTACAGCAATATTAAACAGCTACAGGTTAACTTACACAATGAAACCTGCATGGAAAAAAGAAATGTGTATTTAGGATATCAGTAAGCTACAAAACAAAGAGTATTTTAGCATCAATAAATGGAAAATAAACACAGAAAATGTAAAATTTATGAAAAATACAAGGGCTGGACAATGAAATTCTCATGCAATCCAGCAAATATTTTTGACCATATACCAATGGAAAATGTGGGAACACGCACATATTGCCTGAATCGAAACTTTGAATCTGGTTAAAATTCATGCTACAGTGAGTTAATCACTTTTTTAAAAAGCCATATTGACTGGAACAGGGAGATCTCGTCAGGAATTAAGGAAAGTTTTCAAAATTATTAAAGAGTTTACATGTAAATACTGGAAAACAGGCCGAGCTATTTATGGAAGGCTGGAAGGGCACTGGGTACCTGTCAATGGCCAGGAAACATGCAAAGCCAGGAATAAAGCTGCCTTGCTGAATCAAATGAGGCAGGACCTCATTAGAATTATTTTACTCCACCCCTGCCCGGCAACTGGGTATGGAAAACACATAGTTGGCTGCAGCTAGGGTCTGCTTAAGGCCCTGAGAAGAGTGCTGGGCTGCTGGGACTCAAGAGTCTGGCAGAGAGGAGGAATGGATCGATCAGGTGGCTGGGGAGGGGTGGAAGGCAGGTAAGGTGGCGGGGAGGAAGGCTTACTCGAAAGGAAAGATAGAAGAGCACTCCTGCACTGGCTGGCCGACAAGCAATGCTGGAAAAACGTTTGCTGCTGGGCGTAACAGCCCCTGTCCTCAAATACTGGCAGGTTTTTCAAGCCTTGGGAAATCCATGCTGGAGACATTAAATTCAAATTGTTGACAAAATCTGAGGCATGGAGCTCCATTTGAATATTATCGACCGTCCTCGCAGGAGTGGGTTACTCCGCTTACCCTCGCCCTATCCTCAGAAGAATGATAACAGAAGGTCGGCGGCGCTGGGTTTCCATTTTTGAAGGAAGTCGCCCCCTCCCGCCCATCTCAACTCAGTCCTACTTCTCTCAGTGATAAAAGTTGCATAGATCAGGACTAGTACATTGCAGTGTTAATATAAGCCTACTTGTCACAAAAAAAAGATCATTAATGAGAGAAATGTGAGAGGTTTCTGAAGGATCCCTCTCCCCCTGTACTAAGGGTCATCAACATATGGAAGGCTGCTGAAGGCGAGTTGATCATATTTACAATGTGCTTCAAACAAAGGTAAGGGGAAAGCAAAAATTAGGACATTTCACCTTCTCATACCAAATTTTCTTCGGCTCTATGATAATCCCCATCCGTCCATTTACGTTTGTGACAGACAATCAGAAACATCCCCAATTAATAAAATGAAACTTATGCCTCTTTCATTAAGCTGGCAGGCATGTTGGAAGCTTTTTGGTGCAAGTCCGTCTATCATGCTGTCATATATTTGATAAGGAAACAAATCAGGAATGACAGCAGCTATTAAGCGTTACCTGGAGGTGGGGTATGCAAAAAGATCTAGAGTTAGGTCTAGAGTTTGGTGCCTACCTTATCTGGATCTTATTTGCTCTCGACCTCCAAATAAGTGGAATGATATTTGTGGGTCTGCACCCATGCTGTGATTTTGAGGTTTTAGAAATGCACTTACATATTTTGTCATGGCTGGATTGCTGGCCGTTTCTCACAAGGAGTTGCTGGTATATGTTAAGAGGTCAGGAGTTGGGGCATGTTCACCTTTGGGGTGAAGCTGGCATAAGTTGATAAGCCCAGTGATGGGAAATTCTTTGAAGATTGTTGACCCAGCCACGCATTAAATCCATCTTCCAGGTCCTGTCACTCCTGAGATTATAGATTTCTTGCATAGTTAATATTCCAACTGAGTTTGCTGGTCCCAGCTGTATAAACCAGCAGAACCTTCTAGTGAACTCAGAGAATATTGCTGGTTATAAACCAGCAGTTTCGCAACACACATAGGGGACCCAAGAATTGCCTGTACAACCAATACCTGACTTTATTTTGCTTAGAGATGTCAGCAATGCCCCTACAAGAACAGTGAATGTAGGCTACATCAGCCAAACAAAAGTCTACTTATGTGAATTTCTCAAGTTATCATTAGTTTTTAAAAAGCAAATCTTATGCATCGTGATAGGTTCCTTCTGTGCATCAGACACCCAGCTAATTGAAGAGCAAGGTTTGGGTAAATGAGTTTAGGTAATCTCAACTCGT
This sequence comes from Scyliorhinus canicula, assembly GCF_902713615.1. Taxonomy (NCBI): domain Eukaryota; kingdom Metazoa; phylum Chordata; class Chondrichthyes; order Carcharhiniformes; family Scyliorhinidae; genus Scyliorhinus; species Scyliorhinus canicula. The sequence goes on from NC_052146.1 coordinate 224,204,378, forward strand.
CCTCAACAAGCTTAAACGGGCAGAACAATGTCCATTTAAAAAAAAATTTAGATTACCAATTATTTCTTTTTTCCAATTAAGGGGCAATTTAGCATGGCCAATCTAACTACTCTGCACATCTTTGGGTTGTGGGGCTGAAACCCACGCAGACACGGGGAGAATGTGCAAACTCCACATGGACAGTGACCCAGGGCTGGGATTCAAACCCAGGTCCTCTGCGCCGTGGGCAGCAATGCTAACCACTGTGCCACATGCCACCCCACAATGTCCATATTTAACACCAAACTGGTGATGCCATGGAGTACAGACTGGTATAGGAATGGAAACAGAATACTGATACAATGCTTTCCCATAGCAGTCAAGCCATACACTTGGGGCACAGTAGATATTAAACCTGTGGCATGAAGATACTTTTTGAGAGTTATCCTAACCCTAATAACTCTCTCCAATTTTTAATTAAACATGTACCACCCCCATTCTCTCTCCCCCGCCCCCCCACCCCACTTTTAAAAAGATCAAACACAGTTTTTGATTTTCGAGGGAGCCAGTGCAGGTGAGAAATCAACCAAACCAAGACTTCAATACGGCCATGGAGTGAGCACCTGTACATTTGGTGGCTCCTGCTCAAGGTGGAATTTTCTGCTCCTCCCCCACATGATTTGAGGGGTGTTTACTGGTGAATGGTGTATAAGCACTGCACGATTGCAATACTCATCTAGTAGGGCCAGTTTATGGCTTATCGGACAAGGAATGTAACAAAGAAAAGGCAGCAGTTTGACCGCGAGCATAGTTGAGCTGCAACACAGAAAAAGATGGCAGATAGCACTGGGGCATCGTTGCCTACCCAGTGGTCTACAAACTGGCTCTTGAACCTTTTGAACAAGTTCCAGCAGCAGTGGAAGAAGGCCTCAGAGGGCCTGGCTAAAGCGGTGGAGCCGCTTAGGGCTGCATTCGAGAGAGCGGAGCAGAGACTGGTGGCGCAGGAACTGGCACTCCAGAAGGTGGAATCGTCGATGGGGTAAGAACATAGAACGTACAGTGCAGAAGGAGGCTATTCGGCCCATCGAGTCTGCACCGCTTAAGCCCTCATTTCCACCCTATCCCCGTAACTCAATAACCCCATCTAACCTTTTTGGACACTAAGGCCAATTTTATCATGGCCAATCCACCTAACCTGCACGTCTTTGGACTGTGGGAGGAAACCGGAGCACCCGTAGGAAGCCCACGCAGACACGGGGAGAACATGCAGACTCCGTACAGACAGTGATCCAGCAGGGAATCGAACCTGGGACCCTGGAGCTGTTAAGCCACAGAGCTAACCCCTATGCTACCGTGCTGCCCACTAAGCACGAGGATCGGCTGGCCTCGCTGGAGGCGGAGATAGTGCTGGTGATGGACAGCCGCAAGAGGTTGAGGGAGAAGGTGGAGGATCTCGAGTATCATTCCAGTAGGCAGAATCTCTGGTTTCAGGGCGTCTGAGGAGGCACCGGGTCCAGATGGGTTTCCAGCCGAGTTTTAAGAGACTTTTGGGTCGGAGCTGGGGCGTCTGGTTGTTGGGATGTATAATGAGTCGATGGCAAGGGCGGCGAATATGATTAGTTTGGAATATTTTTGGCTACACAAAGGAACGAGGCAGGAGTGGCACTCTCCCCTCTGCTTTTTGCTCCGTCTTAAAGTAATTGGCAATGGCGTTTAGGCATTGAGGGGGTTGAATGGGAAGGGGTCGAACACAGGATCGCTCTGTATGGAACCAACCTTCTGTTGTACATTTTCGACTTGGTGGGGAGTATCTCGAGGATTCTGGGAGCGTTTGGCCGTTTCTCATGTTTTAATTTGACTGTGGGGAAAAGCGAGGTGTTCCCAGAAAATGCCGGGGGCAGGAGAAGAGGCTAGGGGAGTTGCCTACCTTTCCGGGTGGTGGGGGATGAGTTTCCGCTACCTTGGGAGGCACTTGGCATAGAGCTGGGTCCAGCTGCATAAGTTGAACTTGCCGCGATTGGCAGAGGGTATCAAGGTGGATTTCAAGAGGTGGGATGTGTTGCTCTCGTCTTTGGCGTGTACAGACGGTGAAAATGATTGTGCTGCCCAATTTAGCAACCTTCCCATCTTTGTTCCTAAATCCCTTTTTTAGAAAGGTGAATGGGATGATTTTGACATTTATGTGGGTGTGCAAGGTTCCTTGGGTGAGGCAGGTTTCCTCCCACAGGTCCTGAAAGACGTGCTTGTTCGGTGAACTGCACATTCTGAATTCTCCCTCAGTGTACCTGAATAGGCGCTGGAATGTGGTGACTAGGGGTTTTTCACAATAACTTCATTGCAGTGTTAATGTTAGCCTACTTTGACACTAATAAAAATTATTTTAAAAATAGCTGGTGGGGCTGGACGCAAGGTTTTGGGGGTGGCAGCAGGTGGAGATAGAGTATTTCAGGGAGTTGCTGTGGAAGGAAAGTTTGCAGGACTGGAGGAGCTTTAGGAGACGTATCAGCGTCCTAAGGGAAACAGGTTCTGGTACCTGCAGGCGCGGGACTTTGCGGAAAATAGGTGCCGTCCTTTCTGGAGCTGCCACCTCCATTGCTGCAAAACAAGTTGTTGCCCGAGGATGACATTGGGGAGGAGAGGGTGGTGGGTACATATGGAGAGCTGGTGAATAGGGAGGGCGCTCCTCTGGAGGTGGTCAGATGAAAGTGGGAGGAAGAGCTGGAGGTGCAGGTGGACTGGGGTGTGGAGGGAAGCCCTGCAGAGGGTGAATGCTTCCTCGTCATGTGCGAGGTTAAGCCTCATCCAATTTAAGGTGTTACACCGAGCCCACAAGACCTCGGAAGGTGAGTTGGTTCTTTTCGTGGGTACAGGATATGTTTGTGGGGGAAGGCAAACTGCATGCATCAGTTCTGGGTGTGTCTGAGATTGAGGGGATTGTGGAAGGGGTTTTTGGATGTAATTCTGGGCGTAGGGGTGGCTCCAAGTGTCGGAAAATCCAGGAGTTCAGGTGGGGAGAGAGGCCGATGTGTTGGCCTTTGCCTCTCTGATAGCCCAGAAATGGACTTTGTTGAGTTGGAGATGCCAAAGGCGAGGGTATGGGTGAGTGACCCGGCAGCTTTTTTGCACCTGGAATAAGTTAAGTTTGCCACACGTGGAGTGGAAGAGGGTTCACCGAGGTGGAAGCCGTTTAACGATTTCTTTAAAGTGAATGGAGGCATCAGCAGGATCGGGTGGGTGGAGGAAGCTATAGGTATTTTGTTGTGTTTGGGGTGGGGGGGGGGGGGGGGGGGGGGGTGAAGAAAAGAAAAAGGAGCCGGGCTTGGGGTTTTAGGGGTTGTGGGGGGGGATGGAGAGGTGGGGTAGATTTGTTACATCTTGCTGAAGTTTGGCTTTTGTATTTTTGTATATATGACAAATACAGTCAATAAAAATATTTTTAAAAAAAAGAGAAATAGACCTAAACAAAATTGAAGCATTCTCTTAGTTCACGGCTCATTGGGGAGAAGGTGCAATGAACCTAATATGCAAGGCCCAGACTCCGATAACAGCTTCTACTTCAATGAGGATAGTGGTCTCTCAGAAGATCAGAAAGCTCATGGTGCACGTTTGTAATCAACTTGGGCTCCTCCACACAGTGCATTCTTTGAAAATGAAGAAAAGCAAAAGTTTAAATGAAACCAAATATATAGTAGAGGATGCCAGTAGAAAATTAACAACTCGGGTATTGATCCAAGAAACCAAACTGTGCGTACACTGCTATGCGAACAACCAAGAAAGACTTAACTGAAAAATAAATCAGTATATTGACCAGAAAAAAAATAATAGGACAATGAAAGCTTACAGTATTTTAGAAATGCAGGAAATCCCTTTTCAGCAAAATTCTAACTCGTTTAGTTTTGACTGTTTGTAGTATTAAATTACACAGACTTAATCAACATCAGAGAGCAGCCAAGTATATTTTTATGAACTCTACTCTAAATGCACTGTTCATTTAACCACAGCTCAAAAATTAGAAACATCAAAGGACCAAGCATCCAATTGCATCAGGGAAAGCACTGCTGCCTCACAGCACCAGGGACCTGGTTCAATTCCAGCCTTGGATGGCTGTGGAGTTTGCACATTCTCAATGCGTCTGCGTGAGTTTCGTCCGGGTGCTCCGGTTTCCTCCCATAGTCCAAAGATGTGTAGGTAGGTTATGAGGTTGCGGGAATAGATCAAGAGTGGGCTGAGGTAGGGCACTCTTTCAGAGGGTCAGTGCAGAGACGATGGGCTGACTGACCTCCTTCTGCACTGGAGCGGTTCTACGATTAAGGCATAAGAAAGGCAACAAATTGCACAGGAGGTCAGAAGGACAAGCTGGAGCCGATTATTCTTTTTGGATTATTAACGGGAAAAGGATCCGTATATGAGAACTTTAATGAATGTAATACACATTGCTTCGAAGAAAAAACTAAAATAGCAAAGCCAAGACAAACTAAGAGAATTAAAAATATAAAAGGCTAAGAATAGATGTTTTTACTTCAAGAGGCTATGAGGTAACAGTCAAGAGGGCGCAATAAGTTTTATTTAAGTTTTACAAAAATTGTACAGCGAATTAATAATCATTATAATTAGCCCCATGTGCAAAAATGGAATGGTCCAGTGCGCCCCAGGTGTTGGACCTTGGGACCTCAAAATTAGCACTGCTGCTTCACAGCGCCAGGGTCTAGGGTTCGAGTCCTGCTTGGGTCAATGCCTGTGTGGAGTCTGCACGTTCTCCCCGTGCCTGCGTGGGCTTTCTCCGGGTCTTCCGGTTTCCTCCCACAAGTGCCGAAAGACATGCTTGTTAGGTGAATTGGACATTCTGAATTCTCCCTCAGCGTAACCAAACAGGTGCCAGAGTGTGGCGACTATGGGATTTTCACAGTAACTTCACTGCAGTGTTACTGTAAGCCTACTTGTGACAATAATAAAGATTATTGCAAGAAAGAGCTGTGATAATTAATTCCAATTCATTCATATTGTGCCTTTCATTATCTCGGAATATCCCCAAGTGGTTCTGAGCCAATTTAATAGTTTTGAAACGTAGTCACTGTTTTGGGCAAACGTGGTAGTCATTGGCATCCAGCAAGTTCCCACAAACAACAGGTAAATTACCACAGAATCTCTTCAAAATGTACAATGGGATATTTTTGTAACTCTGAGATGGCAGACAAGGGGCTGCATTCTCCCGCCACAAGATCGCCACGGACAGGACGCAGATCATGTAAAAGGTCCATTGACCTTGGGCGAGAATTTCCAGTTGTTGGGCGAGCGACAGGAGAATCCTGCCTCAGGCTTTGATTTAAGGCCCAATCAGAAGGTCACAATCAGAAAGACCAAATGACACAGAAGAACAAAACTATTCAATAAACAGCCACACCCCACTTGCTCCCCTGAAGCCAATCCCGCCTCACATCCCAGCCTTCCCCATTTTAACCCCCTTGCTGACCCCTCAAACCTCCTTAAAGAAATCAATAAACAGCTTCCCCATCTGGGTGAACCGTTCTGCTGACAAAGCAAACTTAACCTTCTCCATCCTCAGGAATTCCACCAGGTCATTCACACACCCTCTTGTTTTTGGCGGCAAAATCCATCTCTGGGCTCCCAGAGAGGCAAAGGCCAAAACATCGGCCTCTCTCCCCCTCTGGACTCCTGCATCCTCTGACACCCCAAAGATCGCCACCTCTGGACTCGGAACCACCTTCACATCCAGCACCTTGGACATCACATCTGAGAGTCCCTGCCAAAACTCTCTTAATCTCGTGTTGTGTTTGGTTCTTTGTACTTCACAAAGGAACTCACCAAACACTTCCGACTTGTCCAAACCAGAATCTTTTATTGAGTCCTGTGTGGTAAGATAGCAATCTGATACAGAGCACGTTACCATGGAGTCTGCTAACTACTCCTCTGGAACTTGCACCTAGCACTGACCATTCACATGTACGTCTTATTGCCCTCTCAATCTTCATTGAAGATGGCGGTATGTGTCTCCCTTTATATTGGACCTTGGTCTAGAGACCGCATGGCATGTCTGTACCCCATCTGCTGGTTGGAGGGTGTGCACCCTCCAACTATGATTTGGCCCACGGAATATCAGCACATCTCGGACACACCCAGAACATGTGGACGTGATTCGCGGGCTTCCCCGCGCACCGCCCATACCTAACCTCAACCCCTCAAAGAACCTGCTCATCCTCGCCACCAACATATGAGCCTATGCACCACTCTAAACCAGATGAGGCTTAACCTCGCACATGGCGAGGACACGTCACCCTCTGCAAGGACTCCGCCCATGTCTCAGCCCCCACCTTCTCTCCCAGCTCTTCCTCCCATTTACACTTAATATGCCCCACTCCATCAATTCCTTATAGAGATCTGACACCTTCCCCTCCCTATTTTGTCCTTCAACAGCACCTTATCTTGCCACCCCAGGGGCATCCCAGTAAAGAACGGCATCTCTCTCCTTACAAAGTCCCCAAACCTGCAAGTACCTAAAGCCAGTTCTCCTGGACAACTCATTCACTTCTTCCAGATCCTCCAACCCTGTGAATTTGCCCCCTATAAACAAGTTGCCAAAGCACTCAATCCCTATCTGCCGCAACCCCCTAAACCCCGCATCCAGCTCCACTGATGTAAACCTATGGTTATTACAGATCGGCACCCACACCAAGGCTCCCTCTAGCCCCAGATGCTGCCTCCGCTGCCCCCACACACTTAGGATCGACATCACCACTGGGCTCATGGATACCTGGCCGGCGAGAATGGTAAAGGTGCCAACAACAAAGCCCTCAAGCACATACCCTAAATGATGTTGCCTCCACCCGCACCACGCCAACCCCTCCCCCGCTGCCCATTTCCTAACCATAGCAATATTCGTCACCCAATAATAGCTCATCATATTCGGCCAGGCCAGCCATCTCCCCCTCCTCGCACCCGCTCCAGGAAAGCTCATCGGACCCTTGAAGTCTTCCCCACCCACACAAACCCAGAGATCAACCCATTGACCTTCCTAAAAAATGACGTGGGAACAAAGATTGGAAGGTTCTGAAATACAAACAGAAACCTCGGCAACCTCATTTTTCCTGTCTGGATTACATTTTATGTGCTTCCTAATTTCTATGTTCTAATTTTGTCATTCAAGCAGATATTCATTATCAGCAACTCTTCTATTTTCATTCATTATGCCCCAATCTTACATTCTCTGACCTCTCCTGGTGGCTTTGCAAATCATTCTGCTTCCACCTGTTTGAGGTGGATTCATTTAACTCCCTAAGCTCCACCTAGCCCCTCAAAGATGTGTCCAGACTTGAGCTCACCATTGCTAACTGGACTTTTGACTGCCCACTCCCTTTTACACAAAAGAACTGGCATACTATGAATATGCAACTCACCTCCAATTTACGGACAAAAGAGGCCATCAGGCTCTGCAATGGACGAATAGCTGGTCAGATCACAGTGTCCTAGAGGACAATGGATCTTGAATGAATCACCCTGGCTGAACAGGGGAACCCTGTTTATTTCCATTAGCAAGTTTAAGTCTGAATGGGACGATGTAACTTAAGTCAGGTGTAAGCATACACCTCTGACTCAGTGCTAGCAGTTCTTCCCTCAGTCTGTTAACCCCTAAATAGTCCACTACATCTTTCATCAAATTTCCTAAAATTTCCCTATCGTAACATATCTTTTAATGTGATATTTTTGCAGAGCAAAAACACTGGTGCCTACATTTAGGTCCAAATTGTCTGCTCACAGTTGGACCTCTACATCTGACTCCGATCAGTTACATTTATTTAAATGATTTAAACTTCTGATGTAGTAGCCAGATTGCGCTCAGTTCAGGAATCCATACAGGTAGCAGCAAATAAATCAGTACAGAAGACATTCCTTTTTACAGCACCAGCTGCCGTAAGGCAAGTTATCCAGTGTGAATGTTGGTGATTGGGTGAATGTTATTGCAGAAGAAAAAAAAAATTGTCAAAGCTTTTCATCTTGCACTGATCAGGACAATGTGCAACAAAACCAATGTCTGGGAAAGAACAACATTTTTAATATATGAGAAGAGAATGGCTGATTGGTTGGCAGATAGACTCTGACTGGCTGAGGCATTACCATGGAGATTGGACCAGTTGATGGTGACTGACAGTTAACTGCCAAATATCTTTTTAAATTTAATCCAGGCAGCTTTACTCTGGTCAAGGCAATGACCCAGAGGAATGAACCAGCGAATGGTTGTCACTTATTATGTTTAGCTGAAACAGGCATTTTTTTGGGGGGTGGGGGTTTTGAGGGGCAATTTAACGTGCTCAATCCACCTACCTTACCTATTTTTGGGTTGTGGGGGCAAAACCCACGAAAACACAGGGAGAATGTGCAAACTCCACACGGACAGTGACCCAGAGCCGGGATCGAACCTCGGCGCCGTGAGACTGCAGTGCTACCACTGCGCCAACGTGCTGCCCAGCTGAAATAGGCATAATGTGTATACACATTCAGTCTGTCTGCAGAGATCAGGGACCTGTGTATTAATATATGTACCTTATAGTACATCCAAATGTGCCACACTGCAAGCCCGACAGACAAAATCCAATTGCCAACCAACTTAGCACTCTCTTCTTGCACAGCATAAATTTGTTGTTTCCCTTACTATGATATTCTTGAAAATTGTCCTGATGAGTGCCTGATGAAAAGTTTCAAAGCTCTCTTTTTCAGCAATACTTAAGTTCTGTACTACCAAATAACTGTGGGCGAATGTTAGTTAGTATGTGGATGGATAGAGTGTGTGAGATAAGTGGATAAATGGGTGGGGGTGCAGAAGTTTTTTTTTGTTAGTTTGCGGGATGTTGGCATCAGTGGCTTTGCCAGTATGTATTGCCCATTCCTAATTGCTCTTGCACTGCATGATTTTCTAGGTCATTTCAGGGGGTAGTTAACAAACAACCATATTGCTGTGGATCCGGAGTCACATGTAGGCCAGATGAGATAAGGACGGAAAATTCCCTTCCCGAATGGACATTAGCGAATCAGATCTATTTTTTTAAACAATTGACAAAGGTTTCATGGTCACCATTCTACTTTTAATTGCAGATTTTTATTGAATTCAAATTTCACCATCTGCAATGATAGGATTCGGACCTAGGTCCTCAGAGACTGCCCTTGGTCGCTGGATTTCTAGTCCAGTGACAATAGCACTATGCAACCAACCCCCCTCCCCCCCCCAAAGTGTGTGAGGTGGCAGCTGAGTAGGGTAGCATGTGAGTCAGGAGTAGTCAGGTCAGGTCAGGAGATAACACTCTGGGGGGTAGTCGGGTGATGGGGTCTGGTCAGGTTTGGTCGGGATGGTTGGTCAGGGATTGACATGGTTGGGAGAGTAGTTGGGTAAATTGGGTCTGGGCATGGATTAGCGGGGAGAGGGGGTCAGTATGAGTGAGTGAAGTCAGTTCGCAGTTATTCTGGTGTTAGACTAGGATTTTTTTTGTCTCACATTTCCTGGTTAACCATTCAGTTAAGAAAATCACAACTATCTGAAGTCTCTGACTCTAACTCTAACTCATAGTCGGAATTTTGCAGAGGGTCCTGGGGTGGTAGAAGAATTGCTATTTGTCAATTGAAAGTTCCTGGCAACTCCCATGGAGGACATAATTGTTAATAATTTTTGAAAATGACAACGAAAAGATTTTTTTTTTAAAAGGTACCGAACGAAGGTGGTATATTTTTTACTGCTTGATATAATCTAATTTAATGTGTCTTCTATATCCTTACCTAACCCTGGCTATTAAAGATAGCTTTTCACTAGACTCTTTGCCATGCTCATTCTGAAATGTTAATCATGAAGATCACATAGCAACTGTGTACCTCTGAGGAATTACAGCCCTGGTTCCCCATAGAACACCATCTTTATCAACTAAGAATTCATTCTTACACATAAAAAACAGCCTCGTTTCTAAATCCGATATCTGTGTGGTCACCCATTTCTGATGAAATGGTATGCACTTGCCAATACAAGTTGTTCTAACCATCAGCTGTGACTGGCAATTCATCTACGCACAAAAAGAAAAATATACCTTCCTGTTGGTCTTTATCTTGGATGGGGATTGTAATCTAGACATCACATCGACATAATGATCTTCTGATTGTCTGGAATTAACATCATACTGATAAGCAGACAAAGGCAATGCTCATCTCTGCATTTGAGCTGCAGTTAAAGTGGGTATTGGAAATTTTGAATTCAAAATAGCCATCAATGGCTTCTGATCTGTTTCAATTGTGAAACTACAACCATACAAGTATTGTTTAAATCTTCTTACCCCAAAAATCAAAAACAATGCTTCACCTATCTGAGCATTATTCCACTCACTGGCACGAAGCCAAATGCAATTGGTCTCTCTCACCATTATCCAACATTTGACCGATCATAGCAACTACTCTATACGGAGAGGCAACACAACTTTTGGACACATTGTAATGTACAAGTATTGTAACATCTACCAATTTACTGTTACACAACTGAAATGCCTTGTCACACATCCCATTAAAGGCATTTTCTCTCCTTCATAATGCATGATTTCTCCAATTGATGCTGAATTGATTTTTATTCTCTATCATTTCAGGAATCGCATTAACTGATGCCTCCATGTCAACCTTCATGTTTACTGGAGCTCCATCGAAAGTGACTTAGACTATGTTCCCAGTGAATTTCTACTGGACATCTTTGTGCTTCAGATTGTATGGGTCTCAACCGACCCCACATTGACCTGGTGCTGTTCATATGAGGCTGGTTTAGCACAGGGCTAAAGAGGGCTTTTAAAGCAGACCAAGATAGGCCAGCAGCACGGTTCAATTCCCGTACCAGCCTCCCCAAATAGGCGCCAGAATGTGGCGACTGGGGGCTTTTCACAGTAACTTCATTAAAGCCTACTTGTGACAGTAAGCGATTTTTATTTCATAAGCAGTGACTGCCGTTTCCTCCAACCAGCATATACTCCAATACATTCTTTTGACGTACCTTGGCAAGATGACCCCTTCTTCTTGCAACCGTAGCACTCTGTCTTCAGAAATGGAGAACTCTGAGCTCAATGTTGACATAAACATTGATTACAGGACATTGTACCATCACTGTTACCACTAACCGCTTTTGCTGCAACCTTCAGCTTACTCAACAGCAGCTTACTTACTTCAGCAGATAACAAGTGGTTGATAACTCTGACTTCTCTCAAGTCATGTTCATGAACAATGCTGTTTGACAAACTATGTTTAAAGTTAACCGTGGCAATGTCAGCAAGTTACTGTGAATACATTCACTTTTTAAAAGCAAATCTGCCCCACAATGTTCGCTCTTGAAATTCTCCAAAATTACAATGAATAGACACACCTTTATCAAAGCCACAATGAACTCTCCAATATCCTCAGAGGGTAGCGGATTCCTTGATCCAAACCGATGGCTTTCAACAATCTCCACTGGATTGGGACTGTAGTGCTGCTCAAGCTTAGACAAAATGTCCGACAGCACTATCTCTTGGTTTAGCAAAGGCAAGCAAATTCTTGAGCATTTTGGATTTCAAACACTTCTGATCCAAATTCCATCAATAAGATCGCCCTTTTCCTTTCCCCCACTGTCTTTTCCTTCCCTCCACTTCCTAATTAACAATTGGATGATCAGAATCTTCAAGAATATTATTGGCAGTGATGAACATCTCCAGCCACTCCACATATTAATTGAATGATTCTTGGTCACGGCTTGTAGCCAGAAATACCTGTTGATGCAGCTATCTTTGAATGTCAGTCCACCCATGTGTACAAACAGCCTTTCCTCTAAGACTGTATTTCTAAGCCCTTTTCAGCAAAACAAAACAATATTCTCAGTTCCTCTGCTGGTTTGTTGGAAGCTCATTTAACCAAATTTATTTGGTGAGAGGATCCATAATCCAAATGGCCAAACTATGACACCTTTGCCGGACAAAAACACCGCTGCTTACACATGGGGCAGAATTTTCCCATTATTTGTCAGACAGTCAGACTCTGAACGAAAACCGAGTTGAATCTCTCCAGATGCTCAGATGCTCAGTGATGTTTCCAGACCAGATCTTCAGCCACTCTGTCAAGTCTAGGCGCATGGTTTACGCCGTCAGTCTGGCGGAGCAGGGCCTGATAAGAGTCGGCAAGGCCGGCTCAACAGAGGCCATCTTTAAAGGACGCCTGATCAGCACTTAAATGGAACTCCACTGTCCCCCCCCCCCCCCCCAAACAAGCATCAGGGCAATTCTCCCCCTCGCACTGCGATGGAATTGGGGGTCTCCCCCCACCACAAAAGGTATCTACTACACAGGTAAGCCCCCCCCCCCCACACTGGCATGTTCCCCCCTCCACACTGGGAAGCCCCGCACCCTACACTGGCAAGTCACCACCGCCCCCCCCCCCCCCCCCCCCCCCCCACACTGGCAAGTCAACCCAACCCCCCACACTGGCAAGTCAACCCAACCCCCCACACTGGCATGTTCCCCCCACACACTGGGAAGCCCCGCCTCCTACACTGGCAAATCAGCCCCCCCCCCCACACTGGCAAGTCAACCCAAACCCCCACACTGGCATGTTCCCCCCACACACTGGGAAGCCCCGGCTCCTACACTGGCAAGTCAGCCCCCCCCCCCACACTGGCAAGTCAACCCAAACCCCCACACTGGCATGTTCCCCCCACACACTGGGAAGCCCCGCCTCCTACACTGGCAAGTCAGCCCCCCCCCCCCCCCCCCCCCCCCACACTGGCAAGTCAACCCAAACCCCCACACTGGCATGTTCCCCCCACACACTGGGAAGCCCCGGCTCCTACACTGGCAAGTCAGCCCCCCCCCCCACACTGGCAAGTCAACCCAAACCCCCACACTGGCATGTTCCCCCCACACACTGGGAAGCCCCGCCTCCTACACTGGCAAGTCACCCCCCCCCCACACTGGCAAATCAACCCAACCCCCCACACACTGGGAAGCCCGCCCCCTAAACTGGCAAGTCACCACCCCCTTTACTAATGTGTCACCCCCTGCTTCACTGGCAATTTCCCGCCATTCACTGTCAAATCCCCTCTTTCAAGGCATCAGCCATTACTCCTCCCCTCCCACCACACATAATGAGAACCACCCCCCCCCCCCTACCCCATGGGACATGGTGCCCCCACCACTGGCACTACCCCTTTTCCTCCAGGGGCTATACCTACCTTGGTGTCCCCAGTGGATTCCACTTGATTTTTGTATACCTCGCCAACGTTTCAATATTCAGTGAGGGACAATCACGTGACGGGGAGATATTAAAATTTATTCAAAAGCATTTAAATGGGGTTCCTCGTTTCCCGGCGCTCACACGTTTTGAGCCTGTGTCGCTGTTTACGCTCGCAGCTGGCGCAAAATCGCCCCATGGAGTTCCAATGTCAAACAAACTGGTTTAGTCCTTTTTTTAAATATTTAAATACATACCGAAATTGCTACAAGTGAATGTTTTTACAAATACTAACAGGCCCATTACATCAAATAGAAAATAGAATCAAGAACAATAAGCAGATCACCTTTTTCAGGTGGGCCAGAATGCAGACCCTTATTTGTAGCTATACTCCGGAGTCTGGTTCCAACCAAATTTCTAAGCTCCCTTTCCAGCACATCACTACTTTCTCAAGGGCAACTTAGAACAGGCACTAAATGTCACTCTTAGTAGCATAGCCAACATCCCAACAATAAGATTTTTCTAAAAAATCAACATTCCATTTGGTCAATAAGGCTGTGACAAGTTAACCTGATCATTAAATACATGGATGCATACCACAAGGTACAAAATTAGCTATTTCGCCTTTCATGAGGTTCCAGCAGAAAATCTGTACATGATTTTACACTCTGCTATCTTCTTTTTATCCTCTAACAGCTGGAAAAAAACAAATAAACATTTGCTGGGATTTGACAACCCCTTGATGGTCTGTATTATCTAATGAACCCAGAGATATATCTTGCTGGACGGTGCTCCCATTTATCCATTCAGCTCATTGTTCTCCAAGGTTTAAAACAGGAGAAAAATGCATATTGCCAATCTCTTATCTAAATTAATTAATTGTAAGCCTGCTTTGGAAGTAATTCACATTTGCAAAAAAGATGCATCCTGCTTAAGACCACACATGCAGTCATAAAAATAATCATGTTGCACGATCACATTGGTAGTTCAAATGTGATTAAACAAACATAAAAGCTACCAAGAACATTGAGAGCAGTAAATATGTTAGTAAAGCTAATAAACCTCAGCAGCATATGTATATATAATCAAAAGTAAGATAAAAAGCTGCACAAGGACAACCAATAAAATTACTTTAAAAAAAGTAATCTTCTTTTCTCAGTAACGTGGGAATATATAGTGCTAAAAATACAAATAGGCCCAAAGATGTTAAATAATTTGCAGGATCATCAAATTAGTATCACAATTTGATTGCATGTTCATGCCTGGGTCAAAGCTGTTGCAAGGGTTGGAACTTCTTCTGTGCTTCAAATCTCTTAAGTATCCCTTCACAGGCCTGCACATCTGGAACCTGACACTTGAGTTCACCTACATTCCCAGAGTTTGGATCCTCTTTTCTAGTTATTTGAAAGCTCAGCTGGGTTGTGGAATACAATTCCCAGAATGCACATGCAGCATTTGATGCAAAAAGCTAAATATCAGAGTGCTGCGTAACATTGCCAGTGAACAAGCAACAGTCCTGCCATGGTCACTAACTAACCTTACTGTGAACCCTAACACAGTTTGTTTTGAATATAACTAATTTGGAGAGTACAGGTTATCAATAAAATCAGTTTCCATGAACAGCAGAGTGGTTCATTTAAAAGATGCCACAACTTTCTGCTTGTAGGCTCTGACCCAGCCAGACTCACAGGCCCACATTTAATGGTCAACAGCACAGAAACAACATTAGCTATTTATCATGTTTACAGGACTTTTTGTTGGCTTTTGAGCAGTAATTTATGGCAGCCCTGTACACTGACATCACGAACCCTGGGCTGAATAGAAATTCCTCCATTTTGTTCGCAGCAAGCAGGCAACAGGACTGAAGAATTTAAAATGGATTGTTTCATAAAAGGAAGAGGGGGCCAGAGACAAGCAGGCCAGGATCTCACAACTAAATCTGCTGGAGAGCGCTGCCCGGGACACATTTTTTTACCAACTGGCTATCCTTCGGGACCCACACTGGCCATCCTTTGGGACCCACGCTGCCTGAACTTTGCAGCCCACGCTGGCCGACCTTCACTGGCCAACCTTTGTGACCCAGGCCAGCCGAACCTCACGACACATCATTTTCACTTACCTTTAATGTAGGTGAGCCTGCTTAGACCTCACGATCTCACTTGCTATGTCATTTAATGTTACATTTCTGCTTAGGACTTCAGCTGATGATTTAAGTTCTCATTGCATCCGTTGAAAAAAATCAAGGGCGCGATTCTCCGCTGCCCACGGCGGTTGGGAGAATAGTGGGAGGGCCTCCCGACATTTTTTGCGCCCTCCCGCTATTCTCTCCCCCCCACGCCCGACCCACGTCACGAATCGCCGCTCATCGTTTTTTACGACGAGCGGCGATTCTCCGCGGCCGATGGGCCGAGCGGCCGGGCCTTTACGCCTGTTTTTTCACGGCAGTAAACACACCTGCTTGCTGCCGTCGTAAAAACGGGCGCTAGATGCCCGTTTGGGGCATCCAGAGGCCCGTTTGAGGCGGGAATACCACCGTTGTGCTCGGCAGGGGACAGGCCCGCGATTGGTGCCCACCGATCATCGGGCCCGCGTCCAAAAGGGACGCACTATTTCCCCTCGTCCGCCCGACAAGATCAAGCCGCCACATCTTGTCGGGCGGCGGTGGAGAAATGCGGAACCGCGCATGCGCGGGGTCCGTCAATGGCGTGATGACGTCACCCACGCATGCGTGGGTTGGAGCCGGCTCCAACCTGCGCATGCGCGGCTGACGTCATACAGACGCCAGCCGCGCGTCATCTTGGCGCGCGGCCTTAACGACGGTCGTTAAGGCCGTGACGCCGTGATTCCCGGGGTCCCGCTCCTAGCCCCGATGGAGGGGGGCGAATCGGGTCCCGGGAACGGGCTTGAAGGCTGCCGTGAAACACGGCTAGTTTCACGGCAGTCTTTACGACTTTCCGCATTTGCGGAGAACCTCGCCCCAAATTTGTCTTCAAACTTGCCATGCTTAGTCTTCAAATGCCTTTGAAGTTTTGAATGTTTTAAACTTTCCTTTGCCACTACTTCCTTGCATATAACACACGTGGGCTTCGCATCCTGATTTGCATTGGCACAATTAATAAAGCCATACCTTAAATAATCATCTTTACGCTCCTTTGTTCCTGACTTCAGCTTCTTCTTAATGGACTGTTCACCAGAGGCACTGGAGCTCAAACCAACACTGCTTTGTCCTGATATGGATTCTCCTGTGCAGCTCTCTCCAGCAGATTTAGTTGTGAGACCCTGACCTGCTTGTCTCTGGCCCTCTCTTCCTTATTATGAAACAATCCATTTTAAATTCTTCAGTCCTCTTGCCTGCTTGCTGCGAACAAAATGGAGGAATTTCTATTCAGCCCTGGGTTTGTGATGTCAGTGTACAGGGTGCGAGACCTGCTCTCTGCAGCCGCTCGAGGCAGGAAGACACCTCGATTAAAAAGAAATATCTGCTCGTGGGTCAGCACGCTGACATCAGGAGGAGGCAGTCTGCCCTGCTGAGCCTGCACACTGTTCAGGGGGCACGCACGCGTGGAACAGCCAGCATTCTGTAAGCTGGTCGCAGCCGTTGGGCACTACTTCCCGTGGATGGGAATGCCGTGACGCATGGCCCATCTACCCACTGATTCCTGCCTGCGGCCCACCGCAGGTCACAACACTGGGTTTGAAAATGACCGATTTATGGGGCTGGATTCTCCATTTCAGGGACTATGTCCCATGCCGTTGTGAAAACCGTGGTCTTTTACGCCAGAGTCACAGCCCTGCAGTGGGCTAATAGGGAGCCGTCGTGAAGCTCCCAACTCCAGGTGCAGATTCAGACCCTCGCACTTCTGGGTCAGAGGCCGCGCATGCGCATGCCGGCGGCCTTCAGAGGCCACGCCATGCTCCATGGCGGACTCAGATCGTGGAGCTGGACCGTGGAAATAGTGCCCCCGATCGGCCGACCCCGACCCCCCTCCCCCGACAATGAAGACACAATCCCCCCTGCGGCCTCCCCCTGCCCTCCGAAAGGCCCACCCCCGACCATGGCGGCCGCAGACTGAGTCCGCAGCTGCCTTGCAAGTTATCCGAACAGCTGGGACTATGTTAGAATTACGCCGTCGGGGCAGGAGAATAGCGGGGCGGGCCTCAAGCAATGGCTGCAGGTGCGGGACACATGGCGCGGCATATTTCCTGGGTACTTTTTGGGGAATGGAGAATTGAGGAACCGGCGCCGGTCCTGAATTCATGCATGGAAATGGATTCTCCGCCCCGGCGCCAGACGCGATTTCACCGTCGGGGTGCAGAGAATCCAGCCCATGGTATTTAGAGATCCTGTTCACTGCAGTGTCATCTACAGCAGTGCTTCTCAAACTATCTGATGTGGTGTAGCGGCAGATTTTTTTTTCAATGTGCCAGGGACCGGTGAGCGAAACAAGCCAATCCAGCTGGGGGTTCGGGGGGTGGAGATGTTTTTTTTGAGATATATCTTATTGCAGGGGCAATTATATTACATTATATTATATTATTGCAAATATAATGGATATATAATAAAAGTAAGTTGACATATGTTTTTATTTTATATTGATTTTGTAAACAAAGAATAGGTATCATTAAACCGCCCCCCACCCAGCCCCCAGCACGGCCCGAGGACGCAACCCCCCCAGCATGGCCCGAGGACGCAACCCCTTCCCCCCCCCAGCACGGCCCGACGACGCAACCCCACCCAGCACGGCTCGAGGACGCAACACCCCCCCCCCCCCCGGCCCCCCGCTCAGCACGAGGACGGAACCTTGGAACAGCCCCAGCTCCAGCTCAGCACTCACCTTTGCGCAAGTGTGAAAGTGTTTCTTTTCTGGGAGTACTCCACGTACCGGCAGAAGACGGCTCGCGTACCGGCACCGGTACGCGTACCACACTTTGAGAAGCACTGATCTACAGGACATGTGCTGTGCGTGCAATCAGTGCAAATAGCAACAGGTTCTTCAGCCAACCAAACTGAACAATCCTTCATGAAGAGTCAGGAAGCAAGAATTAAAAACGTAATTCAATGCAAAAGCAGAAAGTAAAATAAAGAGAGGGAAAGGAAAATGAGACTGGAAAAAAAGAAAAACTATGTGGGGGTTCTCTTGACTTTCAATAAACTTGTGTCTTCTTGGATAATATGGTGATGAGGTGATGATTTTCAACTCATACGTTTGAGGACTCGTCTACTGAGGTAGTATGGGCCGAGGTTAGGAACAGGAGAGGAGAGGTCACCCTGTTGGGAGTTGTCTATAGACCTCCGAATAGTTCTAGAGATGTAGAGGAAAGGATTGCAAAGATGATTCTCGACAGGAGCGAGAGTAACAGGGTAGTTGTTATGGGGGACTTTAACTTTCCAAATATTGACTGGAAATACTATAGTTTGAGTACTATAGATGGGTCAGTTTTTGTGCAGTGTGTGCAGGAGGGTTTTCTGACACAGTATGTAGACAGGCCAACAAGGGGCGATGCCACATTGGATTTGGTACTGGGTAATGAACTCGGCCAGGTGTTAGATTTAGATGTAGGTGAGCACTTTGGTGATAGTGATCACAATTCGGTTATGTTTACTTTAGCGATGGGCAGGGATAGGTATATACCGCAAGGCAAGAATTATAGCTGGGGGAAAGGCAATTATGATGCTATTCAGCAAGATTTGGGGCAGCATGGTAGCATGGTGGTTAGCATCAATGCTTCACAGCTCCAGGGTCCCAGGTTCGATTCCCGGCTGGGTCACTGTCTGTGTGGAGTCTGCACGTCCTCCCCGTGTGTGCGTGGGTTTCCTCCGGGTGCTCCGGTTTCCTCCCACAGTCCAAAGATGTGCGGGTTAGGTGGATTGGCCATGCTAAATTGCCCGTAGTGTCCTAATAGTAAGGTTAAGGGGGGGAGAAGTTGTTGGGTTGCGGGTATAGGGTGTCGGGTGGATATGTGGATTGAGTAGGGTGATCATTGCTCGGCACAACATCGAGGGCCGAAGGGCCTGTTCTGTGCTGTACTGTTCTATGTATAGGATGGGGAAGGAAACTGCAGGGGATGGGTACAATCGAAATGTGGAGCTTTTTCAAGGAACAGTTACTGCGTGTCCTTGATAAGTATGTACCTGTCAGGCAGGGAGGAAGTTGTCGAGCAAGGGAACCGTGGCTTACTAAGGAAGTTGAAGCACTTGTCAAGAGGAAGAAGAAGGCTTATGTTAGGATGAGACATGAAGGCTCAGTTAGGGCACTTGAGAGTTACAAGTTAGCCAGGAAGGACCTAAAGGGAGAGTTAAGAAGAGCGAGGAGAGGACACGAAAAGTCGTTGGCGGATAGGATCAAGGAAAACCCTAAGGCTTTCTATAGGTATATTAGGAACAAAAGAATTACTAGAGTAAGATTAGGGCCAATCAAGGATAGTAGTGGAAAGTTGTGTGTGGAATCAGAGGAGATAGGGGAAGCGTTAAATGGATATTTTTCGTCAGTGTTTACACTGGAGAAAGACAATGTTGTCGAGGAGAATACTCAGGTACAGTCGACCAGGCTAGATGGGATTGAGGTTCAAAAGGAGGAGGTGTTAGCAATTTTGAAAAGTGTAAAAATAGATAAGTCCCCTGGACCAGATGGGATTTATCCTAGGATTCTCTGGGAAGCCAGGGAGGAGATTGCAGAGCCTTTGTCCTTGATCTTTATGTCGTCTTTGTCGACAGGAATAGTGCCGGAGACTGGAGGATAGCAAATGTTGTACCCTTGTTCAAGAAGGGGAGTAGAGACAACCCTGGTAATTATAGACCTGTGAGCCTTACTTCGGTTGTGGGTAAAATGTTGGAAAAGGTTATAAGAGATAGGGTTTATAATCACCTTGAAAAGAACAAGTTGATTAGCGATAGTCAACACGGTTTTGTGAAGGGTAGGTCATGCCTCACAAACCTTATTGAGTTTTTTGAGAAGGTGACCAAACAGGTGGATGAGGGTAAAGCAGTTGATGTGGTGTATATGGACTTCAGTAAGGAGTTTGATAAGGTTTCCCATGGTAGGCTATTGCAGAAAATAAGGAAGTATGGGATTGAAGGTGATTTAGCGATTTGGATCAGTAATTGGCTAGCTGAAAGAAGACAGAGGGTGGTGATTGATGGCAAATGTTCATCCTGGAGTTCAGTTACTAGTGGTGTACCGCAAGGATCTGTTTTGGGGCCACTGCTGTTTGTCATTTTTATAAATGACCTGGAAGAGGGTGTAGAAGGATGGATTAGTAAATTTGCAGATGACACGAAGGTCGGTGGAGTTGTGGATAGTGCTGAAGGATGTTATAGGATACAGAGGGACATAAGTTGCAGAGCTGGGCTGAGAGGTGGCAGATGGGAAAAGTGTGAGGTGGTTCACTTTGGAAGGAGTAACTGGAATGCAGAGTACTGGGCTAATGGCAAGATTCTTGGTAGTGTAGATGAACAGAGAGATCTCGGCAACCAGGTACATAAATCCCTAAAAGTTGCCAGCCAGGTTAATAGGGCTGTTAAGAAGGCCTATGGTGTGCTAGCCTTTTTCAGTAGGGGGATTGAGTTTCGGAGCCACAAGGTCATGCTGCATCTGTACATAACTCTGGTGCGGCCGCTCCTGGAGTACTGCATGCAGTTCTGGTCACCACATTATAGGAAGGATGTGGAAGCTTTGGAAAGGGTTCAGAGGAGGTTTACTAGGATGTTGCCTGCTTATGGAGGGAAGGTCTTACAAGGAAAGGCTCAGGGACTTGAGGTTGTTTTCGTTAGAGAGCAGAAGGCTGAGAGGTGACTTAATAGAGACATATAAGATAGTCAGAGGGTTAGATAGGGTGGACAGTGAGAGTCTTTTTCCTCGGATGGTGATGACCAACACGAGGGGACATAGCTTTAAATTGAGGGGTGGTAGATATAGGACAGATGTCAGAAGCAGTTTCTTTACTCAGAGAGTAGTAGGGGTGTGGAACGCCCTGCCTGCAACAGTAGTAGACTCGCCAACTTTAAGGGCATTTAAGTGGTCACTGGATAGACATATGGATGAAAATGGAATAGTGTAGGTCAGATAGGCTTCAGATGGTTTCACAGGTCGGCGCAACATCGAGGGCCGAAGGGCCTGTACTGCGCTGTAATGTTCTATGTTCTGTGTTCTATACCATTTAGTGAATTCCTTAAATTCTCTGGAGGTAAATTGGGTTCCATTGTCACATCTTGGGTTGGATTCTCCGATCCCCGATGTCGAAATCGCGTTTGGCGACGTGGCATTGAATCTCCGATGACGCCAAAATTGGGTGCGGGGCCGCTTTCGCGATGCTCCCCCACCTGAAAAGCAGCACACTCTGGGAATACGCCGCACGCTGTATCTACGGCCTCAGGCTCGCCCCGCGATGCTCCGTCCCCAACCAGCGGAGTTCCTGATGGTGTGGGACACTTGTGGTCTCATCCATCGGGAGCTCAGCGTGGTGACTGCGGACTCAGTCCAGCTCTGCCAGTCAGGGTAGGGCCGAGCCATGGGCAAGGGGGGCTTTATTCGGGGCTGGGGCTCTGTGGGGTGGTGCGATCCGGGACGCGCGAGCCTGCCGAGGGGTGGGGGGGGGCTATTTTTGCGGTCCGGGTCCGAGGGCTGTGTCTGCCATGATAAACGGCACAGCCGCTGCAGGACGCCTCTGTGCGCATGCGCGGCCACGGACCCAGCAATGCTCCAGGCCGTATCGGCAGCGAGAGCTGGGAGCTCTACGCTGCCTGACTGCTAGCATCCCCCTCTCCCCTCCGGAGCAGGGAATCAGTGGTTGTTTTGCATCAGTTTTCCTAGTGTCAAACACTACTGTTTCCACGCCAGTGTGGGGACTTAGTCTCCCAAACGGAGAATCCAGCACGTTGTTCTTTCAGAGTCTCTTGCTCAACGAACAGACCATGTACTGCAGAGGTGATTGTTATAACTTTCAAATCTTTCAACTTCCAACTAAAATAGAAGTTTTGAGTAACAATCTTACAACTATAAGATGCCATTGTTGACTGTGTGTGAATAAACCACCTCCCATTCTATACTACTGGTTCAAAGGGCATGCTGTACATGCACAGGATGAAATCATGAAAACCTGTCACCCAAAAGTTGGGGAAACTGAGACTCTGAGGTCATACGTCATCGAGACAGAAACTGTTCAGCAAATGAGAAGGAACAGAGTCAATATTCAACCTACTCCTGTACAACCTACTGGAAAAGCAGAACATATCATCAGCAACGTCACTAACCAGTGAGAATACATTAAAGTATCATGAACAAGTGGTAAAATATCAACAACGTAACCAGCAAGTGACAGAACTTCAAGGATGACCCCTACGAAACCAGGAGCAACTTGTACATCATTGCCCGGGCAGCCTGCAAATTCACCCTAGAATGATAAATGGCAAATCTATAGGGTGGAGTCACAACATCCAACCACCTAGACGATATTATGAATAATACACAATGAATGCCAGGACGCTAGGAAGTACAGAGAACCAGAGGGACCTTAGGGTGCATTTCCAAGGTCCCCGAAGGCAGCATGGCAGGTAGATAAGGTGGTTCTGAAGACATATGCAGGCCAGCAGCACGGTTCGATTCCCGTACCAGCCTCCCCGGACAGGCGCCGGAATGTGGCGACTAGGGGCTTTTCACAGTAACTTCATTGAAGCCTACTCGTGACAATAAGCTATTTTCATTTCATATGTGACACTTGCCTATTAGCTAAGCATAGAAAATAAGAGCAGGGAGGTTATTATCATAGAATTTACAGTGCAGAAGGAGGCCACTCGGCCCATCGAGTCTGCACCGGCTCTTGGAAAGAGCACCCTACCTAAGGTCAACACCTCCACCCTATCCCCATAACCCAGTAATCCCACCCAACACTAAGGGCAATTTTGGACACTAAGGGCAATTTATCATGGCCAATCCACCTAACCTGCACATCTTTGGACTGTGGGAGGAAACCGGAGCACCCGGAGGAAACCCACGCACACACGGGGAGGATGTGCAGACTCCGCACAGACAGTGACCCAAGCCGGAATCGAACCTGGGACCCTGGAGCTGTGAAGCAATTGTGCTATTCGCAATGCTACCGTGCTGTATAAAACACTCATTAGGCCACAGCTAGAGTACTGTGTACACTTCTGGTCGCCACACGATAGGAAGGATGTGATTGCATGTAGAGGGTGCAGAGGAAATTCACCAGGATGTTGCCTAAACTGGAGAATTTCAGCTATGAAGAGAGGCTAGGTAGGCTGTGGTTGTTTTCCTTGGGGCAGAGAAGGCTGAGGGGGATCTCATCAAGGTGTAGAAAATTATGAGGGACGTAGATAAGGTAGATAGGAAGAAACTGTTCCCTTTAGTCGAGGGATCAATAACCAGGGAGCATAGATTTTATGGAAGGAGCGGGGGGGGGGGGGGATTTGAGGAAAAGCTTTTTCCCCAGAGGGTGGTGGGAATCTCGAACTCACTGGCTGAAAGGGTGATGGAGGAGGGAACCCTCAACATTTAAGAAACATTCAGATGAGCATTTGAAACATCATAGCATGCAAGGCTACGGACAAATTGCTGGAAAATGGGATTAAAATAGATGTGTGTTTGATGGTTGGCACAGACACGATGGGCTGAAGGGCCTCTTTCTGTGCTGTAAAACTCTATGACTTTATGTAGCTCTATTTGTAACACTTTGCATGACCACCAGAGGTCTCACACATTTCACAGTATATGAAGTATTTTTTGAAATGTTGGTTTCTTCTGTAATATAGGAAGTGCGTCAGCCAATTTACGTACATCAAACTCCCACAAACACGCATGTGACAATAAATGACTAGATAATCTGTTATTTATGATGGTGACTGAGGAGAAAATATTGTCCAGGACACCAGGGATGGTTCTTCCGCTCGTCTTTAAAGTACTGCTGTTGGATCCTATAAATCCACCCGAGCAGTAGGTAGGCCCTCGGTTTAACATTTCACCTGTAAGACAGCACCTGTGATAGTGCAGCAGTCTCTCAGTACTGCACTGGGAGTGTCAACCTAGATTTTTGTGCTCATGTCCGGTAGAGTGACCTGAATCCAGAACCTTGTGACTCAGAGGCAAGAGTGTTACCTGGGAGGAAAATTAACTTACATCTGACCTTTTTATGGCTTTTTAAATGGGTATCTAGTGGGTAAATAACCTCAACTTTGCACGCTTCATGTATTTCAATGCTGAGATACTGAGGTAGCAAACCTTGCTTTGGGGAACTCAGACAGCAGCTTCTTGATATCTGCGTTTTACTGTGCAGGTGTGGATAGCAGAAGAGGCAGTCCAATTTATTAATTACTAATGGTCGGCACCAATAGCTGCACTGTTATTCTTATAATCTTTACTAGTGTCACAAGTAGGCTTACATTAAAATTGCAATGAGGTTACTGTGAAAAGCCCCGAGTCGCCACACTCCGGCGCCTGTTCGGGTACACTGAGAGAGAATTCAGAATGTCCAATTCACCTAACAAGCGCGTATTTTGGGACTTGAGAGAGGAAAGCGGAGCACCCGGCGGAAACCCACGCAGGCACAGGGAGAACGTGCAGACTCCGCAGACAGTGACCCAAGCCGGGAATCGAACCAGGGACCCTGATTCTGAACTGATACGCAGTTCCATGGAACAGTCACATTTAAAGCATTGTTTGTGTAAATGGCATTGTAATGGTTCCCACATTTTGCACCCAGTGCCAGCATCAGATACTCAAAGACTGGCTCGGGTATGGATAAAGCTCCCATTTGTTGTCTCAGGAGTGCCACTCATCCCAAGTAACACAAACGAGAAAGTGAAAAACACAAATGAAGGAGAGACAGCTGGAGAAACAAGATGAAAGAGGGAAACAGAAGTGAAGGAAAGAGGAGCTGGAGAGGGATAAAATGGAGGGAGAATGAAATGGTGGCAGAAGTAAAGGAGGAGACTATAGGATAGAGGAAAAGGGAAACTTCACTAATCTGTCACAAACATGTTCATGATAGTGCTGGAAGAAGTACCAACATGTGATTGTTTGGGAGAACCTGCGAATTGCTGAAAAACGTTCCCGTCAAGTGTCTTGGGTTGTTTTACTATTTTGAAAGTCCTGTATGAGATTTTTTTATCGTGCCTGCACAATCAGGACGAAGGATGCAATAGGTGTAAACTCCTCAAAACCACAACGTTCAAATCAAGAGCATGATGGAATACACACTTGCTTAGAAAGTTGTACCAGCAACAATATTCAGAAACCTCAACACCATCTAGGATAGAGCACTTAATTTGACGGGATGTGCTACTCACTTCAATATCCACTCTCTTCGCAGAAATACAGGAATAGATAATTTCCCCAAATTTCCCCACCAGTCAAAGAGATCATGGCTGATTTGTGACCCAACTGCATAGACCTAGCTTTTGCGCCATATTCCTTGATACCTTTGGCTAACAAAAATCATTCTCAGTTTTAAAATTGAAAACTGATCAAGCGTCAATTACCATGCGCAGATGAGAATTCTAAGCTTCGCGATCCATTGTGTAGAAAAATATTTTAAGTTTCACTCCTGATTCTAGTTTTTTGACTCTGGCCCCAGCCCTAAGCTTCCAAATTATTGCAAATACTTTCTCCCAATTTGACCCATTTGTTCTTCATTTCTTGAAAACTTCAATTAAATCACCACTGAACCCTCTAAATTCAATGGCATACAATTCTAGTTTTCTTAATCTTCCCTCGTAGCGTTATCCTTGAACTCCTGGTATCATTCCAAAAAAATCAATGTTACATCCTTTCAGGACCAATATAACCGTCCCAAGATGTAATGCCTTGAACCTGTCTGTTAGCCCTACCCTTTGTGTCCTTCCATTCAGCCAATTTCCTAACCTGATCAATGATTTGCCTTCAATTCCCTGAGCTAATTTCAGCTTTAGCTAACAGTTGTTTTTGAGGGATGTTATCAAATGTCTTCTGGAGGTCCATATAAATAACATCCCTATTCCTATGTTCCTATTGGGTGTAAAATGCATTGAAGTGTTGGATCAGCCATGATCGTATTGAATGGCAGGGCAGGCTTGATGAGTTGAATGGCCTCCTCCTATGTTTATTTAGACATTACTTTGTCCACTACTTCAAAACATTCAATCAGATTAATCAGGCATGACCTAGCCTTCACAAATCCATCTAAGCTGGCCCTTTTTTGATTGTTGAAGATTGACAAGGCATTTGGTCACCTGCTCCTTTATTATGGACTCTAGTACTTTCATGCAAAATTCTTCTAGATTTCAACAGGGCAGATGCCGGAAACATGTTACCCTTGCTTGGGGAGTCCAGAAACAGGGGACAATCGCAGAATAAGAGGTAAGCCATTTAGGACTGAGATGAGGAGGAATTTCTTCATTTCAAGGTATGTATCTTTGGGAGTCTCTACCCAGACTGCTGGGGAGGCTCAGTCATGGATTATGTTCAAGAAAGAGATTTATAGATTTTTAGATATTGAAGATAACAATGGAGATTAGGATAGTGAAAGGCAGCACGGTAGTGTAGTGGTTAGCACTGCTGCCTCACAGCGCCGAGGACTGGGATTCGATCCCAGCCTCGGGTCGCTGTCTGTGCTGGGTTTGTACATTCTCCCCGTGTCTACGTGGGTCTCACCCCCACAACCCAAATATGTGCAGGGTCGGTGGACTAGCCACACTAAATTGTTCCTTAATTGGAAAAAAAGAGATTAGGATAGTGTGGGAAAATGGCATAGAAGATCATCTATGATAGAGTTGAATACTGGAGCAGACCCGAAGGGCCAAATGGCCTACTCCTCCTCCTATTTCCTATGTTTCTTAGCAGCAAATATTAAGTTTACTGGTCTATTATTCCCTGCTTTTCCTCTAGCACCTTTCATCATTATCGTAGACATAACCTACGAGATGCATTGCAATTGCTCACCAAGGCTACTTCAATAGCCCCATCTCCCCCATTACAATTCTGAAAGTATCATTGCAAAATCTGTACAAGTTCCTCAATTTAACTTGGGATGGGCAATAAATAGAGGCTCTCTTGCATTACATGAATTCAGATAACAAATCTAAAAGAGATGCACATATAATAATAATCTTTATTGTCACAAGTAGGCTTACGTTAACACTGCAATGAAGTTACTATGAAAAGCTCCTAGTCACCACACTCTGGCGCCTGTTCGGGTACACAGAGGGAGAATTTAGAATGTCCAAATTACCTAATAGCACGTCTTTCAGGACTTGTGGGAGAAAACCGGAGCACCAGGAAGAAACCCACGCAGACACGGGGAGAACGCGCAGACTCCGCACAAACAGTGATCCAAGCCAGCAATCGAACCTGGGACCCTGACACTGTGAAGCAACAGTGCTACATATACAAGTAAATGAAGGGAAGAGGAAGAAAGAGAAAAGCACAGAGGTGAAAGGAAAGAACAGTTTTTTTGTAAACTTATTGCAGATCAAGGGTGTAGAGGAGAATCACAAGAATAATTGCCAGTTCAAAACATCTTAGTTACCCAAAAAGCCTCAATGATTTGGGTCTCTATATTTAAGAAAAGTGCAGACTATTTGATTTGATCCAGGTTTATAAAATAATTAAGGGACTTGACCACCTCCCTCAACTCCTCCCCTGTTGCTAAATTATCAGACAACTTCTCTGACATGCAGTACTGTATGAGCTGAAATTTCCTCCAGTTAAATGTTGGGAAGACCAAAGACTGCCACAATCCTCAGAAATATCTGCACTTATCTAATTTCAAAGTCTTGTCCATCCCTGATTTTAATCACTCTACCAATGGCGGCCATGTCTCCAGCTGTCTAGGCTCCAAGATTTTGAATTTGATCTCTAAATCTCTCCTGTTCTCTACTTCTTTCATTGAAGACGCTCTTTCAAACCTACTGCTGTGACGATACTTTCAGCCATTTGTCCTAATAAACCTTACGTGGCTCAGTGTCAGATCTTGCTTTGTACTGTTCCTGTGAAGAACCTTGGGATGTGTTATTATGTTTCTGTTGTTATTTTTTGTTGACCAATTATTTCAACTGGAGGAAGGGTTGTTATGCAAGTGCAGGACAGTTCCCAATGAATAGTGGACCTGTCATTACAACACCCTGGGCTAATGCACGGTCCAATCCAGCCCCACTTAACCCAGAGTCGCAACACAGGAAAAATTAAAATTGGCTTTGGTCGAGTTAAATTGACCACAGTCACCAGGTTGTTAAAAATATAAACAAGTAGGGCGTGATTCTCCCAAAGGGAGACTGAGTGCCGACGCCGGAGTGAAACCCCGAGTGTTTCACTTCGGCATCGGAGGCCGCTCCTCGCCCCCTATCCCCCCTCCCCCCGGGGGCTAGGAGCGGCGTTTCTTGAATCTCAGCCGCCGGGTCTTGACGCTTGCGTCAAAGCGGCGAGCCAAGAATGACGCGGCCGGCGGCGCCTAAGTGACATCAGCCGCGAATGCGCAGGTTGGCCGGCCCCAACCCGCGCATGCGCGGTTGCCGTCTTCCCCTCCGCTGCCCCGCAAAACGTGGCGGCTTGATCTTGCGGGGTGGCGGAGGGGAAAGAGTGCGTCTCTTAGAGACGCCGGCCCGACGATCGGTGGGCACCGATCGCGGGCCAGTCACCTCACGAGCACGTCCGTGGTGCTCGATCCTCTCTCTGCACCCCACAGGCCCCGCACATACCTGTCGCGCGATGTTCACGCCGGTAGCGACCAGGTGTGGTTGGCGCCGGCGTGAAATGGTTGAGGTCGTCAGGCTGTTCGGCCCATCCGGGACGGAGAATCGCCGGGAAAAACGGCGAGCGCCGATTCTCCGAGCGGCGTGTCGCAAAACGCGACACACCATTTTGGGGGGATGGGAGAATCGCGGGGGGGTGCCAGGGCGACGTGTCGTGATTTGCCCGGCCCTCCCGTAATTCTCCCACCCGGCGTGGGGAGTGGAGAATCGCGCCCGTAACCTTTTAGCAGGCAAGTCATGTTGGAGTTGTATAGAACTTCGGTGAGGCTGAAGCTGAAGTACTCTGTGCAGTTCTGGTCTCCACATTATAGGAAGGATGTAGCCCGGGATAGACCATTTAAGTTATGAAGAGAGGTTGGATAGGTTTGTGTGGTTTTCTCTGGAGCAGAGAAGACTGAGGGGGTGATCTGACCGAGGTGCATGAACAGGGTGGATACGGAACAGGTGTTCCCCTTAGTTGAAGGGTCAGTCACGAGGGGGTAGAAATTCAAGGTGACATGTAGGGGGCGGGATTCTCCCAGCCCTGCACCCGGCCGGAGAATCCCTGCAAACGGGCCATGCCACCCCGATGCCGGCACACGATTCTCCGCAGTGCGGAGAATCGGCACCATTGGCGCTGGCGTGGTTGGCGCGGTGCCAGTCGCGGGCCACTCTATGCGGCTGGCCGGCCAATTCTCCGGCCCAAATGGGCCGAGCGGCCGTAGGAAAAGAGCTGAGTCCCGCCAGTGCCGTTCTAACCTGCTCTGAGCCGGCGGGACCGCGGCGTGCAAGGGTCGGGTGGCGGTCTGTGGTGGGGGGTCCGACCATGGGGGGGGGCCTCTGATGTGGCCTGGCCTGTGTTCGGGATCCACTGATCGGCGGGCCGGCCTCTCTGGCTGGGGGCCTCTTTTCCTATGCGCCGGCCCTTGTAGCCCTGCGCCATGTTGCGTCGCGGCCGGCGCATTGAAGGAGACCACTGCGCATGTGCGCGTTGCGCCGGGCCACTGTGCATGCGTGGATCCCATGGCGCCCAGTTTGCACCGGGATCTACAGCTGGAGTGGCACGAACCATTCCAGCGCCGTGAATTAGATGTGGGAGTAGCCCGTTCACGCCGTCATAAAACGCGATGGTGTTTACGACGGCGTGGACACTCCGCTGCAGGATTGGAGAATCCCATTCCGATTATGGGTCCACGGACCAAAATTTAAAAATGGGAACAAAGGAAATAAACAGGAAGGACTCTTACACTGTGTAACAGGTATGCAGCTTCCTAATTTAATCTTTTTCTATTTGTGAGAGCTAAATTCCCAACGGGCAGAAATTAATTCCTGCAAGGGTGGGTCTTGTGCAAATCTGGGCCACTATGACCTCCTGGACTAGTTTGAACTCTCTTGTTAGTGAGAAAATTTCCACTTTTTCTCCTTAATTGGGCCGGATTTTATTGCCTTTTTTTGCCAATCCCAGGAAATTAAATGGCTCCAGGTTGGTGGGGTGTGCATATACTGATGCACAAGACATACAACTGGGTGGGACAGGCTGGATGAATGAGTAGGTCTTTTCTTGTCCATCATTTTCATATGTTTCTTCTTCCCACCCTTTGGCCCAGCTGAAAGTAATCTGGAAATGTTCAAACTAATTTTGTAGTGGACTATTATGACCAGCTGTAGGCAACTTCAGCTGAATTCAAACCTAGGTTTCCAAGTGAAACCAGTCTTGTAGTCCTCTCAACCATCCAGCACTCTCATTCTACTATCTTTCCAACTTGCAAGGTAACAAGTAGTAACAATAGAGAAATTTACATCTTGGTGGAAATGCTTCATTACAGTTAGAAGTACAACAAACTATTCAACAGAGTATTTTTTGAAATACTCCCCCGTGACTATCTAACAAATAAATTAAATGGAGCATTATTTCCCTTGCTAATTATACACAATTATAGACCAGAATGTTCCTTGCTTGATTGTGATCTGCACAAATTTAGCTGATTTCAGCTGGAGAGTTATAAGAGCTGGTACAATTGACCTCAATGATAGGGAGTGGTGGAAAAAGTCGGCAAGATCCCCTTTTTCTGTCCAATTAAAAGGAAGTGTACTGAGTGTGGAACTTCGTCAAGAACAGAACGGACCTCAGCTGTGATAGTCCCCTCAAATTAGAGACTGTCAGAACTTAATGTTTAAACATAGAAGCATGAGCAATGTACCCAATATAGGGATAGCCGCATTCATGCAAATATATTCCCATCAGAGCAATACCTTTAGCTATTTAGCAAGACGTCAACATTTAAAAGAAAATTACAAGTTGTAAATAAGCTACCATCGAGGTGTTTGCATTCAACATAACAGTCAATCTGTTCCATTTCAATGTCGGTAAAAACATCTATTAGCCCTTTAGTGACGAATCAGCCCCAAATTTGGCACAATATTAAATATTAACAGGGTCTTGCAGTGAACAGCCACTAACACCCGAACTAGTTTTTAAAATAGAACTACTTGATTATCAAGCCTTTACTGCTTTCGCTGTCTCCAAAAGGTCAAAAATACCATCCAAAAGAATATACAGTTGACATTATCATTTTGTAATTTCCCCTTCCAAGTTCCCCATTCTTCATGTTATTGCAGATCGATCTCAGTGCAAAATTAGACACCTTCTTCTTTGCTCTATTTCTTCTTCAATACAAGTTAACATTGCTCCAAGCCCTGTGCTTTATACCGCAGTCTAAGTATTTCAAAAGTGCGTGAAAGAACATAAGCGTATGAGACAATAAATACGCTTGCAGAAACAATTTTGCTCGAGTGTTAGACATTTAAAAATGAGGACTGAATACATTTGGAAGCTTACATTCGCATTGCAGTTACCAGTTATACACCTGTCAGAGACAATGATTAGGGGACTTATGGCATTATTTGACAGCAGATACTTTCACTATTAAAGGACCATGTTCGTTTTGAAGGTACCTATAATGTCTTTTCTTTCATTCCATTACTATTTTTCAGAACTTGACTTCAAACAGTGCGGTGACCTATTCTTACCTGTCTTACTGTTCAAAGATCCACACTCAGGAAGAAAAACTGTCTGGCCGAATCCAGAGAGCCATCTGATATCCACTGTGTTTTTAACTTAAGGAATGCGTACAAAAAAAGGGGAAAGCAAATCGAGTGTCATGAAATCAGCTCTGAAGAAGCATAAGCAGAAATACAGATGCTTCACAACTACTTCGTCATCACACATTGCCCACCAGTAGGAAATGGTTTGCTGGCAGATAACATCAAATGTACAAGCTTCCCCCTTTTGTCATCATGCCTAATGTTGGCAAGGAAGGCACACATAACTTTTATAGAAGCAGCTGGAGTTATAACACGGACATGCCGTTTTGTTCGGAAAATTACTTTTAGATTATATACACGGATGAAGCCCGTCAGTACGTTCACTTGAGCCGCGGCAATGAAAGAACCTAAAAGTAGCTTTCCTTAAAACCATTTGCCCTGTTTTCTGTCGAAAGTACAATCTCCCCCACCCCCCCCCCCCCCCCCCCCCCCCGGGCCCGGTTGCATGCTATAATTTTATTCATTGCTCAAAGGCCATACCAATGGAGCTGACAAGGCTTGAATGCAACTTTGACAGTAATGGATGCTTTCAAATGACAATGCTATGTAAAATTACACTGCACTCAATGTTAGCATTACCATTGAGAAACTGGCACACAGCTGCAATTCATTACACTGGGCTGCATTAGGATCCTATGTAGAGTTACAAAGTAGCACTAAAATGGATACAATCCTCTAGTGCTATTAGCTGTTAGCACCTCGATAACATCTGAGCTTAGCTTCTGCAGGTACATTTACTCAGACATAATTATCTTAAATGAACTTACTACATCTTCAATGCCAAAGAGTTATATACTGGTGCAAAATGGGCAACGTCTAAATTCCTTAAATTGTCAACAAAAACACCTAATTTCTCGCTCGATAGCTGGTAGTTGAGCAGCTTAATGATTATTTATCAGAAAAGCACCTTACAATTCTAAATCCAAACCTTGTAATGACTGCTTTTTAAAATCTATTACTCTCAATTTGCATTCTGTTTTTGGGCTTGCCAGACTGCTGGATGAACACTTTACCATGGAAGTTGCTCTCAAGGAAGTCTTCCCTCACCCTAAATTTAAGGGAAGCTGAGAGAGTGGAGGGGGTATACTTAAATAGATTCTAAATTGCATCACTAATAGAGTCACATACAGGTCACTGTCTGTGAGGCGTTTGCACATTCTCCCCGTGTTTACGTGGGTCCCACCTCCACAATTCAAAGATGTGCAGCATAGATGGATTGGCCACACTAAATTGCCCATTAATTGGAAAATTAAAAAAAACAAAATAAAAAAACGAATGGTCACACGAGCTACACCACTTTTTCTCACATGCTGCAGAATATCATAGCACAGCTGCCTCGTTAAATACTCAAAACTAGGTTTCAGTCAACAGGAAATGCAAATATCTTCACAGTCTTTGTCCAATGTGCAACCACTGCTTAATTTATTTCTGATTACTAATTTGAGATTATCTTTGGGTTTTGCCGACAGTTGCCTGGAATGCTCAACTGTTTCGCCAAAATATCAAATTTCAGTTTCAACGGGCATGATTCAATGGACTTTAACTTGAACCATCCAATAGCACTTTGACGGTTATTTTGGTCTCGTGGACTTTCTCCCCACTAGGCCTCACTTAGAGAGATAGGAAATGCCTTTTGCAGATCGGGGTGTCATTTTGTCCAGCAGCCCTGATCTTCCCCCATACTTTCAGGCCCCCACACTCTTTTGACCCATCAAATCTTAGGGAGGCCACCGGAACCCCCCACCCCCCCACCCCAGCAAGGCCCACCTGGCTCCTGGCAGTGCCAACCCAGCATCTTAGCATCCTGGCAGTGCCACCATGACACTGCAAGCCTACTTGGGTGTAAGGCTGGCAGTGCCAAGGTGCCCAAGTGCCAGGGAGAGCAGCAGAGTGCCACCCTGCCTTGTCCCTGATCACCCAAGAACAGCGCCGGCCCTAGGGTTGCTGGCGCCCCGGGCAAGCTGAACTTCGGCGCCCTTGGGGGGGGGGCTTGGGGGGGCTGGGGGAGGGGCCTGGGGGGGCGGGGGAGCCTGGGGGGCGGGCCCTGGGGGGGGGCGGGGCCGGGGCGGACCCGAGGGGAGGGCGGGGGGTGGGCGGACCCGAGGGGAGGGCGGGGGGTGGGCGGACCCGAGGGGAGGGCGGGGGGTGGGCGGACCCGAGGGGAGGGCGGGAGGTGGGCGGACCCGAGGGGAGGGCGAGGGGTGGGCGGACCCGAGGGGAGGGCAGGGGGTGGGCGGACCCGAGGGGAGGGCGGGGGGTGGGCGGACCCGAGGGGAGGGCGGGGGGTGGGCGGACCCGAGGGGAGGGCGGGGGGTGGGCGGACCCGAGGGGAGGGCGGGGGGTGGGCGGACCCGAGGGGAGGGCGGGCGGACCCGAGGGGAGGGCGGGGGGGGCGGACCCAAGGGGAGGGCGGGGGGGGGGGGCGGACCCGCGGAGGGGGGAGCGGACCCGCGGAGGGGGGAGCGGACCGAGGGGGGGGCTGCCCTGGGGGAGGGCGGCCACCGCGCATGCGCTGGTTGGCACCGGCCCATCTGCGCATGCGCGGGACCCGAGTCTGGCGCTCCTTTGCACATGGCGCCCCGGGCGACTGCCCGAGTTGCCGGTGCCTTGAGCCGGCCCTGCCCGAGAATCTCCAATGGCCTGGGAGGCCCCCGCTAGGTACTGTTACGACTGGTCCACGTTTGTGTGGAGTAATACTAAATGACGCCATGGCGTGGTCTCCCAGGAGCGGCCGGTGAGTCCCACCCTCCAGGTATTTCAATGAGCCTTAAATATTCAGATCCAAATCACGCAAGGTAGAGAGAGTTGGACAATCGGCATGGTCCTTGATTTGGGACATCCGTGCGATTTGCCTATTGCACCTTGAACGGTGCCGGGCGCAACGGGATTGCTGAATCCCGCCCAAAGCTATTCTCCAAGTTTGAATTTATAAATAAATTTCCAGAAATGAGGAGCTCCTGTAAACACCACAATCAATCTTGTTTGAGACAAAAAAATGGAAAGTTTGCTGAAACACAAGGGACAATTTTATGGACATGCTGTTTACAGTCCATCACATCAATCAATTTGCTGTGACATGCTCTTCATACTTTAGCTACTTTTCAAGTCATGATATTGCATTTAATAACAAATTACTGTGCTTACTGGAAATTGGAAATAAAAACCGAAAACAATGGAAAAACTCCGCGTTCGGGTCCAATTTGACTTCTTTGGATCTGACCTGCCAAACCTGCAGAGTTTTCCCGGTCTTTTCTACTTTTATTTCACTATAATGTGTTGCTTGCAGTCCAGCTGGTCAAGTAAAATCTATTTTAATACAGACCTGCAGAAATCGCTTCACTGTCAGGGATGACCTACATCAGGTAAAATGTTAAACTAAGGTCCCCAATTTGCCTATTCTGACAGTGTCAAAGAACCTTTCCGATGCACTGGAGCTATTTCAAGCAAAGAGTTCTGGTCTTCATCGAACATTCATCTAACACAACACCAGCAAATTATTGCTTTGTCGTGACTAAAATGGCTGTCACTGTACTGTCATTAATAATTATTTTGTATTTTGGATAAGTTTTTACATACAATGCAACTTCTTCATTAGAAGACAAATTGATTAATATTCTATGTTTGAAACATCCTTTGAATAAAGACAATTAATGGAACACTTCTGGAATAAAACGATTACGGAACATTTCCATTTGTCTAGCTCCATTCAGGAAGCCATCTCTGAATCACAAGAGTGGGTGTCAGCTCCAGGAGGACAACCTGATGAATTATTTCAGTGAACACACTGTGCCTGCTCTTTACGTGTGACACTTAATGACTCACTCTTGGATTCAATGCAGGAATTTCAAATTGAACTGACAGCTCACTGTAACTGATCATCTCATTGATTCTGAACAGCATTAATCAGCCTAGCCCCAACCACAGGCACCAGTAAATAAAAACAGCAACTGCTGGAAATACACAGCAAGCACATCATAATCTTGAGAGAGGAGAGATGAATTACGTGCATCATCTGAGCTGAAGGAAACTTTGCGTGATTAAAGTTTCCACTCTTATTTCGAGTGTTATTAATTTTCATCGGGTTCTGACTAGTTTAAATAAAGTATCTAGTCAAAACATTAACAGATGGAACGGGAAAAGATAGGTTGAGTGACCTGCTGTGTATTTTCTGCATAACTTTTGATTAAGAAAAAAACTTGCAATTGTGTAATTTTATTGTGACAAGTTCCACTTGCAGAATACTTGCACCAGAATAGTGCATTTAATGTGTAACTGTCATTTTATCATATGAAATATGTACTGATGAATTGCTTTATGTCTGTATCTTGCTATGTATACTTCTACAAATCAGAGCTGCACTCTCTGAATGCATTTATTCATTACACAGGAAACACCAGATGATTTTGAAATACTAGTGCAGCAGACACTCAAGGGGATCCAAGGTAACGGATACTTGAGGTTACTCCTTTATGAAAAAAATACTTAAACACTTAATATGTGTGCTTTGATTAATAAAGTACTGAGAAAGGATTATGGTCTTAAATTATTCCATGCAGCATCACGTCACACAGAGACTGAGATAAGATTAAGTTGGAATTTTGAAAACGCAGGTGGGGATTGCACGGTCTCTTTTTAAATAGTCATCATTAACTGGGGATAACCTTACAAAATCTATCTTTAAATGTTTCATTCTGCTGGTTTGTGGCAGAAATTATTATTCGTCCTGGTTTTGCTCACCAATTATTTAAAAATTGAGTAAAATACACAATTTCATTCAACAAAGATCCAACAACTTAATTTAAACAGTTCAATGCTCGACATTTCATCCTATTTAGCACAAAACTCCAATCGTAATTGCTTAAACCAACATAGCAATATAAATATTATTAGCTAACCAAATAAATACATTGCCTGCACAACTAAAAGTTAAATTGGAACAATGCAGGGAAAATAACCGGTGGTCATTTGCAAGTACACTGGGGTAAATTATTACTTAGGTTGTACTTTCATTGTTCAGCCCAGTCTATTAAATCCAGTTTGTATTCTCTTCTAATCTTCAATGGTCCCTGCAAACTGTTCTGTGTTGGGCTACAATGCAACCAGACTCACTAGGTGGGGAAGGAGAGAGGAAGATAGGCAGATTGATTAACTTGGAAGTAACTGAGTCACTTGGACCATCTCGGACGCTGGAATGCACCTAGCAAACTGCAAGCAAGTCACAAAATCCTGGATTATTAGCGACTGGGAACTGAACAACCAAGATTCCTGCTAGATTGCTAGCCACCGACACCTGTTGAAGCTGGGGTTGGGGTTGGATGCAACGCCCTGTAAAACTGAATAGTCTAACACCAAATCAGAGATTTAAATATTGGCCACTTTGTTGAGATACTGAGGTGCACCAAGCTACTCCAGTAAGGAATCAATGCCTTCTTGGGTTGGTTTGTGGAAAAGAGAAAGCAGACACAAAAACACAACTACATGCACCAAAAAGGATTAGAACGATTTGCATTCAGAATCCTTTTCAAAGCAAAACTTTTTAAAAATTAATTTACAGTATCCAATTCTTTTTTTTCCCCAATCAAGGGGAAATTTAGCGTGGCCAATTCACCTAACCTGCATATCCTTTGGGGTTGTGGGGGTGAGACCCACGCAGACACGGGGAGAACGTGCAAACTCCACACAGACCGTGACCCGGGCAGTGATTGAACCTGGGCCATCGGCGCCGTGAGGCAACAGTGCTAACCACTGCGCCACCGTGCCATTTCAAAACAAAACTAAGAATGAGTGCAATCCTTGCAAAAGGGATAAATAGTCTCATAAACACGTTGGGTTTGCTATAAATGAGCTTCAAACTAAACGTTGGGTTTTGAAAACAATGTTAAATCAAAAGGCGATTGAAAAGCCAGATAGGTATTAAACACAGTAATGAGTACATTAATTAATTTTAATGAATTTCAGGATGAAAATGAAATTGTAAGCTTTTCATTGCTTCTTTTTGGAATCTCAGTAAAAATACAACCAGAAATTTACAATGGGCGCGATTTAACCACCGCGATATGCCTGGCGTGGTTCTTGATGCGCCAGAGAAATAGCCGGAAAAGTCAAAATCGAGATTCCCGCCCGTTCACCATCTAACCGGCCCGCTCCCGATGGAGAGTTCCGGGTCTTGCCCAAATATGGCGAGGATATTGTTGATCCCAATTTGACTTTAATTTCCATCTCATTAGAGAGATTGAAATTGAATGTAATGGTCTCACAGGAATTAGCCGGCTACCCAGCGAGAAATCACGCGGGCATCGTTTAGTACTCCTTTTAAAAAATGTGAAGCTGGCGCCAAGGCCGCTGAGGGGAACTGAGGAGGTGAGAAGTCATTTTGACTTTTGGCCATACAACTCAAGGTCACTGAAGTTGCTACCCCAGGGCTCAGGGGCAGGGTGTGAAGGACTCCTCGAGAGGTTGGGTTCGGTCAGGTGTCTGCAGCGTTCCAGGTTTTTGGGGGGGGGGGGGATGTTGAGAGGCTTTTCTTCTGTGAGGCCTTCAATCCATCTTTAGAAATCATGGATACCTATAACAGAGACAATTACAACTGCAGCCTGTCTGTCCTACCAAACACTTCGAGGACAGAATCCTGTTCTTGGTTCTATGCTGAAGGTCACTTTAACTCCCTTTGACTGTGAGCAGCCTTTAGATTCACAGCTGATAATATTGTTAGTTGTGAGAGCATTTCCCAGCTCCAGGTTGTGTTTGCTGCTTGCTCCTGCTGGTGACTTGCAAGTGCCTGGAGGCTGCTGTAGCTGAGAGTTTGTTTGCTGCTTGTTGCTGCCTTTTCTGCTTGCCTGCTGCCTCTTCCCCTTGGGTTTACTTGCTGCTTTCTGGATGCAGGGAAGGAAGAAAGAAGGTAGTTGCCTTTTACCTGGAGTGCAATAAGGGGAGGACTTTGACGGGCATACTACTGGGCTGAGGTTGCAGGAGGGCTTGCTCGAGCAGTCTGTGGATGTTTTTGAAGGTCTGTTTTGCTTTTTGGCTGTGTATTCGGTTCTGAGCCCCTGGGTCACTTGTTAATGCCCCGTATTCCTGTGGCAATGGAAGATCAGACGCTGATACTGCAGGTGAGGATGGGTGGTGACCTGGCCCAGCTCGACTGCGTAGCCCAGAAGTTGTGCCGAGATACTTTTATGGACAACCGGTGATGTTTTATGTTTAGTGGCCATCTTGCTGCTCCCATTATTGGTGCTATGCTGGTTGCTGGTGTTCCTTGGTTTTCTTTTGTACTTTGTTTAGTCCATGTTAGTCCGGGGGGGGGGGGGGGGGGGGGTCTGCGTGCTTGTCTGCTGCGACCCCTCTCGCTTCTACGGCCTGGACTGACAAATTACCAGTGCTGGAGATGGGGTGGGATGTTCGCGCTCCTCCTCCCACTGTGCCCGTGTTGGCAAGACCTTTTCCTGTAATCTGTGCTGCTCACTCTCACGCACGCTAACTGGCACACATGCGCAGTCATTCCCGCCTATACTCTTTGTGCATGCACACTCTCGCCGATGTGCATGGACTGATGTTAAACACACACATGCTTTCCTGTACATGCATTGGGCGCCTTGCCACCAATATAGGTTTGCCGTTGCTGGGGGGGGCGGGGAGGGAGAGCATGTACCTACTTGGCAGCTGACAGTTTTGTATCCATTTTGTTCTTTGTCTCGAATTTGTGTTTGCTGTGCAGTAGTGTCTTCGTTATGTTCCTGCCTGTTTCCTGTTTTCTTTCGGTGCACATTACCGGTGCTGGTGAGGGGTGGGGCATTCGCTCTTTCTTCCTGTTGGATGTCCTTTTCCAGTGGATCGAGTCGCTTCTTAGCATCCTCCTGCTGATGTTGGTTTTTGTCCTTGGTGTATGGCTGATGTCTTTGTTGTCTTCCTGCCTGTTTTGTGTTTTCCTTCGGTGATTGCTCTATGTTTGATTTGATTTATAATGTGTCGGACTGAACTGTGCCCCTCTTGGGAGAGGTGGAGTGATTTTATCTCTCTCCTCCACCATGCTCAGTGTTGGGGGTGATCTTTTCCGCTGGGTTGGGTTGGCTGGCCTTTCAGCTGATGTAGGTTTAGGGGGGCGGGGGGGGGGGGGGGGGGGTTCTGGGTGCCAAGTGATTCTGTCCTCACTATATTGTCGTCTTTATTTTGATACTGTCAATAAACAAAATTATTTGACGGTTGTGTTTGCTGCTTGCTCCTGCTGGTGGCTGCAGATGACTG
Organism: Scyliorhinus canicula; assembly: GCF_902713615.1. NCBI lineage: Eukaryota > Metazoa > Chordata > Chondrichthyes > Carcharhiniformes > Scyliorhinidae > Scyliorhinus > Scyliorhinus canicula. The sequence continues at coordinate 224,244,645 of NC_052146.1, forward strand.
GAGGCTGCTGTTGCTGTTTCCTTCCTTTCCTGGAGCTGGAAAGAAGGACAATTTTTGATAAGATACCTGGGTCCCAGAACACCGGGCTCAGGGGGACGCATGAGTCCAGAAGGCAATGCGGTTTGAGGCAACAAGACGCTGCAGGATCTGGTGCGCAACATTCATCCAAATAGGCCATCTGATGACAATGTTGATGAAATGCTTTTGCAGACTGCTGATGCTTTTGTTGCTGGTGTGGTGAGTGCTGCATGTAAAGGGAGCCTTTAAAAACAGCTCCCTCTTGTTAGCGGCGAGACACTGAGGCGCGAGTCTGGCGAATCAGACGGCAGACAGCCAGTAATGGTGAGAAGCTCATGGGGGCTCATTTCCGGCACCGAGTGCCATTAAACAGGGGCTCGATCTAGCCAACGTGGCGGTCTGGAAACACCCTGACAATTGCGCCCAAAATGACACTTAGAAAATTTTCGATTAAATCACTTCCAATTTCACAAGCAATTTTTCTGCCTCGAAACATACTGTACATTTTGGAACCGCCCTTCTAATAACTTGATTCAAAGATATCTCGAACCTATCAAAATAATATTGCAGCCGACGAAAAACATCCTAATCCACTGCAGAGTTTAGTTGAGAATGTAACTCACATGGTGGCAAACAAAGCAATCATTGAATTTCATCACTTACCTTTAAAAATGATTCAGTATTTTCAGTCTGATGCAATGATTCCACACAGTCTGTAGTGACACTTCTAGTTAGAGCTGGCACATCTGGTACGCTAGTGAAATCTGAAATATACAGAAGTTGAAACATATTTTATGCAAAACAGACAGCACACTCTGTTTAGTACTATTAGTAATTCGATCCAAAATTACAGTACCCACTGAATTTCACTTCAAAAGCAAAATACTAAACCAAGTCAGACTTAGAGGCAGACCTTTAAGAAGTATAACTTTAAAGTTAGATGATTCTGATATACCAAGAAATCAAACTATTTCATATGACAGGGCTAAAAGTGTTCACAAAAAAAGGGACACTTCAACACAAGCGATATTCATTTACTCAGATGAAAGGAAAGAAATGCCTTAACCATTCAATAAAGCAGTGGCCATACACTTACCTGGCTGTGAAGGACACCAACAAAACTCCAGTGAAAGCCCTGGGTAATAATTAACCAAACCCTGATATAACAGTAAACAATAGAATTCTGCACCAGGCAAGAAGTGCCCAAACATATGTAAGTTGCCCTTGGCTTTTTTAAAAAAAAGGTAGGCTCCCATAAACTGCTCATAATCTCCTTCAAGACTGCTGCATCAATGTTTCCAGACATTAAACTGCATTGTGGAGAACTACTCGACAACGTCTACCTTTGTATCCAATTCAAGAACTTATTTCTCTGTATCTTTTGATGCTCATCGAAGTCATGAGATGATGTCTGATCCTTAGCGGCCAACTCCTAAATCTGACAAAAATTTAGATACATCTTACAGCTTGATGCAAATGCTTCACGTGCAGTGCCAGCAGATGTCAGGGCTCTGAGTTGGCTAAACAGCAAGAATATGGGGGATGCGTCATGTAAGCTTCACTCCCATTTGTGGCAAATTAGATATTTTAGTCCATGGGTATAACAATTACGAGTAATCAGAAGCTGAAAAATGTTTATGTTGCAGGAGGAAAGCAATCCTATTGCAGTAATAAAATATTGAAAGAAGAATTCAAAAGCTCTGTGTAAGCTTTCATTGAGAAATCACTGCAAGCAGCATGTGAAACAACACAATCAGCCACACTGCTGCCGTTAATTCAGTTCACTATTTGTAGTTATCGTGGTATATAGACAGCCACAAATAGTGCTCAGAAAGAATTACAAAAATATAAAAAGAATGGGGTAATTTTACATTACTCCTCTAGTACTGCTGTACGTGAACTGTCGAGACAGAGGGAAGGATAAAATTTACTGTTTACAGTGATATGATGAAATAAAGTATTTGGCCTTGCTGGCAGCCTCTTCACTCAAGTTGCAGTATAGAACAGCTCCAGCCAGTTATTATGTCTGCACTTAACTCAATACAAATGTTCCACTGTCTTGTTCAGTTACTTCTGTGTAAATGTACTTGAGGGAAGAATCAAGCCGTACATTTCAAATATAATGTGTTGCTTGATTCAGCTTTATATATATGACTGGCAGCTACTTTCGATTTAGATTATTAGTTATTTAAATCATTTCAAGACCCAGCAACTGCTCGAGGGAAATTTAAATATGCTGACAGTTAAATCATTTGTAAACATTAGACAATTAACAAAGTGGCATTAGGTTCATTTTACTGGACAAGTGCTGTGTCATATTCTAAAGATGTGAAAGTCAAACCAAGCCTAAAGTACCATACTCGCAAAACTAGTGCTTTCACCTAAAGCCTGTTGACAACATTCTTTCTTATGAGCTAATTAGCATTATGAGTAAACTGCTGCTTGGCCAACAACAGATTGTATACATGGCCTCTTTAAAAGTTGTAAAACATCCCACGGTTCTTCTCAAAAGCATTAAACGAGGAGAAACCTATTCGCGTAAGGATATATTAGGATGGGTGGCCAAAACCTTGGTCAAAGAAGTAGATTTTAAGGAGCATCTTAAAGGAGGAGAGGGACAAAAAGAGGCAGACAGAGTTAGGGAAGGAATTTCAGAACTGGGAGCCTAAGCAACTAAAGGCATGGCTACCAATGGTGGAAAATTAAGGACATGCATGAAAATTAGTACATGTTCGACAACAGATTTGAAAGGTTTCAGTGGAGGTTAAAGATGGAGAGGTTTTCTTTCTATAAATTTAAAGAATCCAATTTATTTATTTTCCAATTAAGGGGCAATTTAGCGTGGCCAATCCACCTACCCTGCGCGTCTTTTGGGTTGTGAGGGTGAGGCCCACGCAGACATGGGGAGAATGTGCAAACTCCACACGGGCAGTGACCCAGGGCTGGAATCAAACCCGGGTCTCGGCACCGTGAGGCAGCAGCGCTAACCACTGTGCCACCTTGCTGCCTCTTCGGATAGGGAGTTAGTGAAAATTTAAAATATTATACTCTAAAATATTGCTGAACCGTGTTGTGGAGTGACAGCACAGATCCATCGTGCATCAGGTAATGATGCTGAGGTGAATCAGTTGCTATTCAACACTGCACTGTATTAATAACATTTAGAATAATGTGACAAGAGAATATGTCCAGCTTTGTAATAATGTTGTGGAAGCACGTAACAGATCCAACAGCATCTGCAAAAGGCAAGTTTTATCTGAAACATTATACTATTTCCAGTTTTTAAACTATTCAGCCTCATTATCCCACGCACATTATTAAGAGAATGTTTCACATGTATTTTATTAGTTAACCAACCACAAACAATGATCAGGTATTGAATAAATAGAAGACTATTACAAGTTTTTAAATAGACTGCAACTGATGGATAGCATTCAAATATAACCCATCAATTGGAATAAATTAATTATAGGATAAAAACAGAATGGTCAAGATCTCGTATTGCAGCTGAAGGTAAAAGCAGGCATAATTTTACATTAAAGTCACTCATTCAATTCATTGTGCACCATCCAAACCCAGCATTCGTCAGCCAGGAACCCCTCAACAAAACCAGATCAGCTCCGCACCAGTGAGCAGGAATTACATAATCTCCCCATCTCCCCAGGTGCCAACACCCCCCCCCCCCCCCCCCCCCACCCCAAACAGCACAACAATCATCCCAGTACAGACAAAATGGTAATCTACCAAACTGGAAAGACTTGAATTCACAGAAATCACAAAGAACAACCCCCCCCCCCCCCATAGCTGGCTTGTTGCTCTGCACGGCTCCTTTAAGACTGACGTGTGACTGCAAACATACATCTTAAAAGAGCAGCGTTCACAGGCATCTTGTTTGTACCCTGCGCAAAATGTTCTTAATGCGTATCTGTGTGGAGGGACCTCTGATGAGAGAGAGGGGGCACAATCAGAAAACAAGAGTTTGGCACAATGTCACAGTGTCTCTTAATGCTGAGCAATATTGTAAATACAGCACCTCCCACTCATTGTACTGAAAATGCCAGATCCAGTCTTAGAACTTTGTATGTTTAGTGGGTGCTGAATCATCGGAAACTAAAGAATAGCAGCTCACAGTCAGCAAAGATGAATTAATCAGTCTATGAATCAAGGTTAGAAATTGGGCAGAAAATTTGAACAGCCCCACAGGAGAAAAAAATCAGATCAAAACACCGTCCAAACCTAATCCCATCACCTCAAACACATTCCCACGAATTGGAACAAGGAGACAAGAAAAAGCAGCAGTGGACCGAATGGTCTGCTCAGTCCATTCATGGCTGATCTTGTGCTATAATGTCACTTTCCTGCCTGCTCTCCATTTCCCTCGATTTTTCGAGAGATTAAAAATCTGACTCTCCCAATCTTAAACGTATACAACAATAGGAGAGTCCACCCTCGATTGTAGAGAATTCCAACGTTTCACAGCCCTTTCACTGAAGTTATTTCTCCTCATCCCCTCATCCCGAGACTCTGCCCATGATTAGATTTCTTGACCAGCAGAAACAATCGTTTAGTGTCTACCTTATCAAGCTACTTCAGAGTCTTCTATGTTTCCACGAGATCGCCACACATTCTTTGGACATAAAACGAATGAAAATCCAATTTATTCAGCCTCTCATCATAAGACAACCCCCACACCCTAGGGACCAATTTAGCGAACCTTCGCTGTACTACCTCCAATGTAAGTATATATTTTCTTAAATATGGAGGCTGAAACTGCACACAGTGCATGGAATTTAACAGAAAGATTTATAGGCGCGATACTCCGACCTCGTTCCACTCTCGTGAATGGCGGGAGAGGCCGAAAACGAGAAACACACCAGGCGCCAAACAGTTTGCAATGCAACCGGCCCGCTCCCCTAGGCAAAATTGGGATCTCGCCATAAATGGGCCAAGGGTTCGGAGGTCAGCCAGTATTGCGGAAGGAAGTGACAGAGGCATCATACTAGTTGCGCACAATGGTGTTTATTGTGTCTAACAAATCCCCGCTCTCCTGATCTCCCCCTCCCCCCAGCCCCTCCCCCCGTGCCCTCAGTGATCCTTGATGTGCCTCACCTTCCTAGCTGCATCACTATGTCTAGGTGTGTCCCCAGGATGGATATCTGGGGCGAAATTCTCCGACCCCCAGCAGGGTCGGAGAATCGCCTGGGGCCGCCTAAAATCCCACCCCCGCCGTGGCAGAGATTCTCCGCCACCCGGGAAGTGGCGGTGGTGGGAATCTCGGCACTCCGATCGGAGAGACCCCTGCAGTGATTCTCCGGCCCAGATGGGCCGAAGTCCCGCCGCTGGGAGGCCTCTCCCGCCGCCGAGGTTTGAGCCACCTCTGGAACGGCGGGATCAGCGACGCGAGCGGGCCCCGGGGTCCTGGGGGGGGGGGGGGGGGGGGGGGGGGGCGATCGAACCCCAGGGGTGCCCCCACGGTGGCCTGGCCCGCGATCGGGGCCCCCCGCTCAGACTCCGGGCCAGTGCCCTGGGTGCACTATTTTCCGCCGCGGCCGCCACCATGGCGGAAGCGGAAGAGAAACCCACATCGCGCATGCGCCGGCAGTGACGTCAGCGGCCAGCTGCCGGCGCATGCGCCGACTGGCGAAAGCCTTTCGGGCAGCCCTGCTGCCGGGGGCGCCGGTTTTTTGCGCCAGTCTTCTGGTGCCAACCGCTCCGGCGCGGGGCTGGGAATTCTCCCCGGGGAGGCCCGACCCCTGAGTGGTTGGCGCCACTCCCATACTCCGGGACCCTCCGTCACGCCGGGTAGGGGAGAATCCCGCCCCTGATTTGGAGTCAGCCAGCTTCTTACCTCGGCCAGTGGTCTTCGATGCCCCTGGCGGGTGTCCTCTGGGCTCAGGGACTGGAGGGCCCTGGCTCACCTGTCGGCGGCACATGCACAGCCCTGCCGTCCTGTTCCGGGTGCTGGCTGAGAGACGCGGCCTCTTCAGAGGGGTGGAACCCGAGAGAGCTGGTGGCCACCATCGCCACTCCAGGGGATGGGTTGTGTATGTGCGTGTGTTTGAGAAAGAGAGAGAGAGAGGGTGTGTGTCTGTGAGTGAGAGCGAGGGTGTGTATGAGAGGGTGTGTGTGTGTGAGAGCAAGAGTGTGTAAGTGAGAGAGAAAGGACGTGTGTGTGAGTGAGAGCGAGAGAGGGCGTGTGGGTGAGTGAGAGCGAGAGAGGGCGTGTGAGCGAGAGCGAGAGAGTGTGTGAGTGAGTGAGAGTGAGAGTGGGCGTGTGTGTGAGTGAGAGCGAGCGTGTGAGTGAGTGAGAGAGCGAGAGAGAGCGTGTGAGTGAGTGAGAGCGAGAGAGGGCGTGTGTGTGAGTGAGAGCGAGCGTGTGAGTGAGTGAGAGTGAGAGAGGGCGCGTGTGTGAGTGAGAGCGAGCGTGTGAGTGAGTGAGAGAGCGAGAGAGAGCGTGTGAGTGAGTGAGAGTGAGAGTGGGCGTGTGTGTGAGTGAGAGCGAGCGTGTGAGTGAGTGAGAGCGAGAGAGGGCGTGTGAGTGAGTGAGAGTGAGAGAGGGAGTGTGAGTGACTGAGAGTGGGCGTGTGTGTGAGTGAGAGTGAGAGAGGGCGTGTGGGTGAGTGAGAGCGAGAGTGGGCGTGTGTGTGAGTGAGAGCGAGCGTGTGAGTGAGTGAGAGAGCGAGAGAGAGCGTGTGAGTGAGTGAGAGCGAGAGAGGGCGTGTGTGTGAGTGAGAGCGAGCGTGTGAGTGAGTGAGAGTGAGAGAGGGCGCGTGTGTGAGTGAGAGCGAGCGTGTGAGTGAGTGAGAGAGCGAGAGAGAGCGTGTGAGTGAGTGAGAGTGAGAGTGGGCGTGTGTGTGAGTGAGAGCGAGCGTGTGAGTGAGTGAGAGCGAGAGAGGGCGTGTGAGTGAGTGAGAGTGAGAGAGGGAGTGTGAGTGACTGAGAGTGGGCGTGTGTGTGAGTGAGAGTGAGAGAGGGCGTGTGGGTGAGTGAGAGCGAGAGAGGGCGTGTGGGTGAGTGAGAGCAAGAGAGGGCGTGTGTGTGAGTGAGAGCGAGAGAGGGAGTGTGAGTGAGTGAGAGCGAGAGAGGGAGTGTGAGTGAGTGAGAGCGAGAGAGGGAGTGTGAGTGAGTGAGAGCGAGAGAGGGAGTGTGAGTGAGTGAGTGAGAGAGGGAGTGTGAGTGAGTGAGAGCGAGAGAGGGAGTGTGAGTGAGTGAGAGCGAGAGAGGGAGTGTGAGTGAGTGAGAGCAAGAGAGGGAGTGTGAGTGAGTGAGAGAGGGCGTGTGAGTGCGTGAGAGCGAGAGAGGGCGTGTGTGTGAGTGAGAGTGAGAGGGGGAGTGTGAGTGAGAGTGAGAGAGGGCGTGGGAGTGAGTGAGAGCGAGAGAGAGTGTGTGTGTGTGTGTGAGTGAGAGAGAACGTGTGAGTGAGTGAGAGCGAGAGAGAGCGTGTGTGTGTGTGTGTGTGAGTGAGAGAGAGAGTGTGAGTGAGTGAGAGCGAGAGAGGGCGTGTGAGTGGGTGAGAGCGAGAGAGTGTGTGAGTGAGTGAGAGTGAGAGTGGGCGTGTGTGTGAGTGAGAGCGAGCGTGTGAGTGAGTGAGAGAGCGAGAGAGAGAGCGTGTGAGTGAGTGAGAGCGAGAGAGGGCGTGTGTGTGAGTGAGAGCGAGCGTGTGAGTGAGTGAGTGAGAGTGAGAGTGGGCGTGTGTGTGAGTGAGAGCGAGCGTGTGAGTGAGTGAGAGCGAGAGAGGGCGTGTGAGTGAGTGAGAGTGAGAGAGGGAGTGTGAGTGACTGAGAGTGGGCGTGTGTGTGAGTGAGAGTGAGAGAGGGCGTGTGGGTGAGTGAGACTGAGAGAGAGCGTGTGAGTGGGTGAGAGCGAGAGAGAGCGTGTGAGTGAGTGAGAGCGAGAGAGAGCGTGGGAGTGAGTGAGAGCGAGAGAGAGCGTGTGTGTGTGTGTGAGTGAGAGAGAGCGTGTGAGTGAGTGAGAGCGAGAGAGAGCGTGTGAGTGAGTGAGAGCGAGAGAGGGAGTGTGTGTGAGTGTGAGCGAGAGAGGGCGTGTGTGAGTGAGAGCGAGAGAGGGCGTGTGTGTGTGTGTGAGTGAGAGAGCGTGTGAGTGAGTGAGAGCGAGAGAGAGCGTGTGTGTGAGTGAGAGTGAGAGAGGGAGTGTGAGTGACTGAGAGTGGGCGTGTGTGTGAGTGAGAGTGAGAGAGGGCGTGTGTGTGTGTGAGTGAGAGAGGGCATGTGAGTGAGTGAGGGCGCGAGAGAGGGCGTGTGAGTGGGTGAGAGCGAGAGAGAGCGTGTGTGTGAGTGAGAGAGGGCGTGTGAGTGGGTGAGAGCGAGAGAGAGCGTGTGTGTGAGTGAGAGCGAGAGAGGGAGTGTGAGTGGGTGAGAGCGAGAGAGAGCGTGTGTGTGAGTGAGAGCGAGAGAGGGCGTGTGAGTGGGTGAGAGCGAGAGAGAGCGTGTGTGTGAGTGAGAGTGAGAGAGGGAGTGTGAGTGAGTGAGAGCGAGAGAGGGAGTGTGAGTGAGTGAGAGCGAGAGAGGGCGTGTGAGTGAGTGAGAGCGAGAGAGGGAGTGTGAGTGAGTGAGAGAGGGCGTGTGAGTGCGTGAGAGGGCGTGTGAGTGCGTGAGAGCGAGAGAGGGCGTGTGTGTGAGTGAGAGTGAGAGAGCGTGTGAGTGAGTGAGAGTGAGAGAGGGCGTGTGTGTGAGTGAGAGTGAGAGAGAGCGTGTGAGTGAGTGAGAGTGAGAGAGGGCGTGTGTGTGTGTGTGAGTGAGAGAGAGCGTGTGAGTGAGTGAGAGTGAGAGAGAGCGTGTGTGTGTGTGAGTGAGAGAGAGCGTGTGAGTGAGTGAGAGCGAGAGACAGCGTGTGAGTGGGTGAGAGCGAGAGAGGGCGTGTGAGTGGGTGAGAGCGAGAGAGGGCGTGTGGGTGAGTGAGAGCGAGAGAGGGCGTGTGAGTGGGGTGATGAGCGATAGAGGGGCGTGTGTGTGTGAGTGAGAGCGAGAGAGGGCGTGTGAGTGGGTGAGAGCGAGAAAGGGCGTGTGTGTGAGTGAGAGCGAGAGAGGGAGTGTGTGTGAGTGAGAGCGAGAGAGGGAGTGTGTGTGAGTGAGAGCGAGAGAGGGCGTGTGAGTGAGTGAGAGTGAGAGAGGGCGTGTGTGTGACTGAGAGCGAGAGAGGGAGTGTGAGTGAGTGAGAGCGAGAGAGGGCGTGTGAGTGAGTGAGAGCGAGAGAGGGCGTGTGAGTGGGTGAGAGCGAGAGAGGGCGTGTGAGTGGGTGAGAGCGAGAGAGGGCGTGTGTGTGAGTGAGAGCGAGAGAGGGCGTGTGTGTGAGTGAGAGCGAGAGAGTGCGTGTGAGTGGGTGAGGGCGAGAGAGGGCGTGTGAGTGGGTGAGGGCGAGAGAGGGCGTGTGTGTGAGTGAGTGCGAGAGAGGGAGTTTGAGTGAGTGAGAGCGAGAGAGGGAGTGTGTGTGAGTGAGAGCGAGAGAGGGCGTGTGAGTGAGTGTGAGCGAGAGAGGGAGTGTGAGTGAGTGAGAGCGAGAGAGGGCGTGTGTGTGAGTGTGAGCGAGAGAGGGAGTGTGAGTGAGTGAGAGCGAGAGAGGGCGTGTGTGAGAGTGAGGGCGCGAGAGGCCGTGTGAGTGAGTGAGAGCGAGAGAGAGCGTGTGTGTGAGTGAGGGCGCGAGAGGGCGTGTGAGTGAGAGCGAGAGAAGGCGTGTGTGTGAGTGAGGGCGTGTGTGTGAGTGAGAGCGAGAGGGCGTGTGTGTGAGTGAGAGCGAGAGAGGGCGTGTGAGTGAGAGTGAGAGCGAGAGAGGGAGTGTGTGTGAGTGAGAGCGAGAGAGGGAGTGTGAGTGAGAGTGAGAGCGAGAGCGAGAGAGGGCCTGTGTGTGAGTGAGTGAGAGCGAGAGAGAGCGTGTGAGTGAGTGAGAGAGGGCGTGTGTGTGAGTGAGTGAGAGCAAGAGAGGGCGTGTGTGTGAGTGAGAGCGAGAGAGGGCGTGTGAGTGAGTGAGGGCGCGAGAGGCCGTGTGAGTGGGTGAGAGCGAGAGAGGGCGTGTGAGTGAGTGAGAGAGGGCGTGTGAGTGGGTGAGAGCGAGAGAGGGCGTGTGTGTGAGTGAGAGCGAGAGAGGGCGTGTGTGTGAGTGAGAGCGAGAGAGAGCGTGTGAGTGAGTGAGAGCGAGAGAGAGCGTGTGAGTGAGTGAGAGCGAGAGAGAGCGTGTGAGTGAGTGAGAGCGAGAGAGGGCGTGTGAGTGAGTGAGAGCGAGAGAGAGCGTGTGAGTGAGTGAGAGCGAGAGAGGGCGTGTGAGTGAGTGAGAGCGAGAGAGAGCGTGTGTGTGAGTGAGAGCGAGCGTGTGAGTGAGTGAGAGCGAGAGAGAGCGTGTGGGTGAGTGAGAGCGAGAGAGAGCGTGTGAGTGAGTGAGAGCGAGAGAGAGCGTGTGTGTGAGTGAGAGCGAGAGAGGGCGGGTGTGTGAGTGAGGGCGCGAGAGGCCATGTCAGTGGGTGAGAGCGAGAGAGGGAGTGTGAGTGGGTGAGAGCGAGAGAGGGCGTTTGTGTGAGTGAGTGAGAGAGGGCGTGTGAGTGAGTGAGAGCGAGAGAGGGAGTGTGAGTGGGTGAGAGCGAGAGAGAGCGTGTGTGTGAGTGAGAGCGAGAGAGGGAGTGTGAGTGAGTGAGAGCGAGAGAGGGAGTGTGAGTGAGTGAGAGCGAGAGAGGGAGTGTGAGTGAGTGAGAGCGAGAGAGGGAGTGTGAGTGAGTGAGAGCAAGAGAGGGAGTGTGAGTGAGTGAGAGAGAGCGTGTGAGTGCGTGAGAGCGAGAGAGGGCGTGTGAGTGCGTGAGAGCGAGAGAGGGCGTGTGTGTGAGTGAGAGTGAGAGAGAGCGTGTGAGTGAGTGAGAGTGAGAGAGGGCGTGTGTGTGTGTGTGAGTGAGAGAGAGCGTGTGAGTGAGTGAGAGTGAGAGAGAGCGTGTGTGTGTGTGAGTGAGAGAGAGCGTGTGAGTGAGTGAGAGCGAGAGACAGCGTGTGAGTGGGTGAGAGCGAGAGAGGGCGTGTGGGTGAGTGAGAGCGAGAGAGGGCGTGTGAGTGGGTGAGAGCGAGAGAGGGCGTGTGTGTGAGTGAGAGCGAGAGAGGGCGTGTGAGTGGGTGAGAGCGAGAAAGGGCGTGTGTGTGAGTGAGAGCGAGAGAGGGAGTGTGTGTGAGTGAGAGCGAGAGAGGGAGTGTGAGTGGGTGAGAGCGAGAGAGGGCGTGTGTGTGAGTGAGTGAGAGAGGGCGTGTGAGTGAGTGAGAGCGAGAGAGGGCGTGTGAGTGAGTGAGAGCGAGAGAGGGCGTGTGTGTGAGTGAGTGAGAGAGGGCGTGTGAGTGAGTGAGAGCGAGAGAGGGCGTGTGAGTGGGTGAGAGCGAGAGAGGACATGTGTGTGAGTGAGGGCGTGTGGGTGAGTGAGGGCGCGAGAGGCCGTGTGAGTGGGTGAGAGCGAGAGAGGGCGTGTGAGTGGGTGAGAGCGAGAGAGCGCGTGAGTGGGTGAGAGTGAGAGAGGGCGTGTGAGTGGGTGAGAGCGAGAGAGGGCGTGTGAGTGGGTGAGAGTGAGAGAGGGCGTGTGAGTGGGTGAGAGCGAGAGAGGGCGTGTGAGTGGGTGAGAGCGAGAGAGGGCGTGTGAGTGGGTGAGAGTGAGAGAGGGCGTGTGAGTGGGTGAGAGCGAGAGAGGGCGTGTGAGTGGGTGAGAGCGAGAGAGGGCGTGTGAGTGGGTTAGAGCGAGAGAGGGCGTGTGAGTGAGTGAGAGCGAGAGAGAGCGTGTGAGTGGGTGAGAGCGAGAGAGGGCGTGTGAGTGGGTGAGAGCGAGAGAGGGCGTGTGAGTGAGTGAGAGCGAGAGAGAGCGTGTGAGTGGGTGAGAGCGAGAGAGGGCGTGTGTGTGAGTGAGAGCGAGAGAGGGCGTGTGAGTGAGAGTGAGAGAGGGCGTGTGTGTGAGTGAGAGCGAGAGAGGGAGTGTGAGTGAGTGAGAGCGAGAGAGGGCGTGTGAGTGAGTGAGAGCGAGAGAGGGCGTGTGAGTGGGTGAGAGTGAGAGAGGGCGTGTGAGTGGGTGAGGGCGAGAGAGGGCGTGTGTGTGTGAGAGCGAGAGAGGGAGTTTGAGTGAGTGAGAGCGAGAGAGGGCGTGTGTGTGAGTGTGAGCGAGAGAGGGAGTGTGAGTGAGTGAAAGCGAGAGAGGGCGTGTGTGTGAGTGTGAGCGAGAGAGGGAGTGTGAGTGAGTGAGAGCGAGAGAGGGCGTGTGTGAGAGTGAGAGCGAGAGAGGGAGTTTGAGTGAGTGAGAGCGAGAGAGGCCGTGTGAGTGGGTGAGAGCGAGAGAGGGCGTGTGAGTGGGTGAGGGCGAGAGAGGGCGTGTGTGTGAGTGAGAGCGAGAGAGGGAGTTTGAGTGAGTGAGAGCGAGAGAGGGAGTGTGTGTGAGTGAGAGCGAGAGAGGGCGTGTGAGTGAGTGTGAGCGAGAGAGGGAGTGTGAGTGAGTGAGAGCGAGAGAGGGCGTGTGTGTGAGTGTGAGCGAGAGAGGGAGTGTGAGTGAGTGAGAGCGAGAGAGGGCGTGTGTGAGAGTGAGGGCGCGAGAGGCCGTGTGAGTGAGTGAGAGCGAGAGAGAGCGTGTGTGTGAGTGAGGGCGCGAGAGGGCGTGTGAGTGAGAGCGAGAGAAGGCGTGTGTGTGAGTGAGGGCGTGAGAGGGCGTGTGTGTGAGTGAGAGCGAGAGGGCGTGTGTGTGAGTGAGAGCGAGAGAGGGCGTGTGAGTGAGAGTGAGAGCGAGAGAGGGAGTGTGTGTGAGTGAGAGCAAGAGAGGGAGTGTGAGTGAGAGTGAGAGCGAGAGAGGGCCTGTGTGTGAGTGAGTGAGAGCGAGAGAGAGCGTGTGAGTGAGTGAGAGAGGGCGTGTGTGTGAGTGAGTGAGAGCGAGAGAGGGCGTGTGTGTGAGTGAGAGCGAGAGAGGGCGTGTGAGTGAGTGAGGGCGCGAGAGGCCGTGTGAGTGGGTGAGAGCGAGAGAGGGCGTGTGAGTGAGTGAGAGAGGGCGTGTGAGTGGGTGAGAGCGAGAGAGGGCGTGTGTGTGAGTGAGAGCGAGAGAGGGCGTGTGTGTGAGTGAGAGCGAGAGAGAGCGTGTGAGTGAGTGAGAGCGAGAGAGAGCGTGTGAGTGAGTGAGAGCGAGAGAGAGCGTGTGAGTGAGTGAGAGCGAGAGAGGGCGTGTGAGTGAGTGAGAGTGAGAGAGAGCGTGTGAGTGAGTGAGAGCGAGAGAGGGCGTGTGAGTGAGTGAGAGCGAGAGAGAGCGTGTGTGTGAGTGAGAGCGAGCGTGTGAGTGAGTGAGAGCGAGAGAGAGCGTGTGGGTGAGTGAGAGCGAGAGAGAGCGTGTGAGTGAGTGAGAGCGAGAGAGAGCGTGTGTGTGAGTGAGAGCGAGAGAGGGCGGGTGTGTGAGTGAGGGCGTGTGTGTGAGTGAGGGCGCGAGAGGCCATGTCAGTGGGTGAGAGCGAGAGAGGGAGTGTGAGTGGGTGAGAGCGAGAGAGGGCGTGTGTGTGAGTGAGTGAGAGAGGGCGTGTGAGTGAGTGAGAGCGAGAGAGGGCGTGTGAGTGGGTGAGAGCGAGAGAGGGCATGTGAGTGAGTGAGAGCGAGAGAGGGCGTGTGTGTGAGTGAGTGAGAGAGGGCGTGTGAGTGAGTGAGAGCGAGAGAGGGCGTGTGAGTGGGTGAGAGCGAGAGAGGACATGTGTGTGAGTGAGGGCGTGTGTGTGAGTGAGGGCGCGAGAGGCCGTGTGAGTGGGTGAGAGCGAGAGAGGGCGTGTGAGTGGGTGAGAGCGAGAGAGCGCGTGTGAGTGGGTGAGAGTGAGAGAGGGCGTGTGAGTGGGTGAGAGCGAGAGAAGGCGTGTGAGTGGGTGAGAGTGAGAGAGGGCGTGTGAGTGGGTGAGAGCGAGAGAGGGCGTGTGAGTGGGTGAGAGCGAGAGAGGGCGTGTGAGTGGGTGAGAGCGAGAGAGGGCGTGTGAGTGAGTGAGAGCGAGAGAGAGCGTGTGAGTGGGTGAGAGCGAGAGAGGGCGTGTGAGTGGGTGAGAGCGAGAGAGGGCGTGTGAGTGAGTGAGAGCGAGAGAGAGCGTGTGAGTGGGTGAGAGCGAGAGAGGGCGTGTGTGTGAGTGAGAGCGAGAGAGGCCGTGTGAGTGAGTGAGAGTGAGAGAGGGCGTGTGTGTGAGTGAGGGCGCGAGAGGCCGTGTGAGTGAGTGAGAGCGAGAGAGGACGTGTGTGTGAGTGAGAGTGAGAGAGGGCGTGTGAGTGGGTGAGAGCGAGAGAGGGCGTATGAGTGGGTGAGAGTGAGAGAGGGCGTGTGAGTGAGTTAGAGCGAGAGAGGGCGTGTGAGTGAGAGAAGGCGTGTGAGTGAGTGAGAGCGAGAGAGGGCGTGTGTGTGAGTGAGGGCGCGAGAGGCGTGTGTGTGTGTGAGTGTGAGAGAGGGCGTGTGTGTGAGTGAGAGTGAGAGAGGGCTGTCCGGACGGAGGTGTGTGATTGGGGGAGGACACCTCTGTAGAGGGACTTCCAGTGGGCACCTCCACCATCGGACGGCAACGAGGCATGACATGTAGTGTCTGGACGGCGGTTGAGGGAAAGGAGGTGTAAGGTGTGCAGCAATAGGCGGAACAGGAAACTGCTCCGTGCATTTCCTCGCTAAGCAGTGTGAAAAGGCGCGGAGGGTATTTCTGCGAGGTGGCTAGGATTGTGGGGCACCGACGCCCGAGAGAGGTTTCGGGGCTGTGGTAGTATGACTAGGGGTATTACGGTACCTGGGAGTGTGAGCTGCCATTGGTGCAGGGGACTCGCTGCCCATTGGCCCAGGTATGTCATGTGCCTCTCAACCGATTGGCTGAGAGGTAGGTAGCTCCGCCTATGAGGCGGGGTATAAGAACCCGTGTTTTCCGGCAGTCTGCCATTCTTCTGTATGTCTGCTGCCGGGTCCACTTCTTGTGTATTAAAGGCTATCGTTCCGGACTTTATCTACGTTTCGTGTCCATTGATTGTGCATCAGGGGCCTGGGGCCAATGTGGAATTCCGTCCCAGCAGGGGTCCACTCAGACAGGATGCCACCTCACACCTGCATCGCCGTGAGACTGAGAGTGCCCTTGGGGCCAAGCATGGCCATTTTGAGGCATTGGATCACATCAGTCTCGAGCCGGATGGTCACTGCTGCGTGCTCCGCAAGCTCATAGGATGCCATCCAGCCTACTCCTCCGCACCGGTTCCTGTGACCTCCTGGGAATACTAACATCCCCATTAAATGAGGCGGGGCTTCCCCCTTAACAAGGGGAGTCTCTCCATTTATAAACTCCGCCCTGAGTGCAGTTCGGGAAGAAGGCCTTTCGGGGAGTGAAGCGACTGCTATATTGTGTTGTTTTTGCATCCATCTACGCCTTCCCTTGTGGTCACTCCGTCAGTTTCAACAAGAGAAAGTAAGTGTGGGAAAGAGGGAGGGGCAAGTGTGTGGGGGGAAGGGAGGGGCAAGTGTGTGTGGGAAAGAGGGAGGGGCTAGTGTGTGGGGCGAAGGGAGGGGCAAGTGTGTGTGGGGGGAAGGGAGGGGCAAGTGTGTGTGGGGGAAGGGAGGGGCAAGTGTGTGTGGGGGGGAAGGGAGGGGCAAGTGTGTGTGGGGGGAAGGGAGGGGCAAGTATGTGTGGGGGAAGGGAGGGGCAAGTGTGTGTGGGGGAAGGGAGGGGCAAGTGTGTGTGGGGGAAGGGAGGGGCAAGTGTGTGTGGGGGAAGGGAGGGGCAAGTGTGTGTGGGGGAAGGGAGGGGCAAGTGTGTGTGGGGGGAAGGGAGGGGCAAGTGTGTGTGGGGGAAGGGAGGGGCAAGTGAGTGTGGGGGAAGGGAGGGGCAAGTGTGTGTGGGGGAAGGGAGGGGCAAGTGTGTGTGGGGGAAGGGAGGGGCAAGTGTGTGTGGGGGAAGGGAGGTGCAAGTGAGTGGGGGAAGGGAGGGGCAAGTGAGTGGGGGAAGGGAGGGGCAAGTGTGTGTGGGGGAAGGGAGGGGCAAGTGTGTGTGGGGAAAGGGAGGGGCAAGTGTGTGTGGGGGGAAGGGAGGTGCAAGTGAGTGTGGGGGAAGGGAGGGGCAAGTGTGTGTGGGGAAAGGGAGGGCCAAGTGTGGGTAAAAAAGGGGAGGCGAGTGTGGGAAAGAGTGGGGAAGCGAGTGTGGGAAAGAGAAAGAGGAGTGAGTGTGAGGGAAAGAGAGAGAGAGGTGAGTGTGTGAGGGAAAGAGAGAGAGGGGTGAGTGTGTGTGGGAAATAAAGGGGGAACGAATGTGGGAAATAGTGGGGGGGTCGAGTGTGGGAAAGATAGAGGGCGCAAGTGTGGGAAAGGAACAGGGGGGAAAGGAACAGGGGTGAGTGTGGGGGGAGGGGTGAGTGTGGGGGGGAGGGGGTGAGTGTGGGGGGAGGGGTGAGTGTGGGGGGAGGGGTGAGTGTGGGGGGAGGGGTGAGTGTGGGGGGAGGGGTGAGTGTGGGGGGAGGGGTGAGTGTGGGGGGAGGTGAGTGTGGGGGGGGGGGGTGAGTGTGGGGGGGGGGGGGTGAGTGTGGGGGGGGGGGTGAGTGTGGGGGAGGTGAGTATGGGGGGGGGGTGAGTGTGGGGGGGGGTGAGTGTGGGGGGGAGGGGGGGGGAGAGAGGGGTGACTGTTTGGGAGAGAGAGGAGCTCTCTACCTCCTTCAAGCCACTCCATAAAATATACATCTTTCCCAAGTTTGTCATTTGTAATTTGATGTCAAATTTTGTTTGATGTTCCTGTGAAATGCCTTAAGATACATACCTACATCAAAGGTACTATATAAATGCAAGTTGGGGGCAGCACGGTGGCGCAGTAGTTAGCACTGCTGCCTCACAGCACCAAGGACCCAGGTTGGATCTCGGCCCCAGGTCACTGTCTGTGTGAATTTAAACATTCCCCCTGAGTCTGCATAGGTCTCATCCCCACAACCCAAAAAGATGTGCAGGATTGGCGAATTGGTCACGCTAAATTGCCCCTTAATCGGAAAAAAAAGAATTGGATACTCTATATAAATGCAAGTTGTTGTTGTGGGAAATTTCATTCATCTCTACTTTTTTGGCACTGGTCTGGTCAGAAAATGGATGTATTACAACTGAGTAACCAACCCTTCAGAGACACAGTTTGATTTTTTAAAAACCAGATAATATTTATTCCTGAGCTTTGCAAATGAAGGTTGTGGAAGTAGAGACAATCAATGATTTCAAAAAGAAATTGGTTGGTCACTTGGGGGAATAAAATTTCAGGGCTACAAGCAGAGGAATGGGGCTGACTGGATTGTTTTTACAGATCAAAGGCATGTGCTCGATGGGCCCCACTCGGCACCACTCCTTCCCTAGTGACTCTTTCCGTACAAGATTGAATGGTGTAGCCTGTGTCAGTAGTCTATGAAAACAGTGAACTCGATGTGCCAACAGTCTTCCATCACTCCATCTTGATCTATCGTACTACCGTGTCCTAGTATAGAACTACAAAATCTGTTGTCGCAATTCCTTAGTGAAGGCCTCCTTTCAGATAGAAGAGGCAGCATCCAATTGGTCATACCACACTGCAAAAAAGTGTGTCAGAATGAGTAGCACAAGAAGAGAAAATTCTTTAGCAGCAAACCATTGAATAAAGGGACAACAGTTTATCCCCAAATTGGGATGATGAAGACTTTGAGGCGGTTGCTGAGTCAGATTCCTGACTTGGGCTCGCACCGGTTGATCATGGGGGAGATTTTAATACGGTTATTAAACCAAGCTTGGGCCAGTCGAGCCCGAGATCAGTGAAGGTGTCGGCAATGGCAAAGGAGCTGAAGAGGTTCATGGAGGACATTGGTTGGCACCCGTGGAATTCTAGGAGGCCGAGGGCGAAGGAATTTTCATACTTCTCCCATGTGCACCGGGTGTACTCCCAGATTGACTTTTTGTGTTGGATATGGCGTTTCTGGCGGAGGTGGTTGACTCGGAGTATTTGGCGATCGTGGTCTCTGGCCACACTCCACACTGGGTGGATTTACGAGTGGACCAGGCTGAGGCCCAGCTCCTGCAGTGGAGGTTGGATGTTGGGCTGTTGGTGGATGAGGAGTTGTACGAGTGGGTCAGAGCTGGCATTTGGGAGTACATGAAGCTAAATGATATGGGGGAGGTCATGGCCACCGCGCTGTGCGAGGCCCTCAAGGCAGTGGTTTGGGGGGAGTTTATGTAGGGAGAAGAGCAGAGATGGCAAGCCTGTTAGATGAGATCTTGAGGGTGGATAAACGATATTCAGAAACCTTGGGAGCAGGGCTGTTGAAGGAGAGGCAGAGACTCCAGATGGAGTTCAGATTAGTGTCCACAGGGAAGGTGGTGGTGCAGCTATGGAAGGCCAGAGGGGTAGTATATGAGTACAGTGAGAAGGCGAGTAGAATGTTGGCCCACCAGCTGAGGAAGCAAGAGGTGGTGAGGGAGATTGGCAGGGTAAAGGACGATATTGGTAGGGTGTGTTGGATCTGGAGGGGGTGAATGGCGTGTTTGAGACGTTTTATTGGAGTTTTGGGTGAATGGAAGGGGGGGGGGGGGTGGAATGTGGCAGTTCCTGGATGGGCTGGAGTTCCCCAAGGTCAAGGAGGAGTTGGTGTAGGGATTTGAGGGCCCAATCAGGCTGAGGGAGGTGATGGAGTGAATGGGGGCTTTGCAGGCAGGGAAAGCCCCAGGTCCAGACGGGTTTCCAGTGGAGTTTAATGAAAAGTTTGGAGGGAACCTGGGGCCACTGCTGGTAAGGGCGAATAATGAGGCAAGTGAGAGGGGGAACTCCTCCCTACATTGTCGCAGGCTTCCATCTCCCTGATATTGTAAAAGAACTGGAGCAGTGTGGATCATACCGCACGATGTCATTATTGAACATAGGTGCCAAGTTGTTGGTGAAGGTGCTGGCTTCACGAATCGAGGACTGCATCACAGGGGTGATAGGCGAGGAGCAAACGGCGAACGGGACACAGTTGTCGGCGAATGTGACGAGGCTGCTCAATGTAATTATGATGCCTTCGGAGGGACAGGAAGTGGACAGGGTGGTGGCGATGGATATGGAGAAGGTGTTTGACTGGGTGGAGTGGGAATATTTGTGGGAGATGCTGGGGCGGTTTGGGTTCATGCAGGGGTTTGTCGACTGGGCCCGGTTGCTATACAAGGCACCATCTCAAGTGTGCGGACGAACCGTGCGAGTTGGGATATTTTGGGTTGTATTGGGAGATGAGCCAGGGGTGTCCGCTTTCCCCGTTGCTTTTTGCTTTGGCGATAGAGCCGCTGGCAATGGTGCTTAGGGCATCGTGGGAATTGGAGAGGGATTGTACGGGGGAGGGGGGGGGGGGGGGGGGGGGGGGTGGCGCCGAGCATAGGTTCTCGCTGTATGCAGACAACCTGCCGCTGTACATTTCAGACCCATTGGGCAGTATCGGGGGCATTATGGGGATTCTGGAGGAATTTGCCCGGTTCTCAGAGTACAAGTTGAATATGGGAAAGTGCGGGTTGTTCCCGATTGAGACTATAGAGAGCAGAGGAAATTAGAGGAGCTGCCGTTCAAGGTAGTGAGGGTGAGGTTTAGATACTTGGGCATCCAGGTGATGCAGAGCTGGGCACAACTGCAAAGGCTGAACTTGACTCGGTTGGTGGAGCAGATGAAAGGGGACTTTAAGAGGTGGGATGTGCTGCCATTTTAGCTGGTGGGACGGGTGCAGACAGTAAAAATTATGGTGCTGTGAAGGTTCCTGCTCGTGTTTCAGAACCTTCCAATCTTTATCCCCCAGACGTTCTTCAAACAGGTCAATGCACAGGGGTTGGATTCTCCGCCCCGCCACACCATATTTCAGGTTCACCCCGCCGACGGGATGCTC
Source organism: Scyliorhinus canicula (assembly GCF_902713615.1). Classification (NCBI taxonomy): domain Eukaryota; kingdom Metazoa; phylum Chordata; class Chondrichthyes; order Carcharhiniformes; family Scyliorhinidae; genus Scyliorhinus; species Scyliorhinus canicula. The sequence goes on from NC_052146.1 coordinate 224,264,490, forward strand.
CACTACGCCGGCTGGTCAATGGGGTTTCCCATTGTAGGGCAGCCCCACGCCGTCAGGAAACCCCGGGTTATTCCGCCGGTGGAGAATCCAGCCCCTGATCTCTGGGTTTGTGTGCATGAGAGAGGCCCCTGGGTTTTTCTGGAGTGGGAGCGAGGAGGACAGAGCTGGCGCTGCTGAACATAATCAACTGTTACTGGGCGGTGAACATCGCCATGATCAGGAAATGGGTAGCGGGGGAGGGATCGGATAGAGGCGGCTTCGTGTAGGGGAACGAGTCTAAGGGCGTTGTTGTCAGCACCTCTGCTGCTCTCGCCGGCTAGGTATTCCATGAGCTCAGTGGTGGTGTCGGCCTTAAGGATGTGAGGCAGTGGAGGCAGCATTTGGGTTTGGAGGGTGCCTCGGTATGTGCACTGGTCTGTTACATCCATAGGTTTGCGCCGAAGGGGCTGGATGTGAGGTTTGGGAGTGGCGACAGACAAGGGTTGAGCGATTTGGCGATTTGTTTACAGGGGGCAGATTTGCGAAGCTGGAGAACTTGGAGGAGGAATACGAGATGCCCAGGGGGAACGGTTTTAGGTACCTGCAGGTCTGGGATTTTGTGAAGAAAGAAGTACCATCCTCCCTGGGCTGCCCCCTTGGGTTGCAGGATAAAGTACTGATGGAGGAGGAGATAGGGGAGGGGAAGGCGCCCAAAGTCCACAACGAGTTGATGGGCTGGGAGGGGGGCCCTGGTTGGGGCCATGAAGCATAAGTGGGAGGAGGAGGTGGGAGGGGAGGTGGAGACCGGGAAATAGGCTGAGGCTCTGCAGAGGATGAACGTGTCCTTGTCGTGTGTGAGGTTAAGCCTCATTCAGTTTAATGTAATTCATAGAGCACATATGACGATAACACGGATGACGAGGTTTTTTGCGGGGGTAGAAGACAGGTGCGCGGGGTGGTCCACAAATCACGGCCACATGTTTTGGACCTGGCAGGAGTTCGCGGACGTAATGTCCAAGTTGCTGGGGGTGAAGGTGGCCCCGAGTCTAGAGGTGGCGATATTTGGGGTGTAAGAAGACCTGGGAGTCCAGGGGGTGAGAGAGGCCGATGTTTTGGCCTTTTCCTCCCTGATAGCTCGGAGAGGGATCTGGCCCGGGTGGCGGGACTCAGACCCGCTGCTCTGTGGGTGAGTGACCTGGTGGAATTCCTGAGGCTGGAGAAGGTCAAGTTCATCCTGAAGGGGTTGGATATTGGGTTCACTCGGAGGTGGAAGCTGTTTATTGATTTCTTTATGGAGGATTGAGGGGTCAGTCTAGGGGAAGAGACGATGTAAGGGAGTCAAAATGGGGAAGGCAGGATGGGAGAAGAGGGCGATATTGGGGGAGCAGGGTGGGGAGTGGGTGTGGATTGTTTATAATATTCTTTGGTTGTTCTTCTGCTTTTGTTTGTTTATGTGAAAATGCCTTGAATAAAATACTTTAAAAAGTTACAGGATTAATTCCTGCATGATGCCAGCAATATACACCATACTGTTCCCACTGCAAGCTTCTCTTTGCAACAGAGAAGCAGAGGAACAAGTGGCAGAAGCTATTTATCAAAATATTGTACAGACCAGGGGCTGGTTTACCTCAATTGGCTAAACCACTGGTTTGTGATGCAGAGCGAGGCCAACAGCGCGCGTTCAATTCCTGTACTGGCTGAGGTTATTCATGAAGGCTCTGCCTTTTCAACCTTGCCCCTCGTCTGAGGTGTGGCAATCCTCAGGTTAAATCATCGCCAGTCAGCTCTCCCCCTCAAAGGGGAAAGCAGCCTATTGTCATCTGGGACTATATAGCGACTTTACAGACAACAACCAAGAGGACCGTTGGCAGACAAACTTTGATCACTAAGCTGTTATTTACATTCTAAGCTGAGCCCAGAATCACCCGCTGTCTGAAGTATCACTAATTCACTGAGAGAAAGTACACTGTCATTTCTTTAAAACATGACTCAGCTTTGTAATTACAAAGAAACCCAAAACTCACCAGATGGAACAGGAAGGAGGAGGTTGTCAATAAACTCCTCCAGCAATTTTGATTGGTCAGGAGGAGGTGGGACCGTCATGTGGTTTAATGAGTCATTGCATTCTGTTGACATTTGGTTGCAGTCTGATGACAACCTCCTGATCATCAATATTAAGTGGTTCTCTGCAAACAACGACTCGATAGACGCATGGTGCAGATTAGCAACAATTTCACCATTTATTACCAAGATTTCATCTCCAGTTCGGGCACCTTAGAAAAAGAAAAAAAAGTAACAATACTCAGAAAGTCTTCCAAACCACCAATTTAGCCTGCGTCTGGACCTTAGCTAACATACTGTATATTTCCTATTTGTTTAATCATTTCTCTTTTTCTAAATGTTCTGTTTAAATGGATGAAATCATTAATATGACCAGTAGAGGATCTTTACACCATACAAGTTGTGTAAAAAAATCACTGAAAACTTCAATTTGTTAAGATGGCAAAAATAGCAATTCTGCACAAGTACATTAACCTCAACTTTTTGAAAGCACTATTCAGTGTCATTTTTTAAAATTTCCACTAGATTTCTTACAAGCCTACCTACAAGGAGGTACCACAGGAATTTCAAGTATCTGAACAACAACATCACATGGTGGAAACCAGACACCCTCACAGGAAAAATAGATTTAAAAGAAAATAGATTTATATAGCGCCTTCAACAGGAGCTAACAGAAGGCATATAGACAAAAGACATTGCCCTGCCCTTACTTATCATACCTTCAGTTGTCTGGGCCTCGAGCTTTGGCTTTGCTTCCCACATCTCTCCTTACTTTACCTTGCTTTTTAAAATAATAATAATCTTTATTATTGTCACAAGTAGGCTTACATTAACACTGCAATGAAGTTACTGTGAAAAGCCCCTGGTCAGCACATTCCGGCGCCTGTTCGGGTACACGGAGGGAGAATTCAGAATGTCCAATGTTAGATGAATTGGACATTCTGAATTCTCCCTCCGTGTACCCGAACAGGCGCCGGAATGTGCTGACCAGGGGATTTTCACAGTAACTTCATTGCAGTGTTAATGTAAGCCTACTTGTGACAATAATAAAGATTATTATTATTATTATTATTTTAAAAAGCAAGGTAGAGTAAGGAGAGATGTGGGAAGCAAAGCCAAAGCTCGTGGCCCAGACAACTGAAGGCATGATAATCAAGGGCAGGGCAATTATGATTGGGAATTAGATGAGGCCGGAATTAGAGGATGACATGGAGGGATGTGGAGCTGGAGTTCTGGTCACCTTATTAAAGAAAGGATATTATTAAACTAGAAAGAGCGCAGAAAAGATTTACTAGGATGCTACCGGGACTTGATGGTTGAATTATGAGAGGCTGGATAGACTGGCTGGATTTTCCCTGGAGAGTATGATGCTGAAGGGTGAATTTATAGAAGTTTATAAAATAATGAGGGGCATAGATAAATTGTATAGTCAACATATTTTCCCAAAGGTAGGGGAGTCCAAAGCTAGAGGGCATAGATTTAAGGCGAGAGGGGAGAGATACAAAAGGGTCCAGACGGGCAACTGTTTCACACAGAGGGTGATGAGTGTTTGGAACGAGCTTCCAGAGGCAGTAATAGAGGTGGGCAAAATTTTGCCTTTTAAAAAGCATTTAGACAGTTATATGGGAAAGCTGGGTATAGAGGGATATGGTCCAAATGCAGGCAATTGGAACTAGTGGTAAAAACTGGGTGGCATGGACAAGTTGGGCAGAAGGGCCTGTTTCCATGTTGTTAACCTCCCTGACTCTATGGAGGAGATTACAGAGGTAGGGAAGGGTAAGACAATGGAGGAATTTGAAACAAGCATAAGAATTTTAAAGTCAAGATGTTGCTTGTCTGGAAACCAGTGTAATTAAATGGACACTGGAGTGATATGAGAATGGGACTTGCTGTGAGTTAAGACACAGAGAAAAGACTATTGGATGATTCAAGCTTTCGGAAGGTAGAATATGTGCTGGAAGTCAAGTCTAGAGGGAACAAACGCATGAACAAAGGTTTCAGCAGAAGATGAGCTATGGCAGGGCTGGGCAATGCTAGAGGCAGAAATAGGCAGTCTTAGTAATGGCATAGCCAGGAGAGCTTGTCTTGGGATCAAATATGACTTCAAGGTTGAAAACAGAGACTGGCTTAATCTCAGAATGTTTCCAGGGGGAAGGATGGAGTCGGTAGCTGGGGAACAGAGTTTGGAGCGGGAACGAAAGAATGGCTTGAGCCTTCCCAATATTTAATTGGGAGGAAAGTTTTGCTTTATTGCATCTGTCGGATAAGCAGTCTGATAACATAGCAACAAGCTCGCATAATCAATTCACAAAATATATGAGTATACAGCATGTTGCCTATTGCTCATTGGCAGCTTGCCCAGAAGTCAGTCACATGTGAACTGAGACAATGACCAAAGTTTTCTGGCCCTTCCTGTCCGCAGTATCTCCCAGCCCCGCCGATGGCACATTTCCTGGCAACGGAGGGTGCAGGGCACACAAAACCATGCTGCTGGCTACTTTTGCCGGGTGGGGCAGAAGAGCCGAATCACACCCAATGAGTTACAGCAAACTGATTATATGGGGGCATCATAGTCAAAGGCAGTCTTGTCCTCACTCAGAAACACATTGACATTTTTCTCTGCAAGGCTAACAGGACAACTATAAACAGTGTAAGTAAGCACTGGGTGGCAAAGTGGAGTACACCATTAATGCCAGCACTAAAATCCACCTCTTCAGAAGGCACATACACATATATAACATATACACACACGTAATAATTACCTTCTCTATAGGCCAATCCACCAGGAAGAACATCACTCACAAACAAAGAATTGGATTGCTGCTTTCCATCAAGTTGACCAGCAACAGCAAAACCTTTCAAAGAGTGAAGCAAAATGAGTTAATTTCTCGCACCAAGAAAATGTTGCGACAGTAAAGTATCAGCTTAGGAGCAAACAGTAAATATCTAGTGTTAAATATTGTACGCAAAATAAACTGTCATGAAAATACAAAACTGCAGCAATATTAATTACATAAATACTATAGTATTTTCTGAGTCACAAACATTTGAAAACGGCATTAACTTGCTGCCCCACCCACAATTAAAACAAAATATGTTGCTTTTAAGGTGGAGGCATTGCCATGCACTTTCAGGTTGCAAGCCAGAAAGTCTTCTGCAAACACAAGTTAATAAAAAATACTAAAACTGTATCAATATATTAACTTTTTAAAAAATAAATTTAGAGTACCCAATTATTTTTTCCAATTAAGGGGCAATTTAGCGTGGCCAATCCACCTATCCTGCACATCTTTTGGGTTGTGGGGGTGAAACCCACGCAGACACGGGGAGAATGTGCAAACTCCATACGGACAGTGAGCCAGAGCCGGGATTCGAACCCGGGTTCTCAGCGCCATGAGGCAGCAATGCTAACCACTGTGCTACCGTGCTGCCCCTAATATATTAACTTTTAAACATATAGAGTTAAAGGGTTTCCTTAAAATGTATAACTTGGATGCATTTTTATAAAAAGAGATTTCATTTTGGTGAATGTGGTATATTTGCTTTTCATCCACCATTTCAACCTCGAATTGGCTGCTTACATGCAGGAATCCCTTGAATTCCAGAAATCCTAAATGTAATAAAAGCACCTCTCACATCACCAAAAATACAGAAGATCGTTGGAGCAACTAATTTTACACATGAGTGAGCAGCTACTATTTTGGCCAAGTTTCTCAAGAGTAGGTGAAGAGATCCCTGCCCACAAGCTATTCTTCTGTTCAATACTGCCCAGCAGGTGCATGGAATCACAGAATTTTACAGCACAAAAAGAGACCCTTCAACCCATCATGTCTGTACCAGACAGCAAGCATCTATCTATTCTAATTCCATTTTCCACTTGGTCTGTAGCCTTGTATTCTACGGTACTTGAGGTGCTCATCTAAATGCTTCTTCAATGTTGTGAGAGTTCCCGCCTCTGCCACCCTTTCAGGCAACGAATTCCAGATTCCCACCGGCCTCTGTGTGAAAAAACCTTTTCCTCAAGTCACCTCTAAATCTCCTGCCCCTTACTGTAAATCTATACCTCCTGGTTATTTACTCCTCTACTAAGGGGAAAGGTTGCTTCCTATTTACTCTATCTAAGTGAGTCATAATTTTGTACACCTCGATTGGGTCCCCCCCTCCTCAGCCTTCTCAGCTCTAAAGAAAACAACCCCAGCTCTCAGAAGAAATACTCAAAAACCAGTAAATCAATAAACAGAACATTTGTGGCTGAAAGGGGTTGATAACTTCGAGAAACGGCTGAAGGCACTGGATACTGCAAAGGCTATGGGCCCTGACGATATCCCGGCAATAGTACTAAAGACTTGCACTCTAGAACTGGCCGTGCTTCTAGCTAAGCTGTTCCAGTGCAGCTACAACACTGGCATCTACCCGGCAATATGGAAAATTGCCCAGGTGTGTCCTGTACACAAGAAACAGGACAAATCCAACCCAACCAATTACCATCCTATGTCTACTCTCCATCATCAGCAAAGTAATGGAAGGAGTCATCAACAGTGCTGTCAAGGGCGGCATGGTGGCGCAGTGGTTAGCACTGCTGCCTCACGGCGCCGAGGTCCCAGGTTCGATCCCGGCTCTGGGTCACTGTCCGTGTGGAGTTTGCACATTCTCCCCGTGTTTGTGTGGGTCTCACCCCCACAACCTAAAGATGTGCAGGGTAGGTGGATTGGCCACGCTAAATTGGCCCTTAATTGGAAAAAATTAATTGGGTGCTCTAAATTTTTTTTTAAAACAGTACTGTCAAGTGGCACTTACTCAGCAATAACCTGCTCACGGACGCTCAGTTTGGGTTCCGTCAGGGTCACTCAGCTTCTGACCTCATTACAGCCTTGGTTCCAACATGGGCAAAAGAGTTGAATGCCAGAGGTGAGGTGAGAGTGACTGCCCTTGACATCAAAGCAGCATTTGACCGAGTATGGCATCAAAGAGCCCTAGCTAAACTGGAGTCAATGGGAACCAGGGGGAAACTCTCCATTGGTTGGAGTCATACCTGGTACAAAGGAAGATGGTTGTGATGGTTGGAGGTCAATCATCTCAACTCCAGGACATCACTGCAGGAGTTCCTTAGGGTAGTGTCCTGGGTCTACCATCTTCAGCTGCTTCATGAATCACCTCTCTTCCCACATAAGGTCAGAAGTGGGGATGTTTGCAGATGACTGCACCATGTTCAGCATTATTCGTGACTCCTCAGATAATGATACAGTCCATGTCCAAATGCAGCAAGACCTGGACAATATCCAGGCTTGGGTTGGGGCTGGTTTAGCTCACTGGGCTAAATCGCTGGTTTTTAAAGCAAACCAAGCAGGCCAGCAGCACGGTTCGATTCCCGTTCCAGCCTCCTCGGACAGGCGCCGGAATGTGGCGACTAGGGGCTTTTCACAGTAACTTCATTGAAGCCTACTCGTGACAATAAGCGATTTTCATTTCATAAGTGGCAAGTTACATTTGTGCCACACATGTGCCAGGCAATGACCTACAAGAGAGGATCTAACCACCACCCCTTGACATTCAATGGCATTACCTTTGCTGAATCCCCCATAATCAACATCCTGGGGGTTGCCATTGATCAGAAACTGAACTGGACTAGCCATATTAATACTGTGGCGACCAGGGCACATCAAAGGCTAGGAATCCTATGGTGAGTAACTCACCTCCTGACCCCTCCCCCAAAAGACTGTCCATCATCTACAAGGCACAAGTCAGTAGTGTAATCGAATACTCTCCACTTTCCTGGGAGTGTGCAGCTCCAACAACACTCATGAAGCTTGACACCATCCTGAAAAAAACAGCTGCTTGATTGCTCCTCCTTCCACAAACATTCAAACCCTCCACCATTGACGAAGTGGCAACTAAGTGTACCATCTACATAATGCACTGCAGTAACTCACCAAGGTTCCTTCCAAACCCACGATCGCTACCATCTAGAAGGACAGGAGCAGCATATACCTGGGAACCCCACCATCTGCAGGTTCCCCTCCTGACTTGGAAATATATCGCCGTTCCTTCACTGTCACTGGGGCAAAATCCTGGAACTCCCTCCTGAACCGCACAGCAGGTATACCTGCACCTCAAGGATTGCAGTGGTTCAAGAAATCAACTCACCACCACCTTCTGAAGGGCAACTAGGGATGGGCAATAAATGCTGGCCTAACCAGTGATGCCCACATCCCGTAAATGAATTTTTAAAAACCTCCTGTTTGACCCACAACCACATTTCCTCTCCTGCCTTCTTGAACTGCTGCAGTCCATCTGGTATTCCCATGGTGCTGTTAGGAAAGGAGTTCCAGGATTTTGATCCAATAGCAATGAAGTAACAGTGATATAGTTCCAAGTCAGGGTGGTGTGTGACGTGGAGGGGAAATTGCAGGTGGTAGTTTACTCATACATCTCAGGCACAGAGGTTCATGTCCTTGAGGTCTGGGGTTGGAAAGTTCTCTCGAAGGAGGCTTGGTGATTGCTACAGTGCATCTTGTGAAAGGTACACTGCTGCCATTGTGCACCCATGGTGGAGGGAGTGATTGTGTAAGATCGTGGATGGGGTGCCGAACAAGTAGGCTGCTTTGTCCTGGGCAGGGTTGTGTCTGAGTGTTGTTGAAGTCACACTTAGCCAGGCAAATGGAGTGTATTTAATTACATTCCTGACATGCACCATGTAGATGGTGGACTGGCTATAGGAAGTGAGTAGGTGAGTTACTTCCTGCAGAATTCTCCATCTCTGACCTGCTCTTTTAGCCACAGTATTTATATGGCTGGTCTGGGTTAGTTTCTGGTCAATGGTAACTCCCAGGATGTTAATGGTGGGAGTTACAGCAATGGTAATATCATTGAATAATCAGGGGAGATGGTTAGATTCTCTCCTGTTGGAGATGACCATTGCCACGAATGTTGTTTGCCACTTCTCAGCCCAAGCCTGAATGTTGTGCATATCATGCTGCATATGGGCACAGTCTTCCCCAGTATCTGAGGAGTCACAAAAGGTATTGAATGTTGTGTAATCATGAGCGAACATCCTCACTTCTGACCTTATTATGGAGGGCTGATTATTGATGAGCAGCTGGCGATGGTTGGACCTAGGACACTACCCTGAGGAACTCCTTCAGCAATGTCCTGGGGCTGAGCCGAATCTCCAACAACCACAGCCATCTTCCTTTGTGCTAAGTATGACTCCAAACAGTGGGGTGTTTACCCTCTCATTCCCATTGACTTCAGTATTTCTAAGGCTTCTTGATGCCACACTTGGTCACATGCTGCCCGATGTCGAAGACAGTCACTCTCATCTCATCTCACAAGTTCAGCTCTTTCATCCTTGTTTGGACCAAGGCTGTAATAAGGTCAGGCGCCGGCAGAACATAATCTGAGCAGCGGTGAGCAAGTTCCACTTGGTTACACTGTTGTGACAAGTTCCATCGCTTTGACGATAAACTGAGCGTAGATTGATAGGGCGTTAATTGGCTGGATTTAATTTGTTCTGTTTTTGTGGACAGGACATTTGTGGACAATTTTGGACAGTTGGGTAGATGCTAGTGTGGTAGCTTTACTGGAAAAGCTTGGAAGAACTCCAGACTAGTTCTGGAGCACAAGTCTGTACGCCCTGGACCTTGCCAGGGGCCATCGCCTTTGCTGTATTGAACCAAAGCCTGCTACCCTCAGGTGTGTCAAAGTGTAATTTATAAATTCACAACCTTGTTTTCAAATTGCTGCATGGACACACTCATTCAAACATCTCTCCCCACCCCACCACAATCTCTGTAATCTTTTCCATCCCTCCAAGATCTCGGCACACCTCCAATTCCGGCCTCTTGCATATTCCTAATTGTTATTGTTTTCCCAATGGATGCCTTGCCGAGGAAGCCTTAAGGTCTGGAATTTTATTGATAAATCTCTCTGCCTCTGTACCTCAATCTCCTCCAACAAGATACCCACCTGTTTGACCAAGCTTTTGGTTACCTGTCCTAATATCTTGTTATATTGCTCACTGTCAAATTTTGTTTGATCTCATTTCACTGAATCATTTTGGGACATTTTACAAGTTATAAATACTTTATAAAGGCAAATTTTGTCATCTGCACTTAGGATATTGTTCACAGGCTAGCTTCATAAGAAATTTGAAGGATATCTAAAGGTTAGCACCATGGATGATAAACATTTGCCAGATAAGCAGACTGCACTGAAATGCAAGGACAAAAACACCTCAGCAATCTGTATCAGTATGGAGGAAAACAAGCCAGAGTGGTTTTCCAGAGCTTTAAACATGGCAATGTTGCCTCTTTCTTTCCTTATCACATGGTATTCCCAACTGGGTATTTCACACAGCATTTCTTTTAACAGGCATCTTGGCTAGTAACTGAGCCCTGGGAACACTGTGGCTCAGGTTTTTACCCCCAAGTCTGCTGTGTAGAGCCGGAACAATTCCCAACTGCAAACCAACCTTTAAAAATAGCCACTCGCTGTTGGGATTTTCTGATTGGAAGGCAGGTCTGCCACCCGGAAACAAATGCGGAAGCAGCCGGGTATGGAGGCAGGCTGGGTGATGGCCTGATTCTGAGGCCCAGTACTCTAAGATTAAAACTAAAAACAGATTCCCCTCCCCCTCCCATACACTCCCCATATCCCATTTATGGCAATCTATGCCAACACCTGCCATCCACCCACTCACTATGGTCACTCATACTCACTATGCCAGCCCATGCCACTCTACACACCCCCATAGCTGCTCTTACTCTCAATGGTATCCCATGACCCTTTACCTCCCCTCCATACCTCTCATATCTCCTATTCCGTCCATGTTCCCATGGTTCTTTATAGGCCCGTGCCAATGTAGTGCAAACTAATGCCAACCCATGCCCCACCCACCAATCATTGCCCTTAACTTTTCTGTGCCAACTCACCTAGTGTTTTTGACAGTTCTTTGATAGTTTGACAGTTCCAATTCCAGTTTATGTACGCACATCAGGTTTACTTTTAAAAATCCCAAAATATCTCTGACGTGGTGCAAGTGAAACTGGACCCGGGCCCTTGGGAGGCCATATTCGGGGTATCGGACCAGCCAGGGTTGGAAACGCGCGCGGAGGCAGATGTTGTAGCCTTCGCCTCATTGATCGCTCAAAGGCGGATCGTGTTAGGGTGGAGATCAACCTCTCCACCCTGTGCCCTTACGTGGCGGGGAGACCTGCTGGAATTCTTAACGTTTGTAAAGGTCAAATTTAAACTGAGGGGAAGTATGGAGAGGTTCTACAATTCATGGGCGTTATTCATTATCCACTTTAGAGAATTTGATCACATCGAACATTAGGGGGGTTGGAGGCTGGGAGGGTTGGGGGGTGGGGGACTGTATGCGTTAATGGTGACTGGGTGATTCCTGATTCCTTTTTGTCATTTGTTTATGTTAACATGCGGGCCAACGTCTGGGGTTTGGTGGGAGGATGGGATCGTTGTTACTGATATGGGGATTGACATTATATTCGTTACTGATTATTGTTTATTGTTGGGTGTAAACTTGGGAGAAAATGTGAAAAAGGAGAATAAAAAAATATTTTTTTTTAAATCCCAAAATGTGCTTTACCTCTCCTAAGGGTGCCCAAAGACCATATCCAAAATAGTACCATTTCCATTTATTAACTTTGAAATAGTATATCTTGAGGTAATAAAACGAGAGTAATGAGAGAACTGTTGGACATTGCTTTTCACATTTAGGTAGCCTTCTTTAAACTAAATTGGAAAAATTGACAAAGTACTAATCGTAATCTTAACAACTTACCAAAGGCTGTTTCAGTTCCTCTCCTCTCAAGACGTATGTGATAAATATTCATTATGATGATTTCTATTTCATCAAATAACTGCAATCAAAAAGAGAGAAAATATCAAGCTACATTGCATTCAAAAATTAGGAAATAGCTTGCTAGCAACAAAAATCTATTGCAGGATTCTAGATGCTCTATCTACAGGGTATATCCATGTGATCACAAATTTTCAAATTACATTTCAGAATCACATAACTATCTTTCCATAGAAGTACCCAAGTTAGGATGAGTTGAATACGTGCAGCATTCATTCCAAATTAAGAAATTGGAAATGGGGCATATTTTGTACTTGCCTTTAAGATAGAAAATATCCTTAACATACCACTTATCCATGGATGCTAAGGCCTTAGGGGACAACTTGGATAAGCGATCAAGAGCTTGCACAAAGAGCGAGAATTTGAGATAGTTTTGGGAGGTGGGGAGAGAATTAGATAGACGGAGAGGCTAAGGATGGGAATTCCTGAAGGAAGGATTGAAATAGCATAGGGTGAAACCAACAGTGAAGTAGAGGGAGATGAAATGGAAATGAGAGCCAGAGGTATAGAGGTTGCAAAGAACCAAAGAAATATGTAGATCCATGGTGGGAGTGAGCCATGAAGCAATTTGTCAATCAGGAAAATAATTTTTAATTTGATGCCTTCACCAATGGAGGGTCAGTGTGGGTGCTGATGGGAGAGCAGGATTACTGCAGGGCAGGATTTGGGCAGACATTTGGATGACTTGGGAATGTAAGGAGAGTGAAGGGAGGAGGTGAGCAACAAGTGTATTGAGCTTCCAAAAATAATTGTAAGGATTTCACTGACAATGGAGCGAGAAGAGAGTGGAAACAAAATATTGTTAGTGAGGAATAGGATGCAAGGCTTGAAGTTCAGCTCTGTAACAAACATGGCAGGAGCTGCACACAACTTCCCTCATATGGAGAAAGCAGCCACGGAGTGCATGGTGAAAGTACCTTTCATGTGAGAGTACCTTTAAGAAATGGGTGTTTATAAATGGCTGTGTATATAAATATCTGTAGTGAATGAGCTGGCACAACAGGCAAATTTAGGGAGGGGGTACCATTTACGGTAGCAGGGGATAGGTTTAGGTGCTCGGGGATTCAGGTAGCGATGGAATGGATGGGGCTCCATAAGTGGAACTTAACAAAGCTGGTGGAGGAGGCCAGGGAGGATTTTAAGAGGTGGGATACACTGCATTTAACGTTGGCAGGGAGGGTCCAAGTGGTGAAAATTAATATTCTGCCGAGGTTCTTGTTTATCTTTCAGGCTCTCCCGATCTTTATACCAAAGGCCTTTTTTCGGAAAGTGGACACAATCATCTCTGACTTTGTATGGTGAACACGATCGTGGTGGTCAATCTGCCAAGACCCTCAGGACATGTTGGCTCGGAGTCGCCGGTCGGAGCCGTGTGTGTCCGACGGGGAGGGGGGGGGGGGGGGGTACGAGGTGCCAAGGGTAGGGAGGACCCTGCTACAGATGCAGCAGGGAGGGCTGGCATTGCCAAACTGGCTTCATTATTATTGGGCGGTGAATGTGGACAAGGTGCAGCGGTGGTGGGAAGGAGATGGGGTAAAGTGGGTTAGGATGAAGGGGGAATCTTGAAAGGGGTCTAGTTTGAGGGCTATGGTGATGGCAGCATTGCCAATGGCTCCGATTCAGGGAGCCCGGTGGTGTGGTGAAGATATGGAATCAGCTGAGGAGGCATTGTAGGCTGGAAGGGATGTCGGTGCTAATGCCGCTGTGCGAGAATCATGGGTTTGAGCCGGGGAGGATGGATAGTGTATACAGGAGGTGGAGGGAAGTGGGGCTCGTCAAGGTGAGGGATTTGTATTTGGAGGAAGGGTTCGCCAGTCTCGAGCAGCTAAGGGAGAGGGTAGAGCTGCCATGGGGTAGTGAGTTCAGGTATCTACAGGTTAGGGACTTTGCAAGAAAGGTCTGGAAGGGGCTCTCTAGATTGCCAGGATACACCCTGCTGCTTCCAGATGTGGAAGGGGAGGGAAGAATTGGGGATATATACAAGTGGTTGGGGGAGCAGGGAGGCGAGCGGGTGGTGAAGGTCAAGGAGAAGTGGGAAGCGGAGTTGTGAATAGAGATCAATTGCGGAGTATGGAGTGAGGCACTGCGAAGGGTAAACGGGACCTCCTCTTGTGCAAGGATGAGCCTGATACAGTTTAAGGTGGTGCACAGGGTGCATATGACTCAGGCGAGAATGAGTGGGTTCTTTCAGGGCGTAGCAGATGAGTGTGAGAGGTGTGGGCGGCGAATCATGCGCACATGTTTTGGGGTTGTGAAAAATTGGGAAGATTCTGGGCGGAAGTGTTCGCGGTCTTGGCCAGGATAGTGGAGGAGTGAATGGACTCCTCTTTGGTGGCGATATTTGGGGTTTCAGAGAAGCCGGAGCTCTTGGAGAGGAGGAAGGCCGATGTCATGGCCTTCGCCTCTCTGATTGCACGGCGATGAATTTTGCTGGAGTGGCGGTCGGCATCGCGTCCGGGGGCAGCAGCATGGTTGGGTGACCTGTATGACTTCCTGCAGTTAGAGAAGATAAAGTATGAGTTATGGGGCTCAGCAAGGGAGTTTGAGAAAAGATGGGGGATGTTTGTGACCGTGTTTGAGGAGCTGTCCGTCGCAGGGGGGTGGGGGGGTGGTGGATGATAAAGGAGAAAAATCTGTACAAACTGTATAGTTGATTGCTGGGAAGAATGTTTCCTGGGGTGTTTATTTGCTGTAACCTACTTTGATACAAGTTTGAATAAAATGCGTTTTAAAAAAAAAATATCTGTAGTGAGAGAACCTTTAAGAAATGTGTGTTTATTACTGTAATGATGTCAGAGTGTAGGTGGAGCTGGGCTGTCTGTCAGCTTTTTACTTTCACTTTAGGCTTTTTGCTGCAGGGTAGGTTTGGTTTCATTTTAGTTTTGGAGAAGCTGCAATCACAGCAGGATGTGTGTGAATCTCTGCAAGCTTATGAATGTCCATTTGCTGATTTCACCATGGTAACTGTTCTCAGCAGTGAAGTTAAGCCTGATGTCTTTCTGTAAAAAGGTGTTTTAAGTCTTATGGATGGTAAAAGGAAAGCTTAAAGGATTACTTAGTGTTGTATTCTTTGGGGGTTGTATTTGAATTAATAGTTGCTAAGATGTTCACTGTATGTTTTAAAAAGGTTAACTTGAGTTCATAGAATAAAAATTGTTTTGCTTTAAAAAATACTTATTTCCATTTCTGTTGTACCACACCTGTAGAGTGGGCCGTGTGCTCCCCATACCACAATCTATTAAAAGTTGTGGGTCAGGTGAACTCCATGATACACTTTGGGGTTCTCTAAACCTTGGCCCATAACAAAGCATTCCGCTGATCCTGCAGCAATAGGTGGCATCATCAAGGGATAGCATGTTGACTGAGAGCAGGAAGTAAAAGATGGATCCTTTTGGAAAGTGACTGGGCAAGGGCAGGAGAAACTGTTGCTCAAGATACGCTGACTGTTCTGGGACAGGAAAAGAATGGACGTTGCAAGGAAAACACCACAGAAGGAGAGGTGGTGAAGTGAGATAGCACAGTTGCATTGTATCAAAGATTTGGGGCGGGATGCTCCGTCCTGCCGTGCCACATTTCTGCCTCACCCCGCCAGCGGGATGCTCCGTCCTGCCGTGCCACATTTCTGCCTCACCCCGCCAGCGGGATGCTCCGTCCTGCCGTGCCACATTTCTGCCTCACCCCGCCAGCGGGATGCTCCGTCCTGCCGTGCCACATTTCTGCCTCACCCCGCCAGCGGGATGCTCCGTCCTGCCGTGCCACATTTCTGCCTCACCCCGCCAGCGGGATGCTCCGTCCTGCCGTGCCACATTTCTGCCTCACCCCGCCAGCGGGATGCTCCGTCCTGCCGTGCCACATTTCTGCCTCACCCCGCCAGCGGGATGCTCCGTCCTGCCGTGCCACATTTCTGCCTCACCCCGCCAGCGGGATGCTCCGTCCTGCCGTGCCACATTTCTGCCTCACCCCGCCAGCGGGATGCTCCGTCCTGCCGTGCCACATTTCTGCCTCACCCCGCCAGCGGGATGCTCCGTCCTGCCGTGCCACATTTCTGCCTCACCCCGCCAGCGGGATGCTCCGTCCTGCCGTGCCACATTTCTGCCTCACCCCGCCAGCGGGATGCTCCGTCCTGCCGTGCCACATTTCTGCCTCACCCCGCCAGCGGGACGCTCCGTCCTGCCGTGCCACATTTCTGCCTCACCCCGCCAGCGGGACGCTCCGTCCTGCCGTGCCACATTTCTGCCTCACCCCGCCAGCGGGATGCTCCGTCCTGCCGTGCCACATTTCTGCCTCACCCCGCCAGCGGGATGCTCCGTCCTGCCGTGCCACATTTCTGCCTCACCCCGCCAGCGGGATGCTCCGTCCTGCCGTGCCACATTTCTGCCTCACCCCGCCAGCGGGATGCTCCGTCCTGCCGTGCCACATTTCTGCCTCACCCCGCCAGCGGGATGCTCCGTTGCGCCGGCCGGTCAATGGGGTTCCCCATTGTGGGGCAGCCCCACGCCGTCGGGAAACCCCAGGGCTGCTGGCAAAACGGAGCATCCCGCCCATGCAGTGAAGTTAAGGAACTTAATCACAGATATATTAGGTGGCTAAGAAAAGGCTGCCTCAGTATTGTAGGGAGGGCAGAAACCAAACTGAAGTGATCTCAACTGGTGTTTGAAAAGGTAAAATGTTATAAGCAATAAAGTAATAGTGAGCAACTCCCTGAATGACTATGTGAGTAAAAGCTAACCTATGTAGTGTTCAACAGTACAGCACAAATGTGCCAGTTATACTTAAGTGATCCTAAGTTAGCCAATCTCAGCTGATCAATTAGGATGTTATTATTAGCCTCAGCACATTTGAAAGAAAAAGTCACACTTCCTGCTCAGCTCAGTCAGTCTGAGGATTGTGGGTTCAAACTACAATTAAGGACTTGATCACATAATCACCACTTCATGATAGTACTGAGGAACTGTTGCAACATTGGACATTACTTCTTTTGATTGACATATTAAACGGATGCACCATTTACTTGTTCAAGAGTCATGACCTTCACCACTAAGAGAAGATTAGCTAGCTATTTATCTCAATACCTGATTGTAGAAGCTGCTATGTATAAATGGCGTTTAGCCAAGATGAGCGTGGGATCAGGTGTAATGCCTGGATCTGGTATGCCTCTGTTGCGGGAACCATGAATTGGATTCAATTGGAATTGGCTTTTGGAGCAGGCAAGGAGCTGGATTAGGGGTTTGGCCCTGTCCATACTCTGAGCTCTGGCTTTGTAACTTTGATAAAGTAATTTTTTTTAGAAATGGCTACCGCATTTGCGTACATGACAGAGATTCACTGGCATTCGTAGAAAGTTTACAGCACAGCAAGAGGCCAGCCTCTAGTGACTGTGCCTCTGAAAAAAAAAGCTACCCAGCTTAAACCCACTTTCTGGCATTTGTTCCTTAGCCCTGCAGGTTCTGGCACTTGAGGTGCCCATCCAGATACATTTTAAATTAGTTCAGTGAGTTCCAGAGTCACACAACGCTCTGGGTGAAAATAATTTTCCTCATCTCCCGTCTAACCTTTTTACCAATCACTTTAAATTTATGCCCTCTTGTCACTGACCTCTCCGCTGAAGTAAATCCCATCCACTCTATCCAGGGCCCTCACAATTTTGTGCATCTCAACCAAATCTCCCCTCAGCCACCTCTGTTTGGAGAACAGAATAGGCCCAGCTAATACAATCTTGTTTCATAGCTGCAATTTTCTAGTCCTGGCAATATCCTCGTTAATCTCCTCTGTGCTCTTTCTAATGCAATTACATTCTTTCTGTAATGAGGTGAGCAGAATGGTAGCATACCCACTGTCAGGGTCCCAGGTTCGATTCCCTGCGGGGTCACTGTCTGTGCGGAGTCTGCATGTTGTCCCCGTGTGTGCGTGGGTTTCCTCCGGGTGCTCCCCTTTCCTCCCACAGTTCAAAGATGTGCAGGTTAGGTGGACTGGTCATGATAAATTGCCCTTAGTGTCCAAAAGGGTTAGGAGGGGTTATTGAGTTGGGGGATAGGGTGGAAGTGAAGTCTTAAGTGGGTCGATGCAGACTCGATGGGCCAAATGGCCTCCTTCTGCACTGTATGTTCTATGTTCTAGAACTGAACAAAGTACTCAAATTGTGGTCTAACTAATGTTTTATATAGTTCCAGCATAACCTCCCTGCTCTTGTATTCTAGGCTAATAGTTTAAAAGATTCCATGTGCCTTCTTAACCACCTTATCAACCTGTCCTGCTTCTTTCAGGAATCTATAGACATTCAATCCAAGTTTCCTCATTTCTTTTACACCACTTTGCACAGTCCAAAGATGTGCAGGTTAGGTGGTTTGGCCATGCTAAATTGCCTTAGTTTCCAAAAGATTAGGTGGGCTGACTGGAATACGGGGATAGGGTGGAGGCATGGGCTTAAGTAGGGTGCTCTTTCCAAGGGTCGGTGTAGACTCGATGGCCCGAATGGCCTCCTTCTGCACTGGAAATTCTATGATTCTCAGTAATCTTCCATTTATTGTGTAATCCTTTGCATTGTTTCACCTCCCCAAATGCATCACTTGCACTCCTCTGGGTTGAATTCCTTTTGCAAGCTAGCAAATGCATTGAGGAATACCAATAACGTAGCAAAGCTTGAAAAAAGGGTTTATTAAAATCTTTTTTGATTTAGCCCTGCTGCCTCACGGCGCGAGGTCCCAGGTTTGATCCCGACCCTGGGTCACTGTCGTTGTGAAATTTGCACATTCTCCCCATGTTTGCATGGGTTTCGCCCCCACAACCCAAAGATGTGCAGGGTAGGTGGATTGGCCGCACTAAATTGCCCCTTAATTGGAAAAAATTAATTGGGTACTCTAAATTTTCAAAAAAAAATCATAGTTTAAAAAAAAACTTTTTTGATTAGTACCTATTAATGCTTATGTGCACAGAGGTCTGATGATAATATGTTGGTTCTGGCTGCAATACTCTCTATGGTTGTAAAGCTGAAATTCATTCATAGAATGGCCTGAAGGATGCCAGTATCCAAAGAACTATGTAGCAGTATAAATAGTGGCTTCAAGTGGGGAAGGAGATCTTTTCATACCAAGTAGTGAGTCAAATGTTACCTGTTCCTGTATGTAGTCCAAACTGTTCGGAACATAGCATTCCATGTTGTTTTGTACCATTTTTCTAAGGCGAACACAATGATGAACTGGATCCAGTTGCCTTATCTGCATGGGACAGAAGTATTGGTCAATTATTGCATAGAACATAGAACATAGAACAGTACAGCACAGAACAGGCCCTTCGGCCCTCGATGTTGTGCCGAGCAATGATCACCCTACTCAAACCCACGTATCCACCCTATACCCGTAACCCAACAACCCCCCCCATTAACCTTACTTTTATTAGGACACTACGGGCAATTTAGCATGGCCAATCCACCTAACCCGCACATCTTTGGACTGTGGGAGGAAACCGGAGCACCCGGAGGAAACCCACGCACACAGGGGGAGGACGTGCAGACTCCACACAGACAGTGACCCAGCCTGGAATCGAACCTGGGACCCTGGAGCTGTGAAGCATTTATGCTAACCACCATGCTACCGTGCTGCCCCAATCATGCTTCATGCATCATAGATTTTCAATGTTAAAACTTAAAATGATCTGTTTCTCGCTGCACAATTCCCACACTAAGATGGCAGTTTGATCAAACTGCTCTTGTCGGCAGAACGTGCTGGTCAGGATAACTCACCCTTACTCAAGGTTGGAAATCAATCAACAACATTTAAAAGAACAAACAGCAATCTGATTATTATCACATCGGTTTATGGGAACTTGCACTGTACAAATTGACAGCCAGGTTTCCTACATTACAAAGGCGACTGCATTTCAAAAGAGCATTTAATTGGCTGTAAAGGACTTTGGGATGTTGAGGTTATTAGATATAAATCTAACCTTTCTTTATTATATCTCTACAGGAGAAGTAGAATCCATGCTTAGGAAATAAAAATGAGGTCCACCAAAATAACGGGAGTGATAATGAAATAATAATTGCAATGAAAACATGATGGGCACGAGTAAACCACCGCGTTGCACCCAGCACGGTTCTGTGTGCACTGGTTAAATAGTGGGAAAGGAGAAAATCGAGATTCGTAGTGGGCGCGAATCAGTTTGCTACCTAACCAGCTCACTCCCAATGGCAAGTTCCAGATCATGCCCAAATATTGACCCCAATTTGCATCATTTTCCATCTCATTAGCAAGATTGAAGTCGAATGCAATGGCACCCCGGGAATTAACCAGCTCCCCAGCAAGAAATCGCACAGGCATCGTTTAGTACTCCTTTATCAAAACGAGAAGCTGGCGCAATGGCTGTTGAGGGAAAACGAGATGGGTAGCAGGAGTAGAGAGAGGCTGATTGATCTGAATGCAGCTGCAGTTGCCTGGAGGCTGTGTGTTTGTTTGCTGCCACCCCTTTGCTTTTGAGGCGTTGAATAAGGAAAGGGAGGATGTAAGCTGATCTGCTGCCAGCGCTAGTGATGGGGAACGGGAGCTCTTCCTCCCTTCTGGTGCGTTCTGCGTTGGTGTGACCTTTTCCTTATTGAGGAGTCTACTGTTGGAGGCTGCAGGAGGGAGAGAGGGAGGCAGATTGATTTGAATGGGCAACTTGATGGAGGCTTTGAAGAAATGCTTTTGCAGATTGCTGGTGACTTCATTGTACTATGGACTGTTCAATGTTTAATGCCTGGAGACTGTGTTTGTTTGCGGCCACCTCTTTTGTTTCTGTGGCCCGGAGTAAGAAAAGGGAGGATGTAAAATTAGCTCCTGCCAGTGGTAGAGAATGGGGAGGGGATTCTTTCTCTCTTCTGCATCGGTCTGACTTTCTAGTGTTAGTTACACAACCCCTGTGTGACTTTCCATCATTGAGAGTCAACTGCTGGGAGCCGCGAGAGGGGGAGAGAGAGGCAGATTAATCCAAATGGAAAGTATGGCGGAGGGTGAGCACCGGAGCAATAGGGCAGAAGGTGAAAAATTGAGGGAGAACTAGGGAATAGGGCCAGTATGGCTCTGAGGAAGAGCAGACAGGGAGATGTTGCTAAAAACAGTGGGACTGGTGGCCTGAAGTGCATATGTTTTAATGCAAGAAGTATAACAGGTAAGGCAGATGAACGTAGAGCTTGGATTAGTACTTGGAACTATGATGTTGTTGCCATTACAGAGACCTGGTTGAGGGAAGGATAGGATTGGCAGCTAAACGTTCCAGGATTCAGATGTTTCAGGCGGGATAGAGGGGGAGATAAAAAGGGTGGAGGAGTTGCACTACTGGTTAGGGAGAGCATCACAGCTGTACTGCGGGAGGACACCCCAGAGGGCAGCGAGGTTATATGGGTAGAGATCAGGAATAAGAAGGGTGCAGTCACAATGTTGGGGGTTTACTACAGGGCTCACAATAGCCAGTGGGAGATAGAGGAACAGATAGGTAGACTGATTTTGGAAAGGAGTAAAAGCAACAGGGTTGTTACCCAATATTGACTGGGACTCACTTAGCGCTAGGGGCTTGGACGGGGCAGAGTTTGTAAGGAGCATCCAGGAGGGCTTCCTAAAACAATATGTAGATAGTCCAACTAGGGAGGGGGCTATACTGGACCTGATATTGGGGAATGGGCTTGGCCAGGTGGTAGAACTATCAGTCGGGGAGCATTTCGGGAACAGTGACCACAATTCAGTAAGTTTTAAAGTGCTGGTTGACAAGGATAAGAGTGGACCTAGGGTGAATGTGCTAAATTAGAGGAAGGCTAATTATAACAATATTAGGCGGGAACTGAAGAACCTGGATTGGGGGCGGATGTTTGAGGGTAAATCAACATCTGACATGTGGGAGGCTTTCAAATGTCAGTTGAAAGGAATTCAGGACCAGCATGTTCCTGTGAGGAAGAAGGATAAATATGGCAAATTTCGGGAACCTTGAATAACGAAAGATATTGTAGGTCTCATCAAAAAGAAAAAGGAGGCATTTTTCAGGGCGAGAAGGTTGTGAACAGACGAAGCCTGTGTGGAATATAAGGAAAGTAGGAAGGTTAATAAGCAAGGAGTCAGGCGGGCTAAAAGGGGTCATGAAAAGTCATTGGCAAAGAGGGTTAAGGAAAATTCCAAGGCTTTTTACACGTACATAAAAAGCAAGAGGGTAGTCAGGGAAAGGGTTGGCCCACTGAAAGACAGGGGAGGGAATCTATGTGTGGAGCCAGAGGAAATGGGTGAGGTACTAAATGAATACTTTGCATTAGTATTCACCAAAGAGAAGGAATTGGTGGATGTCGAGTCTGGAGAAGGGTGTGTAGATAGCCTGGGTCACATTGAGATCCAAAAAGACGAGGTGTTGGGCGTCCCCAGGACTTGATGGGATCCATCACAGAATACTGAAGGAGGCAAGAGAGGAAATTGCTGAGGCCTTAACAGAAATATTTGGATCCTCACTGTCTTCAGGTGATGTCCCGGAGATCTGGAGAATAGCCAATGTTGTTCCTTTGTTTAAGAAGGGTAGCAAGGATAATCCAGGGAACTACAGGCTGATGAGCCTTACGTCAGTGGTAAGGAAAGTACTGGAGAGAATTCTTCGAGACAGGATCTACTCCCATTTGGAAGCAAGTGGACGTGTTAGCAAGAGGCAGCACGGTTTTCTGAAGGGGAAGTCGTGTCTCTCTAACTTGTTTGTCGAGGAGGTCACAAAGATGGTTGATGAGGGTAGGGCACTGGATGTTGTCTATCTGGATTTCAGTAAGTCCTTTGACAAGGTCCCTCATGGCAGACTGGTACAAAAGGTGAAGTCACATGGGATCAGAGGTGAGCTGCCAAGATGGATACAGAACTGGCTAGGTCATAGAAGACAGAGAGTAGCAATGGAAGGGTGCTTTTCTGATTGGAGGGCTGTGACTAATGGGATTCTGCAGGGATCAATGCTGGGACCTTTGCTGATTGTAGTATATATAAATGATTTGGAGGAAAATGTAACTGATCTGATTAGTAAGTTTGCGAACTACACAAAGGTTGGTGGAATTGCTGATAGCGATGAGGACTGTCAGAGGATACAGCAGGATTTAGATTGTTTGGCGACTTGGGCAGAGAGATGGCAGATGGAGTTTAATCCGGACAAATGTGAGGTAATGCATTTTGGAAGGTCTAATACAGGTAGGGAATATACAGTGAATGGTTGAACCTTCAAGAGTATTGACAGTCAGAGAGATCTAGGTGTACAGGTCCACAGAACACTGAAAGTGGCAACACAGGTGGAGAAGGTAGTCAAGAAGGCATACGGCATGCTTGCCTTCATTGGCCGGGGCATTGAGTATAAAAATTGGCAAGTCATGTTGCAACTGTATAGAACATTAGTTAGGCCACACTTGGAGTATAGTGTTCAATTCTGGTCGCCACACTACCAGAAGGATGTGGAGGCTTTAGAGAGGGTGCAGAAGAGAATTACCAGGAATGTGCCTGGTACGGAGGGCATTAGCTATGAGGGGAGGTTGAATAAACTCGGTTTGTTCTCACTGGAACAACGGAGGTTGAGGGGTGACCTGATAGAGGTCTACAAAATTATGAGGGGTATAGACAGAGTGGATGGTCAGAGACTTTTTCCCAGGGTGGAGGGGTCAAATACTAGGGGGCATAGGTTTAAGGTGCGAGGGGCAAAGTTTAGAGGCGATGTACGAGGAAAGTTTTTTTTTACACAGAGGGTAGTGGGTGACTGGAACTCGCGACCGGAGGAGGTGGTGGAAGCAGGGACAATAGTGACGTTTAAGGGACATCTTGACAAATACATGAATAGGATGGGAATAGAGGGATACGGACCCCGGAA
Source organism: Scyliorhinus canicula (assembly GCF_902713615.1). Classification (NCBI taxonomy): domain Eukaryota; kingdom Metazoa; phylum Chordata; class Chondrichthyes; order Carcharhiniformes; family Scyliorhinidae; genus Scyliorhinus; species Scyliorhinus canicula. The sequence continues at coordinate 224,288,245 of NC_052146.1, forward strand.
GTGTAGAATAGTCTAGTTTTGGCGGGCAGCATGGTAGGCGCAGGCTTGGAGGACCGAAGGGCCTGTTCCTGTGCTATACTTTTCTTTGTTCTTTGTTTATTCTTTGTTCAAATGAGCGATTTGATGACGGTGTTGAAGAAATGCTTTTGCAGATTGCTGTGACTCTATTGTACTGTTGACTGTTTAATGTCTCCTGCTTCCATGCTGGAGAAAAGGGGAGAGGGGGGACCTCTTTCTCTCTTCTGGTGTGCTGTGTGTCAGTGTGACTTTTGGATGTTAGCTATGCATCCCTGAATGACTTTCCACTGTTGAAAGTCTACTGCTGGGAGCCACGAGAGGGGGAAGAGAGAGACAGATTGATCTGGATGAGAGGTGTTTACTGCTTGCAGCTGCCTGGAGGTTGTGTTTGTTTGCTGCCGCCTCTACTTTTGTAGCCTGAAATAGAGAAAGCAAGGATGGTAAGATGCCTGCTGTCTGGGCTGGAGATGGGGAAGGGGAGCTCCTTCTTCTCTTGTCTGGCGTGTTCTGGGTCGGCACGATTTTCCACTGTTGGGGGGTCTGCTGTTGAGAGCTGCAGGAGCGGGGGAGAGAGGCAGATTGATCTGAGTGAGCAATCTGATGAAGGTGTTGAAGAAATGCTTTTGCAGATTGCTGGGTATTTTATTGTGAGCGTGGTGAGTGCTGCATATCGACTAGCACATTGCCGTGAGTCAAACACGTTGGATGTCAAGGCTTGAACACCAGTGGAACATGTGGATACCGAGTTTTGGTTCTGTATAAGAAGACCTGTACAGCGGAGGCTCATGTACAGAGACTGATAAGTTAAATGACCACACAGCACGGATCTCCATTTTGTTGAGGGCCTGCGTAGGGTGATACAATGGGCGGAATTCTCCGCTCCCGCGCTGAATCGGGAAGGCCGTCATGAACTCGGCCGAGTTTCACGACGGCCTCGGAGGCCGCTCCTCGCACCCTATTCCCCCCCCCCCCCTCCCCTCCCCCCCCCCAGGGGGCTAGGAGCGGAGCTCCGTAAATCTCGGCCGCCGGGCCTTGATACTTGCGTCAAGGCGGCGCGCCGAGAATGACGCGATGGCGGCGCCTAAGTGACGTCAGCCGCCCATATGCGCAGGTTGGCCGGCTCCAACCCGCGCATGCGCGGCTGACGTCACGACGGCTGACGGCTCCAACCCACGCATGCGCGGTTGCCGTCTTCCCCTCCGCAAGACGTGGCGGCTTGATCTTGCGAGGCGGCGGAGGGGAAAGAGTGCGCCCCTTTGAGATGCCGGCCTGACGATCGGTGGGCACTGATCACGGGCCAGTCCCCTCCCGAGCACGGCCGTGGTGCTCACTCCCCTCTCCGCCCCCCACAAGCCACAAACAAGTATTGGCGCCCATGTTCACGACGGCAGCAACCAGGTGTGGTTGCCGCCATCGTCAACCGGTCGGGAACGTCAGCCCGCTCGGCCCATCCAGGCCGGAGAATCGCCGGTCGGCGTGAAAAACGGCGAGCGGCGATCCTTCCGAGTGGGGGGTGGGAGAATCACGGGGGCCCAGGGCGGCGTGTCGTGAGTCGCCCGGCCCTCCCGCAATTCGCCCACCCGGCGTGGGGAGCGGAGAATCGCGCCCACTGTGTTTGGCTTTCTTTGTATAAATTAACGGTTGTAGCTTCGTGTTTGTATCGATATTCTGTAGTGGGAAGGTACTTGTGTGTTTATGGCATGGTGCCTTTTCTTTATTGATTAATGGTTAGTGTGATTGCTGGTTAAGTGATTGGTTTTTATCTCTTTGTATAAAAGTGCTTTTGAAAGGTACCAATGAACAAAATATTCCCAATTACATTCTCGTGGGTATACACGCCATGTCTCAGATGATGATTTTGCTTCGCATTTCAATCAAACTTTGAAGCCTCAACAGATTGCCTGCCCTCTAGAAGCATTAGCACCATAGAGGCAGCAGCCAACAATGAAACACTCAGCTGGGCTTCAGCCCTGGGGATATCCTTGTGACCAAAGGGTGAGTGTGTGGATCAGGAGAGTACAGTCTGCCTAATGTTCCCGGCAGGAGTTTGGTGTCTGGGGTCTAGGGGCTACTGCTGTGGCGGGAGGGTGAATGTACAGAGCAAGGTTTTCTGGCACAACTGGCTCAGTGGATGCCACGCAAAGAAGGCGAGACACAGAAGGGGTGGGGTTGGGAGGTTTGAGGGTCCGGGGTGGAAGCCCTCAATGATTGTTGCTCTGTCTCCTTCTCCAATTCCTTACTAATACCAAAATGGAAGGTGGTGCCAATCCCGCAGAGGTTGTCCTTATGGTGCTGGTGGCAGCCCAGATGGCAAGATGCCAGAGAAGGCAGCATCATCAATACAGGCTAGTCCAAGGGGTAACTGATGGCACGCGTGTCCCCGTGCACGCACCAAGGCATCAGGGAGTTCCCTTCATTAACAGGAAGAGGTTTCATTCCCTGTTGTTCCACCTCCAAATCATACACTTGTATGCACACTTCCCAGGGAGCGTGTATGACAGCTGCATCCTGGGACATCCCTGGCATCTCTCTCTCCCCCCTCTCTCCCACCCCCAACCCCACCCTCAGACTACCCTGCTCCACCCTCCCAGGGTCTGTGTTACCTGTGTTGGCACTGTCAGTGGGTCAGTATACAAGGTAGGAGAGTGATGATATCCTATGTGAAGCAAGCTGTGGTGCTCCTCAGTTTATGCCAAATTCGGACTCCTGTCCTTCTGCTGACAGCACGCTCACACCCATCCTCTGAACAGGGTCTGGATCATGGGTGTTTGTTCTTGGACCAGTGTCCAGGGTGAGTGGGGGTGAGTGACTGGAGGGCAACAAGGGGTGGGAATGGAGGCAGGTCCGCTGTGAAGATTAATATGTCAGAAGCTTCACATGTATCAGGTGTGACATGTTTTAATTGGAAACATTTTACATTTCCATTCTCCCCTTGGCTACAGATAGTGAGCACCCCCCCCCCCCCCCCCACCCCATCCAGGTCCTCTCAGTGATCCTCAAACATCTTGATCCTCCGTGGTCTGCTGCTACGTCCAGATGTATCCCCAGGGTGCTCATCACAGGTGGGGGAAACCTGCTATTTTTTCTGCCTTGCAACCTTTGGTGCCCTTGGTTGACGACCTCTTGAGGGCCTGGTGCCGGGGGACCTCGGCCAATTTACCGGTGTCACTAGCATCACCGTGCTACCCTGTTCTGCCTGCCTTTGAGATACGTCGGTTTCAGGAGGGGGAGATTCGGAAGAACTGGAGACCGCTGGCATCACTTCGGTGGAAGGACCCGGATTGGCCTCCAGTGCTCCTTCCTCCTTGACGGTGCCCATAAAGGCCTTGGTGGACATTGTGACAGAGGGGCAGCTGGAGTGAGCTCCTGAGACATCTGCATCATCTGGTTCTGTCAATCCTGATGGCTCCCCATTATCTGCATCATGGTGACGACGCCCTCAGCAATGCTTCTCAGTGACTGGGTCATGCTCTGCAGTGCCTCAGCCATGCCCACCTGCGTCTGGGACATGTCGTTCATCGACTGGCACATGATGTTGAAGCTCTCAGCCACAGACTGAGCCATATCTTGGGCACAACCACTCAAGATGCTGACTGTGTGCTGCAAGCTTCCCACTGCGGTCGCCACCATTGCAGCGTTGGCCCCGGTGCCATGCACTTTTTCACAGTAACTTCATTGCAGTGTTAATGTAAGTCTATTTGTGACACTAATAAAGATTAAAGTATCATCTCCTGTGCCCGTAGACTTTAGGGCTCCTCCAATCGGCTATGCACTCGCCGAAATGTTGCTGACATCCCCTTCTGAATCGCATGACCGTGTCCGAGCATCTGCATCCGCTTTGGGATAACCTTGTCCAGACCTCGTCTGAGACTCAGCTGAGTCATGGGATCAGGCAGACCTCGACTGCTGACTCTCTTGGATGTGCTGCCTCCTCCTGATGCGCATCAGCAACTGCGTGGTGCTCACCAGATTGTGCCCCAGAAGCCTGTCCACTAATGTCACCCACCGAGGTGTGTGTCTCTGCACTGGCAGATGTGGGGGTGATAGCTCTGACGCCTCAAGGGTGGTCTCCTCAAAGCTGTTTGTGGCCTTGCAGCTCAGTGGAGGTAGTTGGTCTTCTTCCCACACTGTCCTCCTGGTCATCCTGACCAAACTGACAGCTGCTGCCACCGCCTCTCAGGTGGCCCTGCTGCTGGGTCTCTGACCCCTGCCGGGGAACAAGATGTCCTGTCTTGCCTCCACTGCGTCCAGAAGCCTGGTCAGATGGCATCGCCAAAGCGAGGAGCAAGTCTGTGCGCTGCCATGCTGTGCATTGACTGGGAGTGAATGGTGAGGGAACGTTTAACGGTGAGCCTCTGGGGCACGAGTCTGGCGAATCAGACGGCAAGACAGCTAATAATGGCGAGAAGCTCGTGGAGGCTTATTTTCGGCATAAAGTGCCATTAAATATGGGCCATCGAGAAACACCCGCCAATTGCGCCCTACATCTTTTATTTTTGAAAAGTTAATATATTCACACATCGTTATTCAAGAAGAATACAACTGTGTACGTTGACTGCAAACGTACAACTTTAGCCAATGAAAGCATTTGCATTCAAAATCATAGCAAGCCCATACTTCATCACCCATTGCCATGCACAGCTAGATGCAGTTTAACCAAATCTCCTCTGTCTTATGGAGGTAGACTTGAAGAGAAAAACTGACCATTTGTCTCCCCTCTCCCAAAGTCAGCAAAGAAATTGGAGAAATTTGCTGTTTTAAAAAATTGCAAGTCATCCCCATGTACAGGCAACAGGAAGATATTGATGAGGGGAGGATATTTTTATCTTTCTAAAATGTAGCAGCCATGCATATTGTAATTGTTCAGTATTGTGTTTAAAATTTATCTGATAAGATTTATTTTCCTCAAATAAATTGCTCAATGTAAGGAGGTTACAACACAGTTTTACGTATCTCCATTGTAAGACTGATCTTTCATCAAAGGTAATTAACTAGGCATTCTCACTCATGGGGTCAGTATAACATTGGGATCACATAAACATTGGTGCTCTGCAAACACTCACCAGCAGACTTGAAATGTGAGAATGAGATAATCAGCTCAGAGGTAGTAGATAGCAGAGATCACTGAAGAAAGGAAATCATGAAGTACAGGAAAGGAAGACAAGAAACGGAAGGTCAAATGCTATTATCTGCCAGTAATTCTTATCCCTGGAAAGTACAACAGTAACATAACAGACCGATACACAAATGCAAAAAAACTGCATGCAAATTTCTGTGGCATTTTCTTTTTTAAAAAAATGTTTTTATTAAAGTTTTTCAACTTTACAAAACATACAGATTTCTATAAATCCCCAGGAACATCCAACAAGAATAAATATGAATGAAAACACAATCCCATCCCACTCCCCATGCCAGCAACTGACGGTGATTAGTTCCTTGAAGTATGTAATAAAAGGCTGCCGCCACCTCCGGTAGAACCCCTCAACCGATCTTGTCACTGTGTACTTGATCTTAATCTTGTCTAGGCACAAACACTCCATTAGATCCCCTCACCATGCTTGTGGACTTGGTTGGAGACCTCCACCCCAGCAGGACTCGCCTTTGGGCAATCAATGAGATGAAGGAAAAGACATCTGCCTCTGCCCCCATCTGTAGCCCTGGGGAGTCTGGCACCCCAATATGGCAAAGGGCAAGGCTCCAGTTCAATATCGAGTATCATCGACATGATATTAAAGAAGGAGATCCAAAAACTCATGAGCATGGGACAGGACCAGAAGACGAGCATGTGGTTGGCCGAACACTGCTCACATCTATTGTCCACCTCCAGGAAAAAACTGCTCATCCTCTTTTTGGTTAGATGCGCCATAAACACTATCTGAAGCTGGATCCAGCCGAGTCGCGCACATGAGAACTTGGAGTTCATCCTGTGAAGGACTTCACTCTACATCATATCATCTACTACCAGCCCAGTTCCCCCTCTCACTACACTTCACTCCATCCACTGAGCCTGCGTCTTCTAAAAAGATCCGCCCATAGATTCCTGACGTGTTCCCCTCCTCCGGCCCCGCGAGTAAAATGACCCTTTCTATTAGAGATGTCAGCGGCACCACTGGAAAAGTCTTCTGTACTAAATTTCGAAGCTGGAGATATCGAAATGAGTTTGACCCCGAGATCCCGTACTTCACCGTTAGTTATTTTAAGCTGGCAAATCACCCCTCCAAAAACAAGTCTATTCACTCTAACTCCTTACCTCCCCACACCCCAAACATGATGTCCAACCCCCCTCCCCGGCTGAAACATGTGACTGAAACAAATGGGGGCCAACTTCGGCAAAGACCCAAGCTTAACATGCTGCCTGAACTGCCTCCATATTTTTTAAATGGACACAACCTCCGGACTCGCAGAATATTTTGTTGATCAAACGGGAGCAAAGCAGTCACTACCACATGCAACACAGACCCTTACATTTTTTTTAAAAATGCTTTTATTGGCATTTTTCAATTTTACAGAGTGATACTTTTGTGTCTGATATTTACATTTTGCACAGTTTCTTATTTGCATACATATTTCTTGGTACATCTTTTCTATCTTCTCCCCTTGCCGCCCCGCTCCCTGTCCCCTCATTGGTAACTTCCTCTTCCGCCCTGGATGTTCTATTGCTGAGCTCCTGTCCTCTTTTCTACTGGTTTTGTAGTAGGCTTGTCGGTTCGGGGGCGGCGGGCGGGTGGGGGGGTTCCTGCTGCACTTCGACTAATTTCCTGCACTATCAAGCTCAGTTCGCCAGTGCAGGAAGAGCTCGGTCCCCATTTAAAAATGGCACCCCATTCTAATTGGGGGTCCTTGAGCCCCCTGCACCTTCCCTCATGAGGGAAGGGCACCCCCAGGCATGGCCCCCGGCATGGGCTAGATAATAATAATCTTTATTGTTACAAATAGGTTTGCATTAACACTGCAATGAAGTTACTGTGAAAAGCTCCTAGTTGCCACATTCTGGCACCTGTTCGGGTACACGGAGGGAGAATTCACAATGTCCAAATTACCTAATGGCACACCTTTTGGGACTTGAGAGGGGAAACCGGAGCACCCAGGAATGCCACCTGGGCACCTTTGGCACTGCTAGCTGGACCAAGGCACCCTGGCAGGATGGCACACACCCATAAGGCACTGCCAGCATACTCAGGTGGCAATGCCACAGTGCCCATAAGGATGCACCAAGCTGCCCGGTGGCATCAGAAGCGCTGGGGTGCCATCCTGCCCAGAGCCTCCTCCCCCGCCCCCCGCCCAGCAAGTGCTGATACGCTTGGCCCACGTTTGTGGAAACCAGCGCTAAAAGGTGTCCCACTTGGGGTCTCCGAGGCAAGGGGTCCTGCACCTTGGGTAACTCCGGCACATAAATATGAAAATGAGCTTAACTGCACACTTATATATGCAAATCTGGATCCCGCCAAAAGTGGGAGGGATCGAGATCACAACACCTCAGGAGATCTCGTTACATCACGCGAGACACCTTCTTGTCAATTCCCCCGTACAGTTCTGGATCCAAAAGGATGTGAATGCTTTGGAGACGGTGCAGAGGAGGTTCACCAGGAGGTTGCCTGGTATGGAGGGCACTAGCTATGAAGAGAGGTCGAGTAGATTAGGATTATTTTCATTAGATAGATGGAGGTTGAGGGGGGACCTCATTGAGGTCTACAAAATCGTGAGAGGTATAGACAGGGTGGATAGCAAGAAGCTTTTTCCCCAGAGTGGGGGACTCAATTACTAGGGGTCACGAGTTCTTCAAGGTGAGAGGGGAAAAGTTTAAGGGAGATATGCGTGGAAAGTTCTTTACGCAAAGGGTGGTGGGTGCCTGGAATGCATTGCCAGCGGAGGTGGTAGGGGCGGGCACAATAGCATCATTTAAGATGTATCTAGAATGGGCAGGGAGCAGAGGGATACAGATCTTTAGGAAATAGGCAACAGTTTTAGATAGAGGATCTGGATCAGCGCCGGCTTGGAGGGCCGAAGGGCCTGTTTCTTTGCTGTAAGTTTTCTTTGTTCTTTGTTCTAAAATATACACCTAGCTTCATCAGGAGGCACAGGGCAGGTGACTTAACAGTTTAGCCAAAGTGTGGGTTTTTAAGGAGTGTCTTAAAAGAAGGAAAGAGTGCTAGAAAGGCAGAGAGGTTAACAGAGGGAATTCCAGAACTTAAGAGTCTAGGCAGTTGAAGGCACAGCCATCAATGGTGCAGCAATTAAAATTGGAATGGAATTGTGTATTGTTGAACCAAATGGCTCTCTGTGCTATGAAGACTATGACTCAAGGGACCAGAATTAGATGAGCACGCATATTTAATAATAATAATTGCTTATTGTCACAAGTAGGCTTCAATTAAGTTGCTGTGAAAAGCCCCTAGTCGCCACATTCCATCACCTGTTCGGGTAAGCTGGTATGGGAATTGAACCTGCGCTGTGGCCTTGTTCTGCATTACAAGCCAGCTGTTTAGCCTACTGTGCTAAACCAGTTATTGAGCTGGAGGTGATTGCAGACATGGCAAGGCCATGGAGCAATCTGAAAACAAGGATGAGCATTTTATGGGAGGTTGGTCATAGTGGAATAGTCATGTTGAGAGGTCACCAAGGCATGAATGAAGGTTTCTGCAGTCGATGAGCGAGAGGTGGGGGGGCGGGGGAGGCAGGGGGAAAGGTGGAAATACGTGGTCTCACTGATTGTATGGATATGTGATCGGAAGCTCACCTTGAGGTCAAATATGACATCAATGTAACATTCTGGTTGAGCTTTAGCCGCTTGCTAGGGAGAGGGATGAAGTCACTGGTTGGGGAACAGAGTTTGTCGTGGGAACTGAAGACACTGGTCTCAGTCTTCCCCACATTTAACTGTAAGATACAACTGCTTTGGGTTTTAGACAGCAGCCTGATAAATTGTGGAGGGATTGAGAGAGGTGATGGTGAGGAAGGTTTTGGTGTTAACAACATACATGTGGAAACTTGCGTGTTTGTGAATGTTCCAGAGGCACCAGGTGGGTGACAAATAGGTTGGGGAACAAAGATAGACCTTTGGAGGACAGTAAAAGCTACTGTGTGGTAGCAGACAGAAAGGTGGCTCTCTGGCTACTAGTAGTTAGGTAAAAATGGAAAGGTGAGTGCAGTCCCACCCAGTTGGATGACGGAGAATAAGTATTGGAGGAATCAACCTGGTCAAAGACTGCAGTCTAGTTTACTTTTGTCACAGTCACATAGGATGTTCTTTACGGCTTTGATGAGAATCGTTCTGGTACAGTTGCTGGGGAAGAAACCTGATTGGAAAGATTCAAACATGGAGTTCATGGAGGAAGAGAGATAGAAAGTGAAGGAACAAAAATAAGGCAAAAAAAAGAGAATGGATAAGATAATAAAGCAGCACCAAAAAGGGTTTCATAGTGGTTTTATTTCACAATGATACAAGAGTTTCATTGTCGTTTGAATTGCTGAAATTAAAGGCCAATATAGCTGGACTCATGGAGGACACTACAGGACATAAAGTCTATTCAGGCCAGAAATTTTGTTCCACTTGAGTTCCGTTATGTTCTGCATGGGCCGACATTAATTACTCCCTCAATGTCAGCAAAACTCAAGAGCTGGTCATTGACTTCAGAAAAATACTGTACACACCCCTATCTGCATCAGTGGTGCCGAGGTGGAGATGATTGACAGCTTCAAATTCCTAGGTGCGCACATCACCAAAAATCAATCCTGAGGTCCACCTACGTCGACGCTACGACCAAGAAAGCACAACAGCACCTACATTTCCTCAGATAACTAAGGAAATTGGGCATGTCCACATTGACTCTTTTCAACTTTTACAGTGCACCATAGAAAGCATCCTATTTGGTTGCATCACAGTTTGGTATGGCAACTGCTCGGCCCAAGACCAGAAGAAACTACAGAGTCGTGAACGCAGCCCCATCCATCACACAAACCCACCTCTCATCTATTGACTCTGTCTACACCTGCCACTGCTTTTGGAAAGTGGGCACCCTGCTTACTCACTCTTCCAACTTCTTCCATCGGGCAGGAGATGCAGAAGTCTGAGAAACACATTAACAGATTTTAAAACTGCTTCATCCCCGCTGCTATCAGACTCCTAAATGACCATCTTATGGACTGATCTCTTCACACATCTCCTCTACTGAGGAATACTACATTCCTGTATGCTTCACCTGATGTCTGTGCCGCTACCAAGGGGGAGCTGCTCATAAATGCTCCCTCCGAACTCTTTCCCAGGCAGCACACGATCATGGCACCATGTAGGCCTCCATTCGGAGATGCTGAACCTGGCTTGGCTGCTGGGTGCCCTGGAGGTGAGACGGGACGCCCTGTTCCTTCGAGGGGGTCTGAGGGCCAGCTACAGGGCTGCCAATGCTGCCTGAGAGACAGTAGCAGTGGCCGTCAGTTCAGACAGTGTGGCCAGGACGACCACTGTCTAATGTTGGAAGAAGACTAACCGACTCCACTGGGCCGCACGATTAAGTCAACACCGACCCCCTGGCATCAGTCCCACCTGCCACCCCTACCTCAACAAGTCGGCAGCTGGCACCTCACACCCCTGTCCCCCACAGCCTATCACCACGCTTGCGCCACACCCTGGCACCCACCAGCACAACCCTGCCAGGCCCAGGAGTGGTGCCCACACATGCCATCTGCCATAGACCCCCCCCCCCACCCGCTCCCACCAGATGTATCAAATGTGTGGTTCACAATGCCTCCTCTATGTCCACGCAGGACAAGTTGGCACATAGCAGGTGGGAAGGGACCCAGACAGGCGGTGGGGTTCTGGACAACAAAGTTCTTACCCCCTATAAAGAATGGACCTTGAGCTCGCGGGCTTGGCTGAGGAGAGAGCAGTCACGACAATATAATCAATAATCTCAATAATCTTTATTGGTGTCACAAGTAGGCTTACATTAACACTGCAATGAAGTTACTATGAAAGTTCCCCAGTCACCACACTCAGGCGTCTGTTCGGGTACACAGACGGAGAATTCAGAATGTCCAATTCACTTAACAAGCACGTCTTTCGGGACTGCTGGGAGGAAACCGGAGCACCCGGAGGAAACCCACGCAGACACGGGGAGAACGTGCAGACCCAGCACAGACAGTGAGCCAAGCCGGGAATTGAACCTGGGACCCTGGAACTGTGAAGCAACAGTGCTAACCACTGTCCTACCATGCTGCCCATGAGGTTGGCCTGCACTGCAGAGGTGAGGATCCACTTCCCCTTCACCTAGATGACCTTGTCTCAAGTGAGTTGTTCATGTCAGACAAAATGATCCATCCCTCACACTGACCACATGTCCAGGGGGCTGGGCCATTCGGGGCCGCCCAGCCCCCTGCCACCCAACAGAACACCTTGGAGGACAGCTCCAAGAAGACAACCATGGATGCGTCACAGCTATCACCCCACCTTCCACCAGCGCAGAGACACGCACCTTGGTAGGCGCCATTAGTGGACAGGCTTCTGGGGCACAATCTGGGGAACACCACACAGCTGCTGATGCGCATCAGGTGCAGGCAGAAACATCCAAGGGAGACAGCAGTCAGAGGTCTGCTGGATCCCAGGATCAAGCTGGGTCCCAGTCAGATGCTGAGTCTCTGGGAAAGGTTTTCCTGGAGCTGATGCAGGAATTAGGGCGTGGCTGCGAGATTCAGGAGGATTGTCACCCACACTCCGGAGAGTGTGTAGCCGATTGCTTTGCCTTGACTTATTTCCCATTAATAGTTCAAACATTGATTCCTCGCTTACTTTTTATATACGGAGTAAGGGAACAGTCCTAAACGTACTGGGCAATTTACATTCCCCTTTCCCGTCTCTTCTTTCCACTTTATTTAGCTTTACTTATATAATGTTCATAGCATCATCCAACATCAGCGTGACATAATTTCTCAATAAATGCTCTCAAGACAGTTCCTCCCAGTCATTAAAATGTATATGATGGTAGATCACACCAGTGTTTATTTCAAAACTTTTTGGTCATCAGCTGTTTTTATGCTAAATTCCTACCCTTTCCAGTGTAAAATTATTCCTTCGTAATGACGTGGCAGGTGATCAGCTACAAACATATCCTCTGGTAGATTCAATTTGGTTGCTTTAATTATAACTGAAGAACAGCTGTGATGTGAGTTAGAAGAGAAAGCACAGTGAACTGAGCTTAACAGGCCATCCCATAACCTATACATGTGCATGCAGCTGGCTGCTATTATAAACATGAGAGGCAACACATCAGGCATAGGAACATTTCTCATCTGAGATTTTCAGTCAGTGTTCACAGTGAGGGCTTCAGCTTCCCTGAAGTTCTTATATGCTTCAGCCTTCAAGGCATCATGCAGGGCTCGATTCTTTCACCCCACCCGCTGCAAGATCGCCACGGGTGGAACACGGACCATGGGCGGGAATTTCTGGGCGCTGGGCAGGCGCAATCGGAGAATCTCGCAATGAAAACAAAAAGTTCAATCTATGAAGTTCTAATTTGTGTTATTTGCCATTCGAAAACATGCTTAATGTGTTGTAACAAGTCAATAACTTGTACTAATTCAGTGCATCCAATAAGCAAAATTGGCACTACATGAGAATTATCAGTAATTAACTCTTCAAATCTTGTTCTTCCAACCTTTCCTGAACTACTGTATAGTGTTTAAAATTATAAACAGCATCTCCTTGAGAAACATCACAGCACGATTAACTGATTTGACTTGCTGAGTACACAAATGGTCAATAAGACCATAAAACATAGAAGCAGAATTATGCCACTCGGCCCATCAACTCTGCTCTGCCATTCAACCTTGGCTGCTAATTTTCTCATCTCCATTCTTCTGCCTTCTCCCCATAACCCCTGATCCCCTTATTAATCAAGAACCTATATATCTCTGTCTTAAAGATTCTCAGTGATTTGGCCTCCACAGCTGTAGTAATCCACAGGAGGCAGGATTCGTCACCACACCAATATTTATTTACAATAACGATATTACAGGAGCAGCTACAAACAGTGCTGCTAGCAGTCCAGTCAACTTAAGACTGCTCACAAAGCCTACACAGGTGATTATATGGGCCTCCTCAATGAGCTATCATTGAGGGAGCTCATACTCCAATTGGCCAACCAATAAAGCCCATTGGAGTTCATTACACCCTTCCCCCCCAAGGTCCGAGGAATTCCTGCCAGCTGGCATTCCTCTGAGCTTCTTCCTGCTCCTCATATCTGGGTCTGTCACCTCTGTATCGTCCACCGGGTCGTTCTCCGAAGTGGGCGGGGTGTACCTTATAGGTGCCCGTCTTTTCCTTGACGACCTCCTTGGAAGTTGTTCTTCCTCCTCCTCGGGAAGAGGTGTCGCGGCGGCCTCGTCGAGTGTGTCCATCTCCGACTCTGGTGACTGGATGACGGGGTCTGGAGAAATTGCTCGGGGCTGGGGTGTGGGTATCCTTTCCGTCTGGGCTATCCCAGCTTGAGGCGGTCCTGCTTCGCCTGCCTCCAGGTGTGGTTCCGCTGCCCTTATTTGGTCTAGGTGTTTCTTCAGCACCTTACCTCCTATTGAAACCTCATAGGATATGGTTCCTGTTGGTCCATTCCCATAATTCTTGACCCAAACCGGTGCCCCCACCTGGAAATGTCTCTGCTGCCGACTATTATCATGCCCCCTGCGTTGGGCCTCCTGTTGTTTCTCCACTTTCCCCGTAAAATTTTGGAAAAGGAGACTCAGCCTCGTTCGCAGCCGCCTTCCCATTAAGAGTTCAGCTGGCGGTATGCCTGTTGTGGAATGCGGTGTGGTCCTGTAATCAAACAGCCAGCAGGAGAGCTTCGTGTCTATTGACACTGCCGGCTGCTTCTTGAGTCCCGCTTTAAGTGTCTGGACCGCTCTCTCTGCCAGGCCGTTGGTCGCTGGATGGTAAGGGGCCGTTTTGATGTGACGGACTCCGTTTTCCTTCAGGAATTTTCCAAATTCCCCACTTGTGAATGCCGTTCCATTGTCCGACACCAATACCTCCGGAAGTCCATGTGTTGCAAACGAGGCCCTGAGCTTTTCAATTGTCGATGCTGTGCTTGCCGCGTTTACCCGGTGGACGTCCAACCATTTGGAGTGGGCGTCCACTATCACCAAAAACAGTGAGCCCATGAAAGGGCCGGCGTGGTCAATATGCAGGCGGGTCCATGGTCTGCCTGGCCATTCCCACGGGTGCAATGGCGCCGCTGGTGGCACTCTTTTCCCCTGTTGGCACTCCTGGCACCGACGTACCAAGGCTGCTATGTCTGTGTCCAAACCTGGCCACCAAACGTAGCTTCGAGCTAGCATCTTCATTTTAGACACCCCTGGGTGTCCGTGATGTAACTCAGTTAAGATTGCCTGATGGCCCGGAGCTGGGACGATTATCCGGGCTCCCCATAATAGGATGCCGTCTTCTACGGTCATTTGGTCCCTTCTGCTCCAGTATGGGTGCATCTGGGGCTCCACTGGTCTTTCCAGTTCCCCTGTTAGCAGTATATGCTTCTTCTTGGCTAAAACTAGGTCTTTTTGCGTCCACAACCGAATATGTTGTGCGTCTACTGGTAGGGTGTCCAAAAAATTTAGAGTCATTACTGTCTCCTCTACTTTTGGTATTCGCGGCGCAGTGTCCGGGAGGGGAAGTCTGCTCAAAGCATCTGCATGTGCTACTCGCGTTCCCGGTCTGTGCTCCAGAACGTATCTATATGCCGCCAGCAGCAACGCCCAGTGTTGGATTCTAGCTGATGCAATCGGGGGTATTGACTTGTCTTCTTTTAATAACCCTAATAACGGCTTATGGTCCGTCACTATGGTGAATTACCGCCCGTACAGATATTGGTGAAATTTTTTTACTGCGAATATCACCGCCAGTCCTTCCTTCTCGATTTGGGCGTACTTCCTCTCAGCCATCGCCAAGGTCCTCGAAGCATAGGCTATTGGCCATTCTTCCCCATTCCTTCCTCTATGGGCTAAGACGGCTCCTACCCCGTAGGGGGATGCATCACAAGTGACCACCAACTCCTTCCTTGGGTCATAATGCTCTAGGACATTTTCGGATGACAGCTGTTCCTTAATATCCCTAAATGCTCGGTTTTGGCGGGTGGACCATTTCCATTCTTGCCCCTTTTTTAGTAGCTGGTGGAGGGGTTCTAGGATGGATGCCCTATTTTCAATAAATTTTCCATAATAGCTTACCAACCCTAGAAATTATCGTAACTCCTGGACCGTGGTGGGAGCTGGGGCTGCTTTTATTGCCCTCACTCTGTCTTCTAATGGATGTAAGCCTGACTCGTCTACTTTATATCCCAGGTACGTCACTTGTGGGGCCTGAAAAACACATTTTTCCCTTTTTAGCCGTAAGCCTGCCTTTGAGAAACGCCTGAGCACTTCCTCCAGGTTCCTTAAATGTTCCCTGTTTGTCCTACCCGTGATTAAGACATCGTCCAAATAAATCGCTACCTGCGGTAGTCCCTGCAGAATATTTTCCATTGTACGCTGGAATATAGCGCAGGCTGATGACACTCCAAAAGGTAGCCTAGTATAATGAAAAAGGCCCTTCTGGGAGCCCTTGTCTGGTTTTAACTGCAGGTAGGCGTGGCTCATGTCTAGTTTCGTGAACAAAAGCCCACCTGCCTATTTGGCATATAGGTCGTCTATTTTCGGGATTGGGTATTTGTCCAGCAGTGCGTATTTGTTTACTGTCTGTTTGAAATCTCCACAGAGACGTATTGAGCCGTCTGGCTTCAAAATTGGTACCACCGGCACTGCCCATTCCGAAAACCGTAGTGGTCTGATAATGCCGTCGCGCCGTAACCTTTCTATTTCGTCATCTACTTTCTTCCTTAATGCAAAAGGTACCGGCCTGGCCTTACAAAATTTCGGAAGGGCTTCTGGGTCCACATGCAAAGTTGCTTTGGCACCTATGATTTCCCCCAAACCTTCCTGGAAGACCTCCGGGTATTTTTGGAGTACTCCACTCAACTGCCCGCTTCCACTCTGGAAAATTTTCATCCAATCTAATTTGAGGTCTTTCAGCCAGTTCCGTCCAATTAAGCTCGGTCCGGAGCCCTCTACTATCGTCAACGGTAATCTGAGCAATTGTTTCTCATATTCCACAGGTACATGAGTCGTGCCTAGAACTTCCAGGGGTTCCCCCATGTAGGTTTTAAGTTTCGTCGATGTTTTTGTTAGGGTTAGTGGCTGGAGTCCATCTTTGATTTTTCTAAATGCTGTCACTCCCATTACTGATACGGCCGCATCCGTGTCTATTTCCATTATTGTCGGCCGCCCGTTCACCCGTGGGGTAATCCTAATGGGTTCTGCTTTCTTCGTTGTAATATTATATAATTGTTCCCCTTCGGAGGAGGATGGGGCGTCTAGGTTGTGTACTTCCCTGCGTCCCCGCCTGCTATTCCTCTTTTGCCAGCTCCTTCTAGGGTTTCTGTCGTTGTTACCCCACTCTGTCTGGTGCCAGAAACGGTCCTTCTCTGTTGGGGAAGCCTCAGCCGGTACTTCCCTCTGTCTCCAGTTAGTCCTGGCAGACTTGGGGGAAGTTCTGGGGTTTTCCTTTTTCCCTCTATTCCTCAGGTTTTTCCTGAGAGCGGCTATCTGGTAGCAGGACCCGTTGTGGTAGTCCCTCTCACAGGTATCTACCTACATTGGCGTGCCCTGTAGTTCCTGCGCCCCACTTGCTGCCTTTTCTAGGGAGAGTGCGAGCTGTAACGCCTGCCTGCAGTCTAGCTCTGTTTCCGCCAACAGGCGTTTCTGTATTGTGAGGTTGTTGATACCACACACTAACCGGTCCCGAAGCATTTCATTTAGCGTCGGGCCGAACTCACAATTTTACACCAGCCTTCTCAGGCGGGTCAAGAAATTCGAGACTGACTCCCTGTCTTCCCTCTTCGCTGTGTAGAATCTGTACCTACGCAAAATGAGGGGTGGTTTTGGGTCGTAGTGCTCTTTCACCAATTCCGTTACTTCTTGGAAAGTTTTCGTGTCCGGCGCATCGGGATAAGTCAGACTACGTATAATGGCGAAAGCGGAGGGTCCGCACGCCGGCAGCAGGATAAGCCGTCTCCTTTCGTTCATCAGTATATCATTTGCCCGGAAGAAGTAACACATTCTCTCCACATACTGGGACCAGTCCTCAATAGCCGGGTCGAATGCCTCTAACCTCCCAAAAAACGGCATTTTTAAAATGGCATGGCTTACCCTCCGAGTGCAGCAGCTGGTCTCTGCAAAATTCATAGTTTACCTCGTTGCCACTGTAGTAATCCACAGGAGGCAGGAGTTCCGTCACCACACCAATATTTATTTACAATAACGATATTACAGGAGCAGCTACAAACAGTGCTGCGAGCAGTCCAGTCAACTTAAGACTGCTCACAAAGCCTACACAGGTGATTATATGGGCCCCTTCAATGAGCTATCATTGAGGGAGCTCATACTCCAATTGGCCAACCAATAAAGTCCATTGGAGTTCATTACAACAGCCTTCTGCAGCAAAGAGTTCCACAGATTCACCACGCTCTGGCTGAAGAAATACCTCCTCTTCTCTGTTTTAAAGGATCGTCCCTTTAGTCTGAGATTGTGTTCTCTGCTTCTAGTTTTTCCTACAAGTGGAAACATCCTCTCCACATCCACTCTATCCAAGCCTCGCAGTATCCTGTAAGTTTCGATAAGGTCCCCGCTCATCCTTCTAAACTCCAACGAGTACAGACCCAGAGTCCTCAACAGTTCCTCATACGACAAGCTGTTCATTCCAGGGATCATTCTTGTGGGCCCTTTCCAAGGCCAGCACATCTTTCCTTAGATACGGTGCCCAAAACTGCTCATAATACCCCAAATGGGGTCTGACCAGAGACTTATACAGCCTCAGAAGTATATCCCTGGCCTTGTATTCTAGCCCTTTTGACATGAATGCTAACATTGCATTTGCCTTCCTAACTGCCAACTTAACCTTAAGAGAATTGTGAACAAGGATTCCCAAG
Organism: Scyliorhinus canicula; assembly: GCF_902713615.1. NCBI lineage: Eukaryota > Metazoa > Chordata > Chondrichthyes > Carcharhiniformes > Scyliorhinidae > Scyliorhinus > Scyliorhinus canicula. The sequence goes on from NC_052146.1 coordinate 224,306,265, forward strand.
TCCCTTTGTGCTTCTGATTTCCTAAGCATTTCCCCATTTAGAAAATAGTCTATGCCTAAATTCCTCCTTCCTTTTCTGCATTGTATTTCATCTGCCACTTCACTGCCCACTCTCCTAATCTGTCCAAGTTCTTCTGCAGCCCCCCTGCTTCCTCAATGTTACCTGTCCCTCTCCAAATCTTTGTATCATCTGCAAACGAGGGGCTTTTCACAGTAACTTCATTGAAGCCTAGTTGTGACAATAAGCGATTATTATTATTAAACTTAGCAACTGTGCCTTCAGTTCCTTCTTCCAGATCATTAATGTATATTGTGAAAAGTTGTGGTCCCAGCACAGACCCCCGAGGTACACTACTAGTCACCGGCTGTCATCCTGAAAAAGACACCTTTATCCCCACTCTCTGCCTTCTGCCAGTCAGCCAATCCTGTATCCATGCCAGGATCTTACCTTTAACACCATGGGCTCTAAACTTATTTAACAATCTCATATACGGCACCTTGTCAAAGGCCTTCTGGAAATCTAAATAAATCACGTCCACTGGTTCTCCTTTGTCTAACTTCCCTGTTACCGAACAGATTGGTCAGACATGACCTCCCTTTGACAAAGCCGTGCTGACTCAGTCCTATTTTATCATGCACCTCCAAGTACTCCGAGATCTCATCTTTAATAATGGATTCCAAACTCTTACCAATGACCGAAGTGAGGCTAGCCGGCCTATAATTTCCCGTCTTCTGCCTCCCTCCCTTCTTAAACAGTGCTCTTACATTAGCCCCTTTCCAGTCCCCTGGGACCCTTCCTACCTCCAGTGATTCCTGAAAGATCTCCACCAATTGTCACTTCAATTGTTCCAATTTAATTTGTGATGCTGACGATTTCACGAAAGTTTGTGATCTATGGGCAGCATGGTGGCACAGTGGTTAGCACTGAGGACCTGGGTACAATCCCGGCCCCGGGTTTTTGGCTGTGTGGAGTTTTCACATTCTCACCGTATCTGCGTGGGTTTCACCCACAGAATCCAAACATGTGCAGGGTTGGTGGATTGACCACGCTAAATTGCCCCTTAATTGGAAAAAAATGATTGGGTACTCTGAATTTTTAATTTTTTTTGTAAAATATTTTTATTCTCCATTTTCACATTTTCTTCAAACTTTACACCCCACCAACAAGCAGTAAACGGTAACAAATACAAAGTCAATCCCCTTATCAACAACAATGATCCCATCCTCCCACCACCCCAAACAACGACCCACCTGACAATATAAGCATCAAATACAACAAACCCTCCCAAGGTGGGACAAACAAAAGAGAGGAAAAAAAGGAAAAGGATTCAGGAATCGCCTATGGTCACCATTAACCTATAGAGCCCCCCCCCCCCCCCAACATTCAATGCCATCCAATCCCCGAAAGAGTACCATAAATGACACCCACACATCGCAAGCCACCCCCCTCCCCGACTCCTCCCCTCCACCTCCTCTTACAAAACTCCTCCCCCCAACCTCTGTTCCTTCTCCCGAACTTTCCGGCCGGGTTACTCATCAGAACCTGTTCTGCTGGGCGCCGATGGCCGCAGCCTCTCCCCCCACCTCACTCCCGTTCACTGGTGGCTTAAACCGGCCAGTGTGGAGGCCCCCGCCCAGTTCTCTAACCCCCTTGCCCGGCCCCAGGAAAACCAAGTAATCCCCTTTAGCACACAAACCCCGCATACACACCCAAGCCCCAAAGAACCATCATTGCAAGCGAAAGTCCCATCTCTTCCCTTGTCCAAGTATATACAACGTTAGCTCATTAAGCACATACACCAGCCGCAGTGAAAAAATAAAGTTACATGAGGCTACATCGGTACATCACCACTTCTCAATTCAGCCACAGTCCTTCTGCCTTCACAAACTCCTCCGCTGCTTCCACCGTCGCGAAATAAAAGTCCTTGGCTTTGTAGGTGACCCTCAACTTAGCTGGGTACACTATGCCGCACTGCACCTTACTGATGTACAGTGCCTTCTTCACCCGGCTGAAGGCAGCCCGCTCCTCGCCAGCTCCACCGTAAAGTCCTGATATATGCGTATACCAGCTCCAGCCCACTGCACCACCCGCTTCTGCTTTGCCCAGCACAGGACCTTCTCTTTCACACTGTACCTACGAAAACACAAAGTTACTACTCTTGGCAGCTCACTCACCTTTGGTATAGGTCTCCACGACCGATGAGCCCAATCCAGTTCATATCCCCCTCCCTCAAAAGCTTTGCCAACATCGTGGCAAAATACTCAGTCGGCCTCGGGCCTTCCACTCGTTCGAGAAGACCCACAATCCTCAGATCTGTCACCTGGATCTGTTTTCCAAGTCGTCCATTTTGGCTCGCAGATCCTTGTTGATCTCTATCACCTTCCGCATCTCCTTCCCCATTGAGGTAATTTGATCACTGTGCTGCAGTAATGTCTCTTCCACTTCCTTCAGCGCCTCGCCTTGCTCCCGTAGCTCTGCCACTGCGCTCCAAACCGCCGCCCTCACCGGGGCCATCACCTCCTCCACCAGCACTTTCAATACTGCCCCCATCTCCTTCCTCATCGCCTCCATGTGTTTTGTGAACTGTCTTTCGAGTTCCGCAGCCATCACCTTAAGTCATTTCTTCAGCCGTGGGCAATGCGGCCTCCCCTGGTGCCCCAGCCTCCATTTTTCTTGCCATCCCCACGGTGACCTTTCCACTTCCCGACGGACTTTCAGCTGCTTTTTTCACGGCCGTTTTTTTTTACTTGTTTACGACATTTCCCTTCACTGTGCCTTCTCCCTGCTTTTGCCGCCTCTGTTGCCCCTGGGATCGGGCGTTAAACCCCCAAAATGCCGTAACCGAATGGGAGCCCTCCAATGTGCGGCTGCTTTCCGCCCGCCGTCACCGGAAGTCCCCTAAATTTTTTTTTTAATTTTCATGATATATTATTGACAGAGCTTCAATAGGTAGACATGTTCAGGCAGAACTTGTGATGGTTGATAACAACAAGATATAGAGAGCTTGAATGGAAATGGAATAGCAGTGGACATAATACTAGCTCTCATGTGGAGAATGACAGATTGCTGAGATTTCAAACCATAGACCTACATGCTGCAAAATAAATTGCACCATCAGTTTTAACTCCTGTATGATAGACAGATGAACTTTGTTTTTTTTTTAAAAAGGCGGATGCTGCGTAAACTCACAGGAAGGGGGGGGGGGGGTGGTGAAGGGGGAGAGCCGAAGTAGTGGGAGGGGGGCACACCCCCATGCGAGCAGGGAGGGTATCAAGGGGAGGTTTATGGGGGGGGGGGGGGGGAATAGCGCACTGAGACAGATGGTAACAAATTGTAAATAGGTACAAGAAAATCTTATGTTCTGTACAATGACAAACATGAAGTGCAATGCATATAAAACTGAAAATGCTAATAAAAATATTTTTAGAAATAAAGGCTCAAGAAGGGCTGTTTCTAGCTTTTAACCCTCAGCTACTTTGTATTCCTTTTCCAATTTCCTTCTTCCTCTTCTAAAAAATACGGACTCACGTCTGGATAAAGATCCTTGGGTGGCGCAACCCTCCAGTGCCTTTTGCAAGTGCTTGTGGTGATTGTAGATCTGACTAGATGCAATACAACTGCGCAAGCACTAGAGGGAGCACGGGAGAGCTATATATACACAGGGACAGGAAGTGACGACACACTTCACGGAAGGCAGAACTCGTAGCAGGACACAGAGACACAGGCAGGCAGTATTTGAGGTAGCCGTAAATTAAGCTCTGAAGAGAGAACGAATTCACAATAAAGCATCTTCTCCACATTTGAGACTACGAGCTTTATTAAGACACGAGGAACAACACATGGTACTTCAGACGCTTACTACAGGACAACTCAGCTGCAGATACAGAAAGAACAAAATGGCATGGAAATCTCATACTGGACATTCGACTTGGGAAGACATCGCTAATTCGAGGATGTGGCATGGATACCCACTTCAGCTGGGCATGACTGGCAATGTAAGAAATGTCTGGAAAATGTTTAAACAATGGTTCGATTTATACATCATAGCTAATGATGTAGCAGCATCAATGACGATGCTGTTTAATGACGAAATTAAAATAGCAATGCTCATCGCAGGACATGAAGCTAGGAAAGTATATAATGGATTTAAATACTCAAAAGATGAAGACAGCAACAGCTTATAAACAAATTTGAAGAGTACTGTAAGGAATTTAAACAGCACGGTATGCTCAGAGGCCAAACTGCACAGAGACTGAGTGATGCAAAACTTAAACAATCACAAAAAGAACAAGAAATCGCGAGTGAAAAGTACAGATCAAAAAGAAGAAATAACTTGAATTTTTCACACAGCCACAACGCTGAAATCCAGTCCAGATCGAAAGGAAAAGGTAACTTACAACTTTCAGAAAGAAAAAACGCTGAAATCTGCGATAAAATGGCGTTGGAGCACATTTTACAGTCTCGGGCAGACAAAGAACTACAAACTGCGTCTGCGCATGCGCAAGAAACGGAATCCGCGCATGCGCAGTTACAATCACCCGTTTTGCGTTCTGCGCATGCGCAGTCTCAAAACCGCAAAGTAAAGGAAGCTGTAAAACCAAATTTTCTTGCCTCAGAACACATAAAAACGCCTGAACTTAAACCAGCAGTTGAAAATAACTCTCACAACACCCTGGAAAAAGCAGTCTGCACCACCCAAAGTGAAGAGAACAAAAAGAATTCCGAAACAACAAAAGATGATTTGTTTTTCGAAGGTTACTACTCAGACATGGCTGAGTTATTCGGATATGCTGATCACAGCATCAGCGACACGGTCTCAAAGCTCAACACGAATCTAGTCGTGGTAGATGAATCCAACCAAGATGATTTGGTTTTCGAAGAATACTACTCAGACATGGCTGAGTTATTCGGATATGCTGATCACAGCATCAGCGACACGGTCGCAAAGCTCAACACGAAGCTACTCGTGGTAGATGAATCCAACACCATGGTGCCATGGCAGATCATCGATACATTGGATGGCAGCAATACCCAAGACGAAGACGACGCCACACAGAGAGCACAGAAAGACTCCACAGTGCGAGTGATGAAAGACTCCAAAAGGGAAGCAAGCAAACACTCCCTGACGAACACCATGCATGAACAAGACCATGAAGGTCAACCCGCTGTATCTGAGCAACCGCAAGCAGACTATGAAAGTCTACCAAGCTCACATAAAGAAGAAGACAATGTACATCTACCCACTGCATGCGAAAACAGTGACAAGGTGATCACACTCGACGTACAGGATCACAGCGAGACTGACAGTTCTCAGCTTGTCTGTACAGAAGCACAGAGTCGGGCCACCCAACAGTCCAGAGAGACAACGCCAATAGAAACCAGGCAGATTTTGACTCCAGAAGAGGAGCACCAAGAGTCCAGAGAGAGCACGCCAAAAGAAACCATGCAGATTTTGACTCCAGAAGAGGAGCACCAAGAGTCCAGTGAGACAACATCAACAGAAACCATGAAGATTTTGACTCCAGAAGAGGAGCGCCAAGAGTCCAGAGAGACCACGTCAATTGAAATCATGAAGATTTTGACTCCGGAAGAGGAGCACCAAGAATCCAGAGAGACCGCGTCAAATGAAATAGTGAAGAATTTGACTCCAGAAGAGGAGCACCAAGAAAGCAAAGACGCCGAATCTAACCCACAACAAATGACTGATGTCTCCAGCATCAATGCAACATCAGATCATTCTCACCATTCTCGAGACGAAACGTACAATGACTCAAATTATCCACACGGGACACTCATTGAGCATAACAAGAAAAACAAAAGCCAAAAGAAGCACAGCAGAAACGAGAACAACAGCAAGAACAAAAGCAACATGAAGTGCGACAAGAACAACAAAAATCGCAAGAAGCACTGCAGAAATAAGAACAAGAGCACCAACAAAAACTACAAGCACAACTACAAGAAGAACAACAAAACCAACAAGAAGCATAACAAAGATAGCGAAAACAACAAAGACAGAAACGACAAAAACAGCAACAAGAACGGCAACGAAAACAACAAAGACAGGAACGACAGAAACAACAGCAATGAAACAACAACTTGTACAAAATGGTACAACTCTGCACATGAAGGACAATACCACAGCACACTGCAAAACAATGACAAGACTACGAACATGCCATGGGATGACAACGAATCGCACAAACTCACATCTGCTCCAGAACAAGCAAGAACACCAGCTTTCAAGGCAGATGACATAATAAAATGATACCACAAGCACAGAAAAAAGTCCATGTCAGTCAACATCAGTGGTTCGACCATGCAAACACCTCGGGATGACGCTTTGGTTACTTAAAATAACAAGGAACACCGACAATATTCACAACGGAGTTGCAATATCAATATCACCACGTCAACAACAACAAAAGAAAAAACTCAGTGAACAAATTCATCAAGTTTGGACTCATAAATGTTTTTATTAAGATTGGACTCATAAATATAAGTTGGCTTTGTAAAATATGCAATAGCACCATCACTTGTATAGATACACATATCATAAGTAACTGTCTTGTACAATTTTCTTTAACGATGTACAGAAAATATGTAAAGAAAAAAGGGGGATGTGGAGATTGTAGATCTGACTTGATGCAATACAACTGAGCAAGCACTAGAGGGAGCACGGGAGAGCTATATATACACACAGGGACAGGAAGTGACGACACACTTCACGGAAGGCAGAACTCGTAGCAGGACACAGAGACACAGACAGGCAGCATTTGAGGTAGCCGTAAATTAAGCTCTGAAGAGAGAACGAATTCACAATAAAGCATCTTCTCCACATTTGAGACTACGAGCTTTATTAAGATACGAGGAACAACACAGTGCTCATTCCTTATCAGTGAGCTAAAACAGGAAACAGGAAGGCAACAGTGCTTCAACGGAAAAGGTTCAAAGTTGACGCACCATTTCGCTGAAATTCCTACTGTCGGATTCTTTCAATAAAACTTTGAGATTGGATTCAATAAAGCTTTAAGTTATGAAGAGAGGTTGGAGAGACTGGGATTGTTTTCCTTGGAGCAGAGCAGACCGAGGGGTATATGATTGACAAAGCTTTGGCAAAAGGTCATCTGGACTCGAAACGTGAGCTCTTTTCTCTCCCTACAGATGCTGCCAGACCTGCTGAGATTTTCCAGCATTTTCTCTTTTGGTATATGATTGAGATGTACAAAATTTTGAACATGGATAGAATAGACAGGAAGAAACTTTTCCCCTTGGTGGAAAGATCAATGACCAGGACGCATAGATTTACGGTAAGGAGCAGGAGGTTTAGAAGGGATGTAGGGAAAACATTTTTATCTAGATGATGGTGGGAGTTTGGAACTCGCTGCCTGAAAGGATGGTGGAGCCAGAGATTCTCATAACATTTAAGAAGTATTTAGATTTGCACTTGCGATCCCAAGGCAGAGAGGCTATAGACCGAGTGTTGGAAAATGGGATTAAAATAGTTAAGTGATTGTTTCTGAACGGTGAATCCTCGATGGGCCGAAGGGCCATTTCTGTGCATATGACTCTAAAAAGGTAAAGTCGCCATAGGCCCAGATAATTGCGGGGGGTGGGGGGGAGGGGGAGCCAACAGGTGGTGATTTAACCTGAGGGTCACCACACCTCAGGCGAGGGGCAAGGTTGAGAAGGCGGGACCTTCATGAATAATCTCAGCCGGTACGGAAAATGAGTGAGGCCAGCAGCACGAACCAGCTGTGTAACCAACTGATCTAAATCGGTCTCCAGATGTATAACTTTATGACTCTATACAATACAACCTCAGAGCCATTTTATAAAAGTGGGAAGTAGATGTCAGGGCACTATACCATCTTAGTTACTGGGGAACTGTGGGAATATTGAAATGACATCGTCAGGACAGGAGTGGAACATAACTGATGGTAGCATTGTGACAAATCCGACTGAAATAGTGGATGGGTGCTAATGAAGACCCAGATCACCCGAGTAGATGGGTGTTATAACCCTACAGGAGGCCATGGGTTTGCAACATAATAGAATCTGCAGTGCAGAATGAGGCCATTCGCCCCATCACGTCTGCACCGGCCCTTGGAAAGAGCATCCTACTTAAGCCCACACCACACTATCCCCATAACCCAGTAACCAACCTAACCTTTTTGGACACTAAAGGGCAATTTAGCATGGGTGGTTGCTTGCCTGATATTTTACAGTAAGTAAGCGGTAGTTTATTTAGATCAAAGGAAGCGGCTGCTAAGATGACATTTTCCCGTCAGGACTACCAGAATGCCGGTCTCTGTCCGCTGCCCTTTACGTAGTGTAAATAGAGGCCTCGCTGGGCAGGCTTCCACCACTAATAGGGAAGCTCATATTCCAAGAATCCTACGGGGAGATCGAACAGTGTTTCCCAAGGGCCTTGTGAGGGTTATCACACTCCTCCTTCTCCCCCCCCCCTACCGCCCACTCCCCTCCCCCAAGACCGAAGGTACCCCTCCGGTGGCTAGCTGAGGTTGGCCTTCTTTGCCGCTTCGCGCATGGTTGCTCCTCTCTCCTCTGCCAGCATCGGGGCTGGATCAGGGGGTGTGTATCTATTTGTTGACCGCCTTGTTCATCACGAATGACGGAGGGTCATTGGCAGAAGCTTGGCCCTGGTCGTAGCATCGTCTGTCAGTGTGGATGCTTCCATGTCCACACCCGAGGCCGAGTCATTGTTGTCCTGTCAGTCTGAATGATGGTCCACGATAGGTTGAGCCTCTTGACTGTGTGGCGGTACCAGAGGCGGAGAAGGCACTGACATCGATTCATTGCCTTTGAGGAGGTTCATATGTTTCCTTATAGTCTTTTCTCAGGTTCTGACCTTTTACGAAACGGGTGCTGTTTTCCCCAACATGACCCCAGGACCCAATTGTCACCATCACCGAAATTCCGGACATACGCAGCGCCTCCTGATTTAAAACCTCTTCCAGGCGTCCGGCAGCCGTGATACTTTCTTTGGAGGCCCTGCTTTGACTATACTTTCCGCCTAGACTTGGAAATGCCAGGCTCAGGTGGGTTCAGAGAATTCAGCCCATTAATAACTCTGCCGGTGCTACCCCTGTTGTGACATTGCCCTTAGTGTTGGGTGGGGTTACTGGGTTAAGGGGATAGGGTGGAGATGTGGGCTTCGGTAGGGTGCTCTTTCAAAGAGTGGGTGCAGACTCGATGGGCTGAATGGCCTCCTTCTGCACTGTAAATTCTATGATCTATGACTTGAGGCATGGTCCAATAATGGAACAGGAACCTTGTCAGCCTCGTACCAAGGGAGCAGGTAGTCTGTTTCCGCATGCCTTATTTGAATGTTTGAACATCCCACTCAACCAACCATTCGAGGAGTGGTGGTATGAGGCTGTCTGAATGTGCTTTACCACGTTGGCATGCATAAATTATTGGAACTCCTCACTGATCAATGGGGTCCCGTTGTCCATGACCAATACCTCTGGTATCCCGTCGGTGCTAAAGGAGTGCCATAATTTCTCCATGGTAGTTCTCCATGTGGTGGTAGGATCAGGTGCATTTTCAGCCACTTGGAACGGGCATCTATGAGGACCAACAACATGGACCCCATGAAAGGCCCGGCAAAGTCGGCGTGCAACCGCGTACAAGGTGCTCTGGCCATTTCCAGGGATAGAACGAAGTGGTCGGGTGGAATGTCTGGTGTTCCTGGTGTGCTGGGCACCATTTCACCACTCTTTAATAGTCACCATCAATTCCAGGCCACACATAGCTCCTCTTCAAGGCCACCCCGTATCCACTATGTAGGTCCTGCATGATTGACCTGGCAGAGGGTTGACCATGCGAGCTCCCCATAGGTGGATACCATCCACCCCACCAAGCTCCTGCTGCTTCATGACGTAGGGCTCTCGGGCTATCAGGGGACTTTCGTGTAACCCCCGTGCAGGATGATGCAGCGTAGTTTTGCCAATGTGGAATCCCCGTGGGTTCAGGTATGAATCTGCAGAGCGGTCACTGGCAGTGTCCATGATGTTCAGCGTTGCCACAACCTCGTCCATTACTAGTGGAGCGGGGAAGCACACAAGCAGCGGGAGTGGATTGAGGGCATCGGTGTTTACTATCTGCACACCCCGGCGATGCTGAAACGTATACTCGTATGCCTCTAATAACAGGGAAGGGGGGGGAATCCACTGGTCTTCCTTAAAGCGCTCGAGCAGCGGCTTATGACAGAGTATAGGAATGAGATAGAGAATCTGGTGAACTGGTGCGACGACAATGATCTCTCCCCCAATGTCAACAAAACGAAGGAGATTGTCCTCGACTTCAGGAAGCGTAGTGGAGAACATGCCCCTGTAAACATCAATGGGAACGAAGTAGAACGGGTCGAGAGCTTCAAGTTTTTAGGTGTACAGATCACCAACAGCCTGTCCTGGTCCCCCCATGCCGACACTATAGTTAAGAAAGCCCACCAACGACTCTACTTTCTCAGAAGGCTGAGGAAATTTGGCATGTCAGCTGTGATTCTCACCAACTTCTACAGATGCACATTGAAAGCATTCTTTCTGGTTGTATCACAGCTTGGTATGGAGCCTGCTCTGCCCAAGATCGCAGGAAACTACAAAAGGTTGTGAATGCAGCCCAATCCATCACGCAAATCAGCCTCCCATCCATCGACTCTGTCTACAATTCCCGCTGCCTCGGAAAGGCAGCCAGCATAATTAAGGGCCCCACGCACCCCGGACATACTCTCTTCCACCTTCTTCCGTCAGGAAAAAGATACCAAAGTTTGAGGTCATGTCCCAACCGACTCAAGAACAGCTTCTTCCCTGCTGCCATCAGACTTTTCAATGGACCTACCTCGTATTAAGATGATCTTTTCTCTACACCTTGCTATAACTGTAACATTATATTCTGCAGTCTCTCCTTCCTTCCCTATGTACGGCATGCATTGTTTGTACAGCATGCAAGGAACAATACTTTTCACTGTATGCTAATACATGTGACAATAATAAATCAAATCAAATCAAATCAAAATCAAATGGTCAACAGGCTGGGCCCCAACCCCTGTCCCATGATTAGCTGCAGCCTGACAATCTGCTGCCCATGGGTGACAGGGGTCACGGTGGTCCCTATAATGTTCAGTGGCTCCCCAGTATATGTCGTCAACCGGGCCGTGGTGTCACACAAGCTCAAAGACAGGATGCCCATGCAAAGCTGGCAGAAGGTCTGTTGACCGTTGATGGAGACAGCAGCCCCAGTGTCAACGAAACGCTACAGTGCAGAAGGAGGCCATTCGGCCCATTGAGTCTGCACCGACCCTCTGATCGAGCGCCCTACCTAGGCCTCTCCCCTACTTTATCACCGTAATCCCACCCAACCTTTTTGGACATTAAGGGGAAACTTAGCATGGCTAATCCACCTAATCTGCACATCCTTGGAATGTGGGAGGAAACCGGAGCACCCGGAGGAAACCCATGCAGACATCGTGAGAACATGTAGATTCCACACAAACAGTGACCTTCCAAACACACGACCATTACCATCTAGAAGGACAAGAGCAGCAGATACCTGGGAACCCATCCACCTGAAGGTTCCGCTCCAAGTCACTCACCACCCTAACTTGGAAATATATCGACGTTCATTCACTATCGCTGGGGCCAAAATCCTGGAAACCCCTCCCTAACAGCACTGTGGGTGAACCTACATCGCAGGGACTGCAGTGGTTCAAGAAGGCAACTCACCACCTCCTTCTGAGGTCCTCTCCACTGATGCCATTCACCTGGAAGAAATACTGCATTCTCTTGGCATATTGGGCTCAATCCTACAGGCCTGCATCAAAGGCCTTTAATTCCCCAAAGAGTGGTATTCTCAAACTTCACCAAGCATGTTGCTGCGCGTCAATATCCCGATGTGTCTGGGATGTCCGGAATCGTAATTACATCATAATTACTGCTTTACCTTGTTGCCAGCATGAAGACCCAGGAGGCTCGAGTAGTTGAGTAAATGGTAGTTTATTTAGGCCAAAGGAAACGTCCGCTAGGGTGGCATAAACAATAAGTCCCTGTCTGGGGCGGCTTTTAAATAGTCTAATAATGAGCCTCAGCTGGATAGGCATCTGTCCACTAGCGGGCAAGTTCATATTTCACGTGTCCCACAGCTGATTGATTAGGGTATCCCCATGGGCCTCGTGAGGATTATTGTAGTGCTAAATGAGCAAAGCTTCGCTGTAATGATACACCCAATCGTCCAATCAGTTATGCGTTCTGTACCTGTTAATGCCGACAACAAAAAAGAGCTACAAAGAGTGTTCACAACTAATTTACTATCAAACAAAGCCTGATCTATCTCTCACCCAATCCACACACAGATACACTTACTAGAAAGGGCCCTGGATTGTGATCAGGAGCAGGAACACTGGTTGATCTTTCTCTTTCCAACTATTTTGGATCAACCAAATAAATTAAATCAAATAAACTGAGGGACAAATTAAAGGGTCAGTTCCTTAAAGGAAAACGGCTTTAAACAAAAATCGAATCACAAGTGAGACTTGAAACATCAAACAAAAATGTGCAGTCAAAAAATGGGTCAATAAGGCACCCCAGCCCCTGCACTGTCCAGCCCAGCAATTATCAGCTCAATTGATGGTTCTGCAGAGTTCATTGGCCTGAGTATATGAACCCTGGGATCTTCAGTCAGTGCGGTTCAGAATTACACCAAATTGAGGGATAATCTTTATCTTCAATGTCTGCCAGCGTGCATGCGATCACTATAGCCGCAAATATATAAAAGTTTGGAAGCTTTTCGTTTTCATGGGATGTGGGACTCGCAGGGGGCAATAATATGGAAAGGATTCATGCCAAAGCATTTTGATGATTTTTGCCTTCAATTTACCACAATTCAAGAACTTCAAAGTGAAATGGCCCATCACAAACACAAAAAAGGCAAAAAATACGTGGCTTTGTTTGTAAATGGGGAAAGAGATAAAAGAGATTGAATTCCAAGCTAAATAATTATTTCTAACACATGCTGACTAACTTTGACAATGACACATCAGATAAGAAACATGTAATAAAGTTCACGGTCATAATTATTCAGTGTGCTTGTGCCTGAACTGTTCTGGTGGACTGTCAAGGTTGCACCGATGTCTGGCAGGACCCCAAGAATTAGCAAGTAACCCCATAACACCTCCTCATCACATCCACATTCATCTCCCCATATCCATGTACTTTACCAAGGTCTGGAGTTTCCAATATCTGCCACTGTTTCTTTCAGCACAATTTGGCTGAAATCACAAAAGATTTCACTATTTCAAGTGTAAACCACACCTAGTACAAATTGAGCTTCATAGAATCATAGAATTTACAGTGCAGAAGGTGGCCGTTCGGCCCATTTAGTCTGCACCAGCTCTTGGAAAGCACCCTACCCAAGCCCATGCCTCTCCTATCCCCATAACCCAGTAACACCACCTAATCTGGACACTCAGGGACAATTAAACGTGGCCAATCCACTGAACCTGCACATCTTTGGACAGTGGGAGGAAACCGGAGCACCCGAAGGAAACCACACAGACACGGGGAGAAAGTGCAAACTCCACACAGTCACCCGAGGCCGGAATTGAAGCTGGGACCCTGGAGCTGTGAGGCATCAGTGCTAACCACGGTGCCATCTTGTCGCCCCTCCCCTTGTGATCTTTTGTTCTAGTTTAAAGAAAACATTGTGATAGAATCTGGTTCCACGCACAAATTAAGCGCGTGTATTTGGGGAGATGGTGGCATAATGATAATGTCACTGGGCTAGTAAACCAGAGTCCAGAGTAATGCTCTGCAGATGGTGAAATTTGAATTCAATAAAAATCTGGAATTACAAGTCTAATGATGACCATGAAACCAATGTCGATTGACGTAATAACCCATCTGGTTCACTAATGCCCTTTAGGGAGGGAAATCCTATTTGGTCTGGCCTACACGTGACCCCAGATCCACAGCAATGTGGTTGACTCTTAACTGCCCCCCTCAAGGGCAATAAATGCTGGCACAGCCTCCGGGTCCCACATCCCATGAACAAATAAAAAAATGTCACCAAACCATTGAACAATTTCATTGATTCTGTTAGTTTGAAAGCCTTCGAGCAGGCTCAGAAAAATTAAGGGCGCGATCTACCAGCCGCACCCCCATTCGGGCAAACAGAGGCACTGCCGGAAGATGCTAGGAGCAGTATTTGATAAATCTGCATATTAGAGTGAGGCAGCTAGCTCTCTTTAATATACAGCTTGCCTGATCTACTATGGCCCTGGGATCTAACCCTGCCCTTGGAGACTTTAGCCAAGCACCGTTCAGTATTGGTCCTCACAAACGGGGACCAGACGGAACGGCACTTGGGTGGGGAGGGGGGAGATTGGAGGCCCCCGCCCGCAGGTGGTTGCCCTCTGTGGCACCCTGGCAGTGCCAGCTGGGTACCAGTCTGGCGCTGCCATGGTGCAAATGTGGCACTGCCAGGATGGCAGGGGCACGGCCAGGGTGCCAAGCCCATTTTTTACTTCTACTAATCAAACAGTGCCATTATGATTCAAATATATCATGGAATATTTTCAAATAAACGTTTGAAAAAACGATCCATAATGCTGTCGACTTGCACCAGTTCACAGCAGATTTTACGTTGCCAGCAGGCAAATGGCTGGAAAAAAACTTCTGAAAACTAATGCATTTTTGAGTGCAATTTGCAACCAGATTGTTAACTGTGTTCAAAGCAGAAACCCTACTCCCATTTATATTACAGTGCCAAATGTGACTATACCACTGTCTTCAGATGCAGGAAACAATGAGCCGTAAACTTCTGAGCCTCTCCAGTGTGGGGTTGGGGTGCCCGAGGATGTGTTGGGGAATACCTCTCGAAACTTCACAGGTAAGGATTTGTCTGGCAATTTCCCAGAAGCGCAAATTTCCTCTCGGCAACTTTCCTGTGCCGAGAGCCATGCCGATTCAAATGTAATTTGAATCGCTAACTTTGGCTTATACTGACATGGTTACACCAATAATTGCTCAGAAAAAAGAGAATTAAAGCCGCTTCTAATTTCTGGGTAGTTTTTAGAAAGACCAAAACCAAACCCAGCCCCTCACTGAAAACCTCAACCACAATGTTTACCCCCAGGGTACACTACCATCTCCCCCAACCCCACCCCCAACATTGCACCCCCAATCCCCTTGGGATTCCCCCACAAACTTCAACCCCAACTCACTCACCCTCCCACCTCACAGGCCTGACTCTTCATCCCACCGACCCAGCCCGACCTGCCCTTCCAACAGGTCCAATCTGTAAGTGCTGTAAAAAAGGGGGATTGCCCTCCTTCAGTTCACCCCTCCTGCACTTCAACACTGGGCTTCAGAGATTGCTATACTGCTAGAATCTTGCCCGGTCTGAATCGGAAGGTCGGGAGAGACAGGCAAGGAAGAAATTTGGCGTAGGTAAGTGGGCAGGCGATGGCAATTCAACGCTGATTGCCACTCTGAGGACGTTACAGTCCATCAACTCGTGAATTTACTTTGCTGTATGTCCACAGAGGCGAAGGAAATATTTACCATCAACATCACTGCCATTGCCTCTGCCATTTTGCCATCACTGCATAGAGAGGTTGAGTTTTCAGTTCTCTTTTCCAGGCCAAGTGTAACATTACTGTGGAGCAGGACCTTCCTCTGCCCAGGGATAAGTCCGTGGCCAGAATCAAAGTCATGAATGTGACATTGGAGCAACATCTCATAAATAAGTCATGTAATAAAACAACATTTGAAATATTGAGTTCGGCATGTACGCTAAACTAAAAATCGCAAAGTGATTTGCAGTTAACTTTATGCAACATTTTTAGAATTTTAGCATGCTCATGACATTTTCTCCCAATTTAATAAAAGTACCTTGCAAGCCATAATCAGAACATCTTCCACCGTATGGTCTGCTTTGATAGCCATGATCGCTGCTTGGTTGTCAGGGAAGCAGACACGAACAGTACACTCTGAAGGGCTGTCCCAGATTGCACCCTCTGGTGCTGGAAAGCGGATGTTCAAAGATCCATCTTGCTCATGCTAAAATAAAGTTAATACCAATTAACCACAAATTAATTTTTCTCCCGTAATAATACATTCAGCCATGAAAGACAGGTATTTACCGTTAAATATTGTTAAACTAAATTGACAAATCTGATTGATTGCATGCTGAGCAACGCGAACAAGAAATTGCTCAGATAAAAGTCCTTAATTGGCATAATTAAGGCAGCTAAACTTACATAAATGCACAGAATTAAAACATTTCAATATAAACAACTATAGATTATCCCTGCGTACACATGCATTACCTTTGACATAAGCACGGAAACCTACATCTAGTAAATATTGTAAACCTACATCTAGTAAATATAGTTAACCTACATCTAGTAAATATAGTAAATAAATTTGTGGCGGGTTTAGACCATAGAACATAGACCAGTACAGCACAGAACAGGCCCTTCGGCCCTCGATGTTGTGCCGAGCAATGATCACCCCACTTAAACCCACGTAACCCGTATACCCGTAACCCAACAATCCCCCCATTAACCTTACACTACGGGCAATTTAGCATGGCCAATCCACCTAACCCGCACATCTTTGGACTGTGGGAGGAAACCGGAGCACCCGGAGGAAACCCACGCACACACGGGGAGGACGTGCAGACTCCACACAGACAGTGACCCAGCCGGGAATCGAACCTGGGATCCTGGAGCTGTGAAGCATTGATGCTAACCACCATGCTACCGTGAGGCCCCATTTGACTGGGGATTTCACCCAGCTCTGTCGGTAAGTTTCCCATTGCTATCTGACAACACTTAGTCACTTTTTTGGGGCCTGGGAAGTTTCTCCCGGTCAAGCTCACATTGGGAATTATTTTCATCACTGGGGAGCTCAACTTGCTGGCCAGACCGATGATCAGGCCACCATTTTGAAAGTGCACCCCTTCTCTAAGTGGGCTTGTGCATCCCGCCACCTATGGGCAATGTCACCCCCCACAAACTGAGCATTTACCCTCCCCCCCCCTCCCCCAAGCGATGCTATCCCGTTATGGGGTCGTTGAGGGTCTCTCCTTTTCAGGCCTTCCCACTGCCAATTTCGGTCTCCTCCCCCTTCCAGGACCCCCACCCTTCAGCTCCCAACCTTCCAAAGTACTCTTCATACCCACCCCCCCCCACCCGTCATACCATCCTCCTTTCACGGGAATGGCACCCCCACAGGCCCTGATCCTTGGCAGTCCCGCCCTGGTATCTGGGCTCCCCAGCACTGCCACCCTGGCAGCATCCTACCAGCTTTGCAGTGCC
Organism: Scyliorhinus canicula; assembly: GCF_902713615.1. Lineage (NCBI taxonomy): Eukaryota > Metazoa > Chordata > Chondrichthyes > Carcharhiniformes > Scyliorhinidae > Scyliorhinus > Scyliorhinus canicula. The sequence goes on from NC_052146.1 coordinate 224,323,603, forward strand.
ACCCAGGCACCTTGCAGTGCTAGTGTGGCAGTGTTGCCATCTGCCCTGTCCCTGATCACCCAGGGGCCTCCGATGGCCCGGGGAACCCCCCCTCCCCAGGTGCCGTTGCCCCTCGTCCACGTGGACCAGTACTGAACAGCGCCAATTGGGGACTCTCTGGGGTGGCGGGTAGATGCCGGTAGCCTGATAGATCCCAGCGGGTTTTAAGCCTACTTAGGTATGTGAGGCCCCCAAGGTGGGCAGGATCCTGATCGCGACACCGTGCAAGACCTGGGTAGATCTCATGAGGCGCACTGGCTGTCGAGAAGCCCATGGGAGGCCTCCACTGCCATCTACCAGCCGAGTCGCACTCCCATTCTGGTGCAATGCAGCCGGCAGATCGCACCATAGCACTTGGCCAGAACGCAATGAAATTCTGAAATAAAGCTGGAACATTGAGCATTCAAGTGGTCCTTTGCCCCCTACAGATTCATACCTAACCCAGGAATTTAAATCTCAATTACAAAAAGCTGATGATTACATGCAAGCTAGGAATTATCTGGGACCGTTGACTCAATGACTGTTTTTTGGTACTCCCACATATCTATTACTCTCCATGTAATCTTTCTGAGCCTTTCAGCTCATGATGTTGCTAGGTATCTGAATTGGCCCTAACTGTATCATTGCACAGCTCTTCCAGAATGTAACATTTTTCAACCTTGCTATACTAGTTTCATTGCTTTACGAAGAAATTGCAATTTGAAAAGAATCAAATTCAGAAAGATTTGAGAGCTAAACTGTTTTAGTTGAATTCTTCCAAATAGAATTCCATCCAGTGAATTTTATAATTGGCTCACATAAACAAATAGTTATTTTTTTTAGATCTGTGAATACTACAATCCACTTCATTGTAAATATGTGGGATACTGCAAAGCAATACTTTCAATTGTGGTTCAGCAAGATATTCCAGGAATCACGGAAAATACCTGATTTGACATATGACATGATACGGAATATGATGAGGGAATAAAAGCAACATAATAAGTCAGAGTTTCCTACCACTTTGTTACCTACATTTGCTCTCAGTTTTGAGTTATTTTTAATGCCAGTACGCATTGATGTTAACTCATTCACAAAAGGAAAGTTAATAGAAAGCCTTTACTGTTTGTCATGGCAATGGTGTCTGCAGCCATTTTTGGTATATTAGCATCCGAAAAGGAAAAACTAATGTTTTATGAAAACATTGGTCTGAATCTTTGCTCCTGGGTCAGAAGGGCAGGGTTGGGTCACTTCCAGGCTCTGCAGATACAACCTGGGTGAAATTGCCTTGGAAGTTGGAATTTCCGTTCTGGGATGCTGGTGTTCTCCAGGAGTCAGGCAAGGTACCCCCAGAACGTATGCGGAAGCTGGGAGGTACGGAGGTGGGTTGGCAGAAGAGCACTGTGTCAAAGATTTTTTCAAAAAGTATTGTAACAAAAAATAGCACTCCAGCCCCCATCCCTCATCAGATTCTCCACACCCCATCCATGTCAACCTATGCCCACTTCCCATGCCCCTTATATCCCTATTCCAACTTCTGCCTACCCATGGCTCTTTATAGCCCCTACACCACTTTATAACCCCATAGTCCCTATGCCAATTCATGTCAACCCATGGCACCATCCACCACCCTTTACTCTTACATCCATCATGCCAACTCACCCAGTCTCCATCCCCGGCAGACCTCAGGAGCCATGCTGAGATTAAATAATATAATTAGCAATAGTAGACCTTATTTTTTTAAAGTTCATTTATAAAAGCCCATTTACTATACTTGCATTCCTTGAAATATGTAATCCTTATAAAACAAACATTGGGTTCATAGTCCCACTTCAAACAAACAGCCATTAACAACTTGGAGCTGTCAATCAAACTGTAAAATGGCAGGCACCCTACTGCGATAATTAAGGTTGGGAAATATGTCATGCAACACTAACCCAGTAATGACTTATGTCAACAGAGTGAAATAACGAGAAATGATTTAATTAAACATGCCAGTGCCTTGACAGCTTGACGGTTGACTGTTGCCTTTGACATTTCATTTTTACATTTTTGATGGTTTCAATTAGCTTGACAGTTAATGAGTTTATGCACTTTTTACACATATTCATGTCTACGTTTAACATTTCAACGGCCACTTTACCTCTCACAATGTGCACCTGACCTCCCCCAAACGTGTCCTGGGACCATATCCAAAAGAGGCAGGATATCCTACCTCTTCAAAAGGATCCCCCAAAGAAGTTTGCAAAGTTCAGATCTGCTCCTACCAGGTCTAGCCTGTGCCTGCCATGTTTCACACTGCACTAGAAGTAGACATGAGTGAAGGCAGTTGCTGATTTATACATGCAGCTGCCTCTACGAAACATGCACCTGCAAATCCCGACCTGTTCCCATTCCTACCTGTACAAAAATGGTATGTGTTTGGGAGTGAGACATCCAGATTTTGGCCTTTTCCACCATTTTCACCACAATGAAGAGGTTCTCTGTCATGGTGATAGTCCAGGCCATTATCTATGGTAAATGGGTTCTTTAATAACTTCTACTGTCTTTCCATACTGACATATTTACATATTTAGCAGTAAACTGCTGAAACAGTTTCACCAACTCATTGGAACCATTTATTTAATTATTGTCAAAATAAAATAACACTACGGCCACAATTGAACTAAATGGGAACAAAGTCCCATGCGAGTGTGTTTAGCAAACACTCGCAGCATCGAGAAACACAAAGCTATTAAACGTCACTCAGATTAGATAGCGGGCCTCAGTGGTGAAGGTGCGGCCGAGGCGACACATAGCCCCGGGACTCCGGTGTAGCGAGAGATCGAGATGCCAGGGTGCCAGGCTGGCACTGACAGGGTGCCCAGGTGGCACCAGCAGTGCTAGGGTACCACCTTGCCCAAAGGGCATGCACCTGCAGCCAATGATCCTGTGGGAGACCCCCACAAGTGCCGTTCCATCTGGTCCCCGTTTGTGAAGATCAGTACTGAACTGTGCTGGCCTGACGGGGAATAGAGCCCAATGCCTCAGGAAACTGCATATTACAGTGAGACGAGCTGTCTTGCTCCAACATGCAGATTTGCCAAAAAAATGACCCTCGCTACAATGAGCAGGATTCACATTGCAACCTCTCGAGAGATCGCATTAGATCACATTTACTTGCGAGGCGGGTAGATCCCGGGAGCGGGGTCTTCCGGGTTCTATCGGCCACAGCCCGCTACTTCTCAAGCGCAGCGTGGCCATTCAATTGTGACCTACATCCTTGAAATACTTTTGACAAAACAATATTTATGTATACACAGCCGAGAAGATTCTACAATAAAACATCAAACGTCAGTTGGAAGCTGCCAAAATTATGCATTATTGATTACCAGCATAATCTCAAAAACACATATGTAAAATGAAACAGGGGTTTGGGAGCAGGATTCCCCGCCGGAGAGTGCTCCGTTTTGCCGGCAGTCCGGGGGATTCCCGACGGCGTGGGGTTGCCACACAATGGGAAACCCCATTGACCAGCCGGCGTAACGGAGCATCCCGCCAGCGTGCAGAACCAGAAATCTGACGCAGCAGGATGGAGGATCCAGTCCCTGAGCTTTGTTTTTTGGAAAATAGAATTCTTTTAAAAACTTTCATAATATGCTACATTAGAACATTTGAATATTGCACCCCTAGCCAAGCTAGGGCAGCACGGTAGCATGGTGGTTAGCATCACTGCTTCACAGCTCCAGAGTCCCAGGTTCGATTCCCGGCTGGGTCACTGTCTGTGTGGAGTCTGCACGTCCTCCCCGTGTGTGCGTGGGTTTCCTCCGGGTGCTCCGGTTTCCTCCCACAGTCCAAAGATGTGCGGGTTAGGTGGATTGGCCAGGCTAAATTGCCCTTAGTGTCCTAAAAAATAAGGTTAATGGGGGTTGTTGGGTTACTGGTATAGGGTGGATACGTGGGCTTGAGTAGGGTGATCATTGCTCGGCACAACATCGAGGGCCGAAGGGCCTGTTCTGTGCTGTACTGTTCTAAAAAAAAAGCTCCAACACTGACTTCTACCCTGCAATGTTAAAATTGCCATGGTACGCTCTGAACACAAAAAGCAGGACAATTCCAACCAGGTCACAAACCGCCCCATCAGTCGACTCTCCATTATTAGCAAAGTGATGGAAAGGACCGTCAACAACAGGGGCTGGTTTAGCTCACTGGGCTAAATCGCTGGCTTTTAAAGCAGACCAAGGCAGGCCAGCAGCACAGTTCGATTCCCGTACCAGCCTCCCCGGACAGGCGCCGGAATGTGGCGACTAGGGGCTTTTCACAGTAACTTAATTGAAGCCTACTCGTGACAATAAGCGATTTTCATTTTTTTTCATTTCAATGAGCGGGATTCTCTGGCTGCCCCTGCCCGAGATCAATGGACCTTTAATAATAATAATAATAATCTTTATTAGTGTCACAAGTAGGCTTACATTAACACTGTGATGAAGTTACTGTGAAAAACCCCTGGTCACCACATTCCGGCACCTGTTTGGGTACACAGAGAGAATTCAGAATGTCTAACCCACCTAACAGCACGTCTTTCAGGACTTGTGGGAAGACACCGGAACACCAAAGGAAAGCCGCGCAGACACAGGGAGAACGTGCAGACTCCACACAGACAGTGACCCAAGCCGGGAATCGAACCCAGGTCCTTGGCGCTGTGAAGCAACTGTGCTAACCACTGTGCTACCATGCCACCCATTACATGATCCGCATTCTGCCCATGGCCATCTTGCAGCGGGTGGGGTGGAAGAATCTAGCTCAGTGTATCAAGCAGCGCACATTTAACAATAACCTGCTCAGTTTACCTTTTGATCTTTCATTACAATTGATTTACTTAAATTAACCCAATAATGGTTGGGTTACACTAAAATCTAATAGCCAGACTTACTTGCAGCTGGTAAGTGACAGGTAACATTTGTGCCACACAGTACCAGGTACTGGCCATCTCTAATAGAAGATAATCGAATTATCGTGATATGACTTTCAATGGCCTTACTATCATTGAATCCCCTGCTATAAGCATCTTGGGGGTTACCATAGACTAGAAACTTAACTAGACCAGCCACATAAATACTGTTGCTACAAGAGCATGTTAGAAGTAACTCACCTCCTGAATCCCCAAAGCCTGTCCACTGTCAACAAGGCAGGAGTCAAGAGTGTGATAGTATACTCCCCACTTGCCTGGTTCAGTGCAGCTCCAAAAACGCTCAGGAAATTCAACATATAAAGGACAAAGCAGTGGGCTTGATTGGCACCCCATCCACCATCCACTCCTGCCACCATTGGTGCACAGTGGCAGCAGTATGATGCACTCAAGCAACTCAACTTTGATAGCACTTTCCAAACCAGCGACCTCTACCATCTAGAAGGCCAAGGGTAGCAGATGCAGGGAACACTACCATCTGAAGTTCCCCATCAAGTAACACATCATGCAATTGGAATTATTTTGCCATTCCTTCACTGTCGCTGGGTCAAATCCTGAATCTCCCTCCCTAACAACACTGTGGGGATATATATACCACATGGACCACAGTGGTTTTAGAAGGCAGCTCGCCAGCATCTTCTCAAGCGCAATTTGGGATGGGGATTAAATGCTGGCCTAGCCAGTGATGCCACATCCCATTAATGAAAGAAAAGCACAATTCGTGAAATTATGCTAAATACCATAGAATTGGGCATATGATATTATTCCCAGCTCCACCTGACCACCATCTCTATCCATCTCCACTGTTGATAAATTGTCAGACTGCTCAGTCAATATCTGATACCAGATGAGCAGACATTTCTCCAAGTTAGGAAGGTTGAAGTCATTGGCTCAATCTTCTAGTCTCTGGATAGGCAGGCACCAGAGTAACACAAAAGATATGTGCAGGACCCATTGGAAGTCTCAATGGAAGCACATCCTCAGCACATACTCAAGAAGTTTAAACTTCTGATTGCCAGTTTTAACCCGTGTCGCGTCTTTTCGTCCGACGTCACTTCGTCCAACGACACTTCGTCCACGTCTTTTGGTCCAACGTCTTTTTGTCCGCACGTCTTTTGGTCCAACGTCTTTTTGTCCAATTATCCAATTACAAATTAACTCTGTATAAAACCATTTAATTGATAAAATGCAAGTACAATACAGCAAGTGAATTTAATTGCTAAAATGCAAGTAATTGATAAAATGCAAGTAAAATGCAAGTTGAAAAATGCAGTTAAAAAATCTAAAAATGCAGTTAAAAAATCTAAAAGTTTACTAATTACTTAAAATTCCCGAAGTTACTTAAAATTGATGTAAATTGTAAGCAACATTCCTCAAGAAATCAATTTTTGTTGTAGAATCATATTCAACGACCAATCTTTTGAGGCGTTCAGTTATTTTCTTATATCGCGTACATGAAGTCGACTGATCTCCCCGAAGAATTTGAGCCTTTTTGCCTATTATGAACCCTTCCTCTTCCTTCAGAGTTTTGATTAACCTCCAGATATTCAAATGAGCTCCACCCGCCGAACGCTTTATCGCAGAATGAAACCCCTCAGCGGCATTATTTGTTCTCGGTAGATCTTGTAGAACACGCTGATTAACATTCCATACAGCTGTCGGGAATGTAGGTGTTTCTCTCCTTTGTCTGGCACCACGTCCTCTCGCAATGCCTATGTAAGTCAAGTCAAAGTAAACGATGAATTCAGCAGGTATTTCTTCATCGTCTATCAAATCTTCATGAGCCTCTTCGACATCTTCAACGGGGAGGAAAGCTAATGCTGAAAAATATCGAATTTTAAGACAGAATTCAGAGTCTATATTGTATTTTTCTTTGAGGCCTAAATCGGTAATTTTTCGAAACACAGATTGGCTCAAATGAAACAAACATGCCACGACAGATGAATTAAGGAATGATGAATTAATTGCCTTGTGAACGGCAACTTCGAAATCTGCCATGATATCAATCGGATCTGCATTAGGTTGCATAATTTTCAATTGGTCAAAAAATAATTCGTATGTCTGCTTTCTTTTATTCGGCAGTAATGCAAAGACCCGTGGAAAACTGCTTCCTTTAACTTGTACATGAATGCAGAACAGTTGAAACCACTGTTGTGGCACAATCTTGAATGTCCCATCGCATGCCCAATGACGATATGATGCTAAATCCTGAAGAGTACTTTCTGATGCGAATACTAGTAAGCACTGTTGATCCTCGGCGCCCGAATCGTATCTCAGAAACTGTTCGCCATTGTCAAGTTTACAATATTTGTCAGGTATTTCAAAACCGTGTCTAGCCGCTGGATTAGCGGGAAATCCAGAATTTTTTTGTCGGCACCTTTGAATAGTCCTTGAGACGACGGGCAACCTAGGGAGTTGAGAGCAGGTATTTTCTGATAGCTGCGTAAACTTGGCCGCTAGTATGCTACACGAACTTGCTGCTATGTTTTCCACTGCTTCATGCTTTATTTCTGCAACTGCTTTTCTAGCATTTAACAAATCAACATCAGCTGGATGAAGGTGCTCATTAGAGAAATAAATAATTTTCGGCTCATTGTTTTCCGTTACCGTGTGAATCCGCACTGAACACAGCCTTCTTTTCTCACATCTCCAGTATTCTTTTCCTAGGTTTGGACTGCTCGAATGAAAATCGTAGATGTAGTTATTTTCATCAGCTACCTTCCTTTTGCTCTTCGTTGACACAATGAACTTTGCCATTTCGGGATGGGCGAATTAAGAAAGAGAACGATAATATCTATCCTTTAACGAGGCTCGTTAAAGGAAAGAGAACGATAATAACTATCCTTTAACGAGGCTCGTTAAAGGAAAGAGACCGGTAATAAAAATCCTTTATTGCATATTATACCTTGCTATGTGCATTAGAGAAGATTTCTATTTACAAAAAGTTAATGTTGGGAGTGGAGTGGAGTGCTAATAAGCAAGTTACAAAAAGTCAAGTTACAAAAAGTCTTTGACAAAAAAATCATCCGACAAAAAAACGTAACAAGTCACAAAAAGTCTTTGATGAAAAAAATCATCGGACAAAAAGACGTAGGACCAAAAGACGTGCGGACAAAAAGACGTTGGACCAAAAGACGTGCGGACAAAAAGACGTTGGACCAAAAGACGTGGAAGAAGTGTCGTTGGACGAAATGACGTCGGACCAAAAGACATAGCACCGTTTTAACCTGCCCGGAATGTTCCACAATTTGCCAGAACTAAACAGACATGGACTGCTTGTCCGACACTCACATGGATTCACTTATAGAGTTGTTTAGACCAGGGGAAAAAACCCAGCAAAACTCTAAATTTGCTGGAGTGTCACAGGGGATCACGATAGGAGTGAGGGAGGCAGAGGAGCAGTGTCAGGTGAGGAAGCATGGCTGAAAATCATCTGTGGATGAGACAAGCAGGAGAACAGTGTCCGGCAGTGAGACAGTCTGAACACTGTTAGGGTTGAAGGAGGGAGGCCTAACATATCGAGGTGAGGGAAGGGGTGCACAGTGTCGGGGGTAGGGGGTAGGGGATAGAGATTAAAGTGGAGTGAAGCTTTGCAGTTTCAGAGATTGACAAATCCAGGCAATCTTTTTTTAAATAAATTTAGAGTACCCAATTATTTTTTTTCCAATTAAGGGACAATTTAGCGTGGCCAATCCACCCAACCTGCACATCTTTGGGTTGTGGGGGTGAAACACCATGCAGACACGGGGAGAATGTGCAAACTCCACACGGACAGTGACCAAGAGCCGGGATTCGAACCAGGGCCCTCAGCTCCGTAGGCAGCAGTGCTAACCACTGTGCCACCTGCCGCCCTGGCTCCAGACAATCTTAAGTCGATGAATCTTCCCCTAGGTCTTGTTGTGTGCAGTCAAAGAATTGGAAGTATTTTATTCCAAAATGTCGATCACGGGACATTTAATAGTTGGTGATTATTAATGAAATTGTAAAGGCGGGGGAACAATGTCGAGACAAGTGAGGGAGAGAGGAGAACACTGCAAGAGTGAGAGAGGCAGATGGAGGACATTATAGGGAGACAAATACGGGACACCGTAGGAGTGAGGGAGATGGACGGGAATGCTGTTGGGGTAAGGGAGACAGATAGGGGACATCGTAGGAGCGAGGGAGATGGACGGGAATGCTGTTGGGGTAAGGGAGACAGATAGGGGACACTATAGGAGAGAGGGAGACAGAGGAGAGTACTGCAGAAGCAAGGAAGACAGATAGGGGACACTAGGAGCGACGGAGACAGGATAGGGGAACACTTTGGAGCGAGGGAGGGAGTCAGACAGCAGAATACTGTAGGAACAAGGGAGGAGACAGACGGAGAACACTGTCGGGGTGAGGGAGGGAGAACACTGTCTGGGTGGGGGAGGGAGGAGAACACTGTCAGGGTGAGGGAGCGAGAAAACTGTCGGGGTGAGGGAGGGATGGAGGAGAAGACTGTCGGGGTGAGGGAGGGAGGGAGAAGACTGTCGGGGTGAGGGAGGGAGGAGAACACTGTCCGGATGAGGGAGGGAGGGAGGAGAACACTGTCGGGGTGAGGGAGGGATGGAGAACACTGTCGGGGTGAGGGAGGGAGGGAGGAGAACACTGTCGGGGTGAGGGAGGGATGGAGGAGAACACTGTCGGGGTGAGGGAGGGAGAACACTGTTGGGGTGAGGGAGGGATGGAGGAGAACACTGTCGGGGTAAGGGAGGGAGAACACTGTCGGGGTGAGGGAGGGAGGGAGGAGAACACTGTCGGAGGGAGGGAGGGAGAACACTGTCGGGGTGAGGGAGGGAGGGAGGAGAACACCGTCGGATGAGCAGAGCCAGAGCAGTGTGAGAATTGTAGGAATGGAGTTGTAGGTTTAGTTGTCCTTGATGTGATCAAGAAAGAGTTAACCAGTTAGAGTTAACCAGTTTCGGGTTTTTTTCTTATTTTAATTTGGATACAGAAGGCACGATTTACCGGCCTCGTCGTGCCCAACCTGGTGACACGGGACGGCCATTGAGTCTCGCAAGAGGCATCTTGGGAGATTTGCAATACTCAAAACATTTTGCGACATTCAACAGAACGTCACTGTGCTGGGAGACCTCGCCATTGGGGCCTTTTAGCACTGATTTCTACAAACATGAGCCAGGCATAATGACACCTGGGGGGAAATGTCTCCCAGATCATTTAGAGACCCCGGGTGGTTGGGCAGGGTGGGACCCTGGTACTTCACCCAGTGCCTGGGCAGCACTGCCAGGCTGGCAGGAGCATGGCCAGGGTCCCCAGGCAGGCAGTGCTATTGTGCCTGGGTCCCAGGTTGCCCATACCAGGGATCAGGCCTTGCTCATAAGAGATGGGGTGAGAAGGGACTCTGGGTGGGGGGTGGTGGCTGGTTCTGGACGTTGCAGTGATGATACGGATTGAAATGGGCAGCACGGGAACACAGTGGTCATCACTGTTGCTTCACAGCACCAGGGACCCGGGTCTGCACATTCCCCCAGTGTCTGCGTGGGTTTCCTCCGGATGCTCCGGTTTCCTCCCACAAGACATGCTTGTTAGGTGAATGGGACATTCTGAATTCTCCCTCAGTGTACCCGAACAGGCGCCAGAGTGTGGCAACTAGGGGATTTTCACAGTAACTTCATTGCAGTGTTAATGTAAGCCTACTTGTGACAATAAAGATTATTATTATTAACAAAAGATCGGGGGGGGGGGCCTTTAAAAATAGCATCCCTATCCTTGGGTCCTCTGAGCTCGTCAGTGCAGGAAATTATCTGACTGGGGCCTTGACGGGGCGTTCCCTGTCAATGCTAAAATAAATTGGCAAAGCTCCTTGAAATGGTGGGGACTTTCCCGACGCTGCAGGCCCTGAGAAACAGGCTGCTAAACGCAGCCAAAACCAGACTCTGTTTTTGTCCCGTTAAATCACGCCCAGAGATTGTATGGTGGGATCAATGTAATTCCCCTTTAGCTCTGGGGTTCTCGGGTTTTTTATTCCTCTGTTATTTTTCTTTGAAACTATTAGTCTGATGTAACGCTGCGTTCTGCTTTGGAGCAGACAGATTTTGTATCCATAGAAGGAACACGTTGAGGATATTGTCCCTAGCTTATCAGCCTTATCTGTTCCTCTGTTTGCAATGATTTCTGTTATGTGCTGTACTTGTTTGTATTATTCCAATGGCTTTTTTTTTCTCTTTTTCTTTTGTTTTGGTGCGATAATTGTAAAAACTTGAAAACTTCAATAAAAATACATTTTTAAAAATTCCATTCCCTTGTGATTAACTCCATCCTTCTCACTGGCAACAGTCTGAGACTAAACCAATCCGTTCATAACCTTGGTTTGGTATTCAAGCTCGAGATTAGCTTCTGACCACATACGTGCACCAAGTCTACTTCCACTTCTGTAACATTATCCAACTTCATCCCAGTCTCAGCTCATCACCTGCTGAAACCCTCATTTGTGCCCTTGTTACCTCTATTGCAACAAACCTCTGGCCCATCTCCCACACTCCACCCTCAATAAATTGGAGGTCTCCTGAAACCATGCTGCCCATGTCTTAACTCACATAAAACCCTGTCCAGCTCTCGTCACTGTACTCATTAACCGACACTGGACTTAAAGTCAAGTAATAAATTGATGTTAAAATTCTCATCATCGTCTACAAATCCCTCCATGGCCTTGCCCTTTTCCATTTCTGCAATCTCCTCCAGCCACATAAATGTCCAATAGATCTGCATTGATCTAATTCTAGCATCTTAGCATTCCTGCTCCACTACAGGTGGCCGGACCCAAGCCTGCAACTCTGCACCTCACTACTTTGTTTTCCTCCTTTAAGGCACTTTAAAAACCTGCCTGCCTGGCCAAGCCTTTGGTCATCTGACCGAATATCTCATGTGGCTCAATGTCATATTTTATTTTTGAATATTCCAGAGAAGCACGTGGGGACAGTTATTATATTAACTGCTCAAAATAAGTTGCTATCAATCAGTAACTTTGAAAAATGTAGAGCACACTATAAGCTCCTCCCAGGAGACTGAGGGAAAATGTACTGCATGGTGTTTATTTTGTTAGGAAAGTCAAACTTCAGCCAAAAAAGGAAACAAATTTCTCGTCATAAACTGAGGGTGTCCCAAAACACTGATCAGCTGATTAAATACTTCAAAGCGTAGTCAATTTTGTAACAGAGGGAGGGGGGGTCTTTGCCCCCGACGATGTCGCGGGCACTGATCTCTCTGATCCTAAAGCGGGATAAGGACCCCTTGCAGTGTGGATCATACAGGCCTATCTCGCTCCTCAATGTTGACGCTAAGTTGCTGGCGAAGATCCTGGCCACCAGGATAGAGGACTGTGTGCCAGGGGTGATACACGAGGATCAGACAGGATTTGTCAAGGGACGGCAGCTCAACACGAATGTGCGGAGACTGCTAAATGTTATTATGATGCCGGCAGTGGAGGGGGAGGCGGAGATAGTGGTGGCGCTGGATGCGGAGAAAGCGTTTGATAGAGTTGAGTGGGGGTACCTGTGGGAGGTGCTGGAGCGGTTCGGATTCGGGGAGGGATTCATCAAATGGGTGAGGCTGCTCTACGCGGCTCCGATGGCGAGTGTAGTTACAAATGGAAGGAGATCGGAGTACTTTAGGCTCTACCGTGGGACCAGGCAGGGGTGCCCCCTGTCCCCCTTGCTCTTTGCACTGGCGATTGAACCTTTGGCTATGGCGTTGAGGGAGTCAGGGAGATGGAGGGGTCTGGTGCGGGGTGGGGAGGAACATCGTGTATTGCTGTATGCGGACGACCTGCTGTTGTATGTGGCGGATCCAGAAGGGGGAATGCCAGGGGTGATGGAGCTGTTAGCGGAATTTGGGGGCTTCTCGGGCTATAAGTTAAATTTAGGCAAGAGTGAGGTATTTGTAGTACACCCGGGTGATCAGGAGGAGGGAATTGGGAGACTCCCATTTAAGAGGGCAGTGAAGAGTTTCAGATACCTGGGGGTGCAGGTGGCCAGGAGTTGGGGGACTGTCCATAAGCTTAATTTTACCAGGCTGGTGGAGCAGATGGAAGAGGAATTTAAAAGGTGGGACATGGTGCCGCTATCGTTGGCGGGTAGAGTGCAGTCCGTCAAAATGACGGTTCTCCCGAGGTTCTTGTTCCTTTTTCAGTGTTTGCCCATCTTTATCCCTAGGGCCTTTTTTAGAAGGGTTACGAGCAGCATCATGAGCTTTGTTTGGGCGCATGGGACCCCGAGGGTGAAGAGGGTCTTCTTGGAGCGGGGTAGAGATGGGGGGGGCGGGCGTTACCCAATATCTCGGGGTATTATTGGGCGGCCAATGTGTCGATGGTGCGCAAGTGGGTAATGGAGGGGGAGGGGGCAGCATGGAAACGGATGGAGAGGCGTCCTGTGGAGATACAAGCCTGGGGGCCCTGGTAACGGCGCCGTGGCCGCTCCCTCCTACAAGGTATACCACGAGTCCGGTGGTGGCGGCTAACCTCAGGGTTGGTACAGAGCGGACATTAGACAGCTGAGGGACCTGTTTATTGATGGGAGGTTTGCGAGCCTGGGGGAGATGGAGGAGAAATTTGGGCTCCCCCCGGGGAACATGTTCAGGTATCTGCAGGTAAAGGCATTTGCTAGGCAGCAGGTGGAGGGATTCCCTTCGCTTCCCGCGAGGGGGGTGAGCGACAGGGTGCTTTCGGGGGTCTGGGTCGGAGAGGGGAAGATATCTGATATCTACAAGGTTTTGCAGGAGGCGGAGGAGGCGTCAGTAGAGGAGCTGAAAGCTAAGTGGGAGGGGGAACTGGGGGAACAGATCGAAGACGGGACATGGGCTGATGCCCTGGAGAGGGTTAATTCTTCCTCCTCGTGTGCGCGGCTTAGCCTCATCCAATTCAAGGTGCTGCACCGGGCCCACATGACTGGGACAAGGATGAGTAGGTTCTTTGGGGGTGAAGACAGGTGTGTCAGGTGCTCGGGAAGTCCAGCGAACCATGCCCATATGTTCTGGGCATGCCCGGCGCTGGAGGAGTTCTGGAAGGGGGTGGCGAGGACAGTGTCGAGGGTGGTGGGATCCAGGGTCAAGCCAGGATGGGGACTCGCGATTTTTGGGGTTGGGGTGGAGCCGTGAGTGCAGGAGGCGAAAGAGGCCGGTGTGCTGGCCTTTGCGTCCCTAGTAGCCCGGCGAAGGATCTTGCTACAATGAAAGGATGCGAGGCCCCCAAGCGTGGAGACCTGGATCAATGACATGGCGGGTTTCATTAAGCTAGAGAAGGTCAAATTCGCCCTGAGAGGGTCGGTACAAGGGTTCTTAGGCGGTGGCAACCTTTTCTCGACTTTCTGGCTCAACGATAGGGTACGGGGACAGTAGCAGCAGCAACCCGGGGGGGGGGGGGGGGGGGGGGGGGGGGGGGGGGGGGGGGGGGTGGAGGGGGGGAAGGGGGAGGGAAAAGATGGGGGGGGGGCGGACGATGACTATGTTTGTTTATTTAATTTAAATTTATTTTGAAGTTCTTTTGTTGTTCATTGGGGTTGGGGGGGTGGGGGATGGGATACATGCATCGATACGGTCTGGGGGTGTTACAGTTATTATGGGTTATTTTGTTGCATTTCATTGTTTGTCGTTATGTTTTATATTTTCTGTAAAGAATTCCAATAAAAATTATATTTAAAAAAAAAAAAATTTTGTAACAGAGGAAATGGCACAAGCAATGTGCAAATAACAAGAACAGCAATGAAGTAATGACCAGATAATAAACGAGCTAAGGCTGCATTCGTATTGATCTGACTATTTCTAGACATGAGACACGGATGCCCGTGGTTGTTTTTGAGTGATCCAGGTTATTCTTCAGAACGACCATTTAGGCAAAGTACAGGAGACATATCACAGTAAAGAGGAGGGATATTGGATGGGAATGGATCTTTAAGAGGTCAGTTAAAAATGTATCAATATGTTCACAAAAAAAAAATCAGTGTTCACTTGATTCCTTGATTGTATTACTTAAATCACAGAATTGAATTGGCGGTATGACATCAAAATGTTCTGGCACTGTAGATTTTAGCATAGTGACAAAATACTGATTTTTCAATTTCCCACAAAGCAAACTTCATCTGGTCATCAGAGGAACACGTGGAGGCTGGTCAGGGCACAGAGGAATTTTTAATTCTATTATTTATTTAACTTTAAAGAGGATTTAGATCTTTCGGAAAATGAGGAAACCATTCTCTAATAGCATAACCTACACATGTCAGGCCACAAAGCCTGACTAGCTAGCTGTTTAGCAAAGGGACATCCTAATTTGACCTCAGGGAAGATTAAGTGCTGTAATTAACCCCATGACAAAAAAGTGTACATTTTATACCTTTAAAAAAATTTCAATGTGTTTTCCACTGACTCTCAACTTTCATTTGAGGTGGGAACAGCTTTTAAATAAATCATTTTCAGTTGCCCAAGAGCTGACTCCAAAGCCATTTTTCATAATGCCAGTCAAAAACCAAAAATGTTATTGACATGGCCACAGCTAGCTTCTTGTGCTAGTATGTGAGCTAAAGGATTATTTATAGATGATTCATGGGAAGGGAGACACACATGGAGTAAATTTATTCAAGACACATGAAGGGTTATAATCTGACCACCCACAGACTGATTTGAACAACATATGGAAACGGTTCACTCGAGACAGAGAGCATAGAACATCACAGGTCACCTGAAACTGGAATTTACCCTTGCCACCATTGACGGATGTTTCGGAAGGAAATTATTTTACTTTCATTAATCAGCAACTCTAACCTGAAATATCTAATCAGTGAATTAACCCTCTGATAAACATAAAACACAGACAAATTTATTCTGAATACTTTATACATTGTAAAAATTTTACATGATTTATTTATTGCACTACTGTGGAACATCCACAGCAAACCAAAATTTTAAATTACTGGGATATACTGGAGAGAGACAGCTGGGAAGGCCCACAAAAAAGTGTCTTCCTGAAATCTGGTGGGCATATTTGGCTCACAGCTGGTTTCTCAATGACAGCTTCAGGAACTCATTGGCACCACGATAGGCCTCTCAATTTAAAAGCTTCTAAAATAGCATTTAATATCTTACCCAAGAAACGCTGGTGAAATGGAACAAACTTCTTGATTTGCAACTGTATAAGTGTACGAGAAGAGGTCAACATTAAAGGAAAGGAGTTGAGTCATTTTATTTAAGCCTCTATTTGCTAAAAACCAACATTTGAGCAAGCTGATGGCAACCCAAGAAGAAAGATTCTGAAGAGAAATTATAAACTAGCAAACCGCAAAGCAATAATCAGAGGCATCAAGAACAAAAATGGACAAAATGAAAGGTTTTAATTATAGTCATTGCAACACCTGCAACTAATTTCTGGAAATTGAATTGTACAGATACAGAATTAACCAATGTATACCCATTTTTGGAGATGTAAGCTAAAGGAGAAATAATCCTATTAAGCCCAAGAATGTGAATTAACGTTTTCTACAAACTCATACTCTTCCTTGCGGCTACTTCAAAATATTTAGAAAGAGCTATCTGTATCACAAGTTTTCTGGAGACTCTAGGATAACTGCATTGTGAAAGGATGTTTCAGCAAATGGAGACAAATAAAATGAATTATGAATTAACACACAATACGCAAAGTCCATAGATACTCATGTAAAAAATAGACTTGTGTAAAAATCTCCATGAATTTTGACCTAAAATCTGTAAATTGTCAAATACCGCAAGTAAAAGTTGACCCCAGCTTTTCAGGGACCAAACCACGTTGTGATTGTTAATTATTTATTGGTAATTACTACAGTTCATTTATTTAAAAGCACACGATGGAGCTTTTCAATTTTCTCTCCGTCAATTCTAGTGGCAATCCCTCAGTTCATCAACAAGACTAATGTGTACCATGATGTCTTACTCCGGGCATTTTCAAAGTGGTGGTTGCAACCTGCGTGTGGGTCGCGGGCGGGTGTCGGGAAGCAATCCATCGCAGCGTTCCCGATTGTGTGAATTCAGGCGCAACGGCTGCGAGAGGCTTTAAAAATGCAAGGGCGCTCCGCATGAGTGTCTGCCCATCAGTACGCATGTCCAGAACCTAGAGAGAAACACCTCTCTCAGGAGAAGATGTTGTTTAAATTTCAATTCAGTCTTCCTGCATCCGCCTTGAATATGCTCAATGGTTGCGCCTGCAGAACTCTCTTTGATAGTGAATAATTTTAGAGATTAAAACGATTTGCAATACTTTGATGTAAGTAATTCCTCCTCATCTATGTCTAAAATCGTCACATTGTAATTTGCAGATTACATCCCCAGGCTGTAAACCACCCATCTGAGGAAAACTTACATTCTGCATCTGCACTGTAGAGTCCTCAGAGAATAATGCCTGTTTCAATTAGGTCATTTATCATTCTTCGCTACTTTAGACTATAGAATATAAATCCAGGCTCACCACTCGCATTAAAGGTAAGAGAAAATGGTGGGTTGCGATGGTCGGCCGGCGTGGGTCGTGAAGGTTGGTACAATGGGTCCCGGGCAAAAAAAATTGAAAAACACTATCTTAGATGAGGAATAACAAGTATGCAGCCTATTGAAACTGGAGCAAAACAGTGGAACAAAGGGTCAATAGGAATGAGCAAAATGGTCATATTATCACTCATGGAGCCATTCAACTGAATGATCTCAGAGAAGCAAAGATTTATGTTATTTTAGGATTCATGGCCACTGCCAGGTAGTGCACAAGATTCATGAAAAGGTATGATTTATTACTCCGTCAAAAAGTGAAGATTTCACTTGAAATCTGCCACTTGAACTCAATGATAAAATCATCAAATTCCACGGAATTGTCATCCAGCATCAAGAAAAGAATGCATATCAATTGGCCTGTATTGGAAATATGGATGAAACATTGATGAACTTTAACATGCCAGCAAACAAGGCCATTGATAAGATTTGTGAAAAAAACATTCCTTGTAAAGCCAACTGGCCATGAGTAGATGTGGTTTACAGAGGCTCCATCTTATATGGCGAATGGCATAAAATTAAAGCTGATGGTGATATTTAAGTACAAAGCTCTCCCGAAAGAGAAATTTCAGAAAAGTGTCGGTCATCCATAGTCACAGGAAACGCTGGATGGGTGAAGGCGGTTGCAAGAAATGGATCAAAGTGTGGAACTTGAGACCAGGAGGCCTAAGCAAAGAAAAGAATTTGCACAGCTGGGACATGTTCAAATCCCATCTTGTCAATGATGTCATTTGTGACCCACAATACCACTGTGGCAGCTATTCTCTAGTGTTCTTGAACACTTGAATGTGTGCATAAATTAACCTCTCAAAAACAGTATCCAAAGGATGTGGAAAATATGGATGTTGGAAGGTGAAAAACATTCACTAAAGGCAGAAATATGCGAGCGTCCTCACCAGCAACATTGTGCCAATGGGTCATAGATAAGTCAAAACATCATTTCTAAAATGTGAAATATCAAATGCTTTCAATGGTACCAAAGACAATTACTTGTGGAAGGAATACTTGTCAAAATTGCCGGTACTACCAGTGATTATGGTAAAGATGACAACAAGGAGGCCAAGCAAATTTGGCATGTGCACATGTTTACAGATGCACCATAGAAAACATCCTATCTGGCTGCATCACAGCTTGGTATGGCAACTGCTCGGCCCAAGACCGCAAGAAACGTCAGAGAGTCGTGAACACAGCCCAGTCAATCACGCAAATCCACCTCCTGTCCACCGACTCTGTCTACACCTCCCGCTGCCTTCGCAAAGCAGGCAGCATAAACCAAAGACTCCTCCCACACGGGTTATTCTCTCTTCCAACCTCTTCCATTGATAGGAGATACAAAAGCCTGAGAACACGCACTAACAGGTTCAAAAACAACTTCGTACCCACTGTTACCAGATTGCTGAATGACCCTCTTATGGACTGAACTGATCTCTTCACACATCTTCTCTACTGCGTAGCACACTCCGTATGTTTCACCTGATGTGTATTTGTGTATGTCCTATGTTTTTTCATGTATGGAATGATCTGTCTGCACTGCACGCAAAACAATACTTTTCACTATACCTCAGTACATGTGACAATAAATCAAATTCAAAATTCAAATCAAATCCAACATGATGATGTTAAACAACCAGACTCTTGGGCTGAATTGTTCAATGACTCAGATTGTGATCAGAGTGATTTTGAAGGATTGCAATGTGAACTACTGTGGTTAATTAGTTTTGTATACATTTCATTAAAAATAATTATGAAATGGCACAAGGAAGTGCTGAGGGTTTTGGTCAAGGTTGGTATCATGACCGGTACAGGCTTGGAGGGCTGAAGGGCCTCTTCCTGTGCTGTCTTGTTGTTTGAAACATTATTACATAAATAAATGTTAGGGAATTCATAGGAATTCTTTAGTGTTGTTCATTTTTTGGGGGCCCAAATCAAGCACAAGTCAATCCATCAATGCAATACCTATGTAAAAGACACCTCATGACCTCTGGCCTAATAAAATCAACTTTTACACAAGTATATAATATAGTAATTTGGGCCCCAAAAAAATTGTTTCATGATTTGTGTAGAAAACGTCCTGCAGAATGACTTTGATGTGGAAAAGCCATCACTACATCAGAGGCTGTTGAGGGGAGAAAGGATACAAATCCTTCTTGGACTTGGGAGTGATGTCCTTGAAGGTTGCAAATGGTACATCCCTTTCAGAAAAGAGAGGAATAAAGAAGACAAGTACAGAACAATCAGCCTAACTGTATTCAGGAGATTTCAAAACAAAAAACAGACAAAATAAATCCATATATTACTAAATAACATGGCAGTCTGAATTTGTTAAAGGCAAGTCATGATTGAGTAACTTTTTAAAAATAAATTTTGAGTAC
This sequence comes from Scyliorhinus canicula, assembly GCF_902713615.1. Taxonomy (NCBI): domain Eukaryota; kingdom Metazoa; phylum Chordata; class Chondrichthyes; order Carcharhiniformes; family Scyliorhinidae; genus Scyliorhinus; species Scyliorhinus canicula. Next base: position 224,343,475 of record NC_052146.1, read on the forward strand.
CCAATTCATTTTTTCCAATTAAGAGGCAATTTAGCGTGGCCAATTCACCTACCCTGCACATCTTTGGGTAGTGGGGGCGAAACCCACGCAAACACGGGGAGAATGTGCAAACTCCACACGGACAGTGACCCAGAGTCGGGATCGAACCTGGGACCTCGGGTGATTGAGTAACTTGATTGAGTTCTTCGATAATGTAATGGAGGTGAAGTACCACACAAGTAGACTTGTTTGCAAAATGGCTAAGAAGCAGAATATAGACAGCACTGGTGAATATTTGTTTTCCGTATGAGAGACCCATTTACAGTGGTGTCCCTCAGTTAGAATTACTGCTCTTTTTGATAATAACTTGGACTTATATATACTCAAGAGATAATGGCCGCAATTTGGCCGTGGGCGCAAATCCCGCAATGACCACAAAGTCTCGCAAGGCCAAAAACAGGGTTTGCGCCAGTGAGATCTCAGAATGAGATAGTCTCCCTTTTCCCCCTCCTCCGGTGACATGATGAGTTGCATACCCAGGAAGGGTGTGTGCCCTATTTGCATAAACTAACATTGCATTCATGTGCTTGACACCGGACTTCCACCCTCGTCCTAACTACCCACATGGCATTTATTTCCAAAATGTAGCCTGTGCCTTCTCAGAAAGAGGAAATACTTTGATAAGCTGAGCTGTTTATATTACAACACTGCACTACAAGTTTTGGGATGAGTATTTCAAAGAAGCAAAATGCCAAAGTTCCACAGAAGCGTTGTTCACAACAACAGAGTGCAGGAGCACAAAGCCAAGTCAACCTCGGTTTAAGTAGCAAGTGTAATCTCGCCGCCTGGAGATATTTGTATACATCATCAACTTTGTATTAGCTAAACTACGACTGGTGGCCCGAAGCACTGGAATTCCCATCCACTTCCTTTTCTGCTTTTAAAACCAACTCTTCGACCAAACTTTTAATCATGAATTTTAAGGTCTCATTTGGGTTGATAATTTTTGTCTCATAATGCTTTTCTAAAAGCGCCGTGGGATATTTTACCATATTAAAGATTCTATATAAATGCAAGTTGTACTTGGTTGTGAAGGAGAAAGAGCAAATTATAATTTTTTAATTTTAAAATAATCTTTAAATTGCCAACATTAGCACACAGCCAACATGAAAAATGTTACCAATATTTAGGTTGCATTCATAAAACTGTGTCCACTCAGTTAAGTAGACATGAATAGGGCTTTGCTTTTCCCAATTTGACAGCCGTTCAGGTGAAACATTATTATCCGATGTTAGCACAATATATAACTTAATTGAAATGATTGAACAGTTTACTGGGGCAGGACTGTTTATTCAATTCTTATTACTACATACTTGTCAATTAATTCTTGTACCAGGTAACAGCTTTATTGGAGAATGGTGCTTGTCATTATATATACGAGAAATTATTAGTGGTTTGCACAGGAGTGCTTGTAAACGGAGTGCCACCCTCAACGCCCCATACCCACCTATTTTTGTTTGTTATAAACTAATTCACTTGTTTGATCAAAGATTTTCCTGGGTATTATTAAATGACAATTTGTGTTTGATATACAATTTTACTTTCTAATCAGGTGTTAATCGTGATATTTGATTCTTAATTTCAATAAAAAATGTGCCAAATGTTATGTTGGAAGCTGCAAAATGTGCACTGCTTAAAAATGGCATCTTTACTTTAAAAAAAATACCACTCCCATTAGATTATTTCCAAACTCACATTGAAACAAAGAAACAGTCCACAAAGGTATTCAGAAATTCTGTAACTCAAAAACCATCTGCAAAAACGCATAATTCTCACTGCATCTATTTCATTGACAACCATTTTAGATCCTCTTTCACAATAAATACAGGCGCAAGTGTGTAAGGGTCAAACCAGCATCAGCATTCTTGTATTTCCCCATGAAGCATTATGAAAAGAACAAAGTTGAAAATATGCATAACATATTAAGTCTCTTGAAGAGGGTAAGGTGACATATTGAGGACAATTAGTTCTGAAATTCCTTTGTGGGTGGGCTGGGGGAGAAGTGGAAGCACATAATCCATATGATAAAAGTTTGGTCTGGTGATGCAGGGGGTTGGCGGAGGAGCAGGGGTGAGTGGGAACACATGCGTCCCATGGCTGCATTTCAGGTCAAAAAGAAATCTTGTGAATATGACAGGATTCTTGGAAGTGTGGATTAACAGAGGGGTCGTGGGGTCCATGTACATAGAACTACAAAGTTGCCACCCAGGTTGATAGGGTCGTTAAGAAGACGTAAGGTGTGTTGGCTTTCATTGACAGGGGAATTGAATTTAAGAGCTGCGAGGTTTTGCTGCAGATTTAGAAAACCCTGGTTAGACCACACTTGGAATATTGTGCCCACTTCTGGTCGCCTCATTATCGGAAGGATGTGGATGCTTTGGAGAGGGTGCAGAGGAGATTTACCAGGATGCTGCCTGGACTGGAGAGCATGTCATATGAAGAAAGGTTGAGGGAGCTAGGGCTTTTCTCACTGGAGCGAAGAAAGAAGAGAGGAGACTTGATAGAGGTGTACAAGGTGATGAGAGATATTGATAGAGTGGATAGCCAGAGACTTTTCCCCAGGGCGGAAATGGCTGTCACGAGGGGACTCATGTGTTATCTGCGTTGGTCTAATATCGACTGCAACTGGATGCAGTAAAACGAGAAACAGGCTTCCGACACAGGAGATAGTCCAACACTGTTTTATTGAACCTGCTGACTGCTGTACGTAATCTGCTGTGGGTTGACATCTAACCTAACTGATAACCTCCTACTGGCTTGACCAGATTAGCTCTCTACCACGTAGTGATGATGTTCATTGGCCTGTGCACTGCGACTATCTCCCTAGCCGTGTCCTGTGAGAGAGGGAGAGCCTTAATGCCCTGTGGGCTTTATAGTGGTGGTGTCCTATCTGGTGATTGGTTGTTCTGTGTCATGTGAGTTCATTGGTTATCCTGTGTGTCAATCACTGCCTTTCTGCATCTCATGATATACATGTGTGGATATTATGACAGGAACATCATTTGGAGGAAGGTATATAGGAGATGTCAGAGGTCAGTTCTTTACACAGAGAGTGGTGGGTGCGTGGAATGCACGGACAGCGGAGTGGTGGAGTCACAGCCATTAGGGACATTTAAGCGACTCTTGGACGGGCACATGGACAGCATTAAATTGAAGGGGTGTAGGTTAGGTTGATCTTAGATTAGGATTAATGGTCGACACAACATTGTGGGCCGAAGGGCCTGTACTGTGCTGTAGAATCATAGAATTTATTTATTACATTATTTATTAAAGATCCTAAATGCTTCTGATCAAAGGGCCACTCCCCATCCACAAATGTTGGAGTTTTTGATAATGCGTTTTACAAAACAGTGGAATATTTTCGGCTGGATTCTCTGATGCGACAGCAAAACTGCGTTCGGCGACGGGGCGGAGAATCCCCGATGACGACAAAATCGGGGGGGAGCTTTTACGATGCTCCACCCCCTGAAACGAGGCATATTCTAGGAGTACGCCACAAACCGGATCCACGGCATCCAAACATTGGCTGAGGCCCGCCCCGCAAATCTCTGTCCCCGACTGGCCGAGTTCCCAACGCTCAGTCCGGCGCTGCCAGAGTCGGGGGACAGACGATCCGCAGGCGGGGGAGGGGGGGTTATTTGGGGCTGGGGACACTGTGGTGGGGCGGTCCGGGGCACGCGAGTTGGCCGAAGGGGGGAGCTATTTTTACAGGCCGGGTCCGCAAGCAGCATCCGCCATGAAGCACAGCGCGGCCGCTATGGGCTGTCACCATGTGCATGCACGGCCACAGACCCGGAGATTCTCCAGGCTGTATTGGCAGTTAGAGCTGGGGGCTCTACGCTGCCTGGCAGCTAAACACCCCCCACCCCCCCCACCACCCCCACCCCGAAACAGGAATCGGTGGCCGTTTCGCGCCAGTTTTCCTGGCGTAAAACTCCACTATTTTCACGCCGGCGTGGGGACTTAGGGCGAGATTCTCCGCAAATGCGGAGAATCGTAAAGGCAGCCATGGGACAGGCCGTGACCCACGGCAGCCTTCACGCCCACTTCCGGGACCGATTCTCCCCCCCCCCGGGTGGGGCTAGGAGCGCGGCCCCGTGCGTCACGGCCGTCAAGCGTCACGCCGGCTGACGCGGCCAATGACGTCGGCCGCTCCTGCTCAGGTTGGACAATGCCAACCCGCGCATGCACAGTTGCTGTCTTTTCCCTCACCCGCCCCGCAAGACGTGGCGGCTTGATCTTGCGGGGCGGCGGAGGGAAAGAGTGCGTCCGTTATGGACGCACGGCCCGCGATCGGTGGGCACCGATCGCGGGCCTATGCCCCCCTTGGCACGGCCGTGGTACTGCCGTGCCAATCGGGCCCCCAGATGCTGGCGCCCGTTTCACGACGGCAGCGAGCAGGTGTGTTTGCTGCCGTGTTGAAACAGGCGTGAAGGCCCGGCCGCTCGGCCCCGGAGAATCACCGCTCACCATAAAAAATGGCGAGCGCCGATTCGTGGCGTGGGTCGGGCATGGGGGGGGGGAAGAGAATAGCGGGAGGGCGTGAAAAAATCCGGGAGGCCCTCCCGCTATTCTCCCACCCGGCATGGGGGGTGGAGAATCACGCCCTTAGTCTCCCAAATGGAGAATCCAGCCCTACATTTCTGTACACACTCACAAGGTACAGATGTTGTGTTCAGTCTCTCGCTTCATCAAAAATACTGCAGGTCAATGGTAACTGTAAGGCTGCGCAGCCTGGTTCACCATTGCACTCAAAAATCTACAGAGATTACAGCATGCAAGTTAATTCATCAGTGTTCTGTTCTTAATATAAATTCTTAAACTAGATTATTCTTAATACTGGCATGTATTATACTCAGTATTATAATCAAATGCCCACTTCCTAGAAAAGCTAAACATTGCCCCAAACTGGCACCCGTGCACTGTCAATTAAGAGGCAACTTAGCGTGGCCAATCAGCCTAACCTGCAAATCTTTGGGTTGTGGGAGTGAAACCCACGCAGACAAGGGGAGCATGTGCAAACTCCACATGGACAGTGACCCGGGGCCAGGATCAAACGTGGGTCCTCAGTGCCGTAGGCAGCAATGCTAACCATTGTGCCACCATGCTGCCTGCCAGCCGGGCAACCTAGCACCCGGTGGCACTGTTAGGATGCCTGGGTGGCAGTACCACGGTGCCATCTTGTAGGTGGTATCTGCTACTGTCACTGTGCATTACTGATGATGAGAATGAATGTTTAAGGAGGTTTGCTGGGGTACCAATCAAGCAAGCTGTTTTGTCCTGGGTGGTGTCAAGCTTCTTGAGGGTTGTTTGAGCTGCACTCATCCAGGCAAGTGAAGAGTATTCCATCACACTGACTTGTGTCTTGTAGATGGTCTTGGGGAGTCAGGAGGTGAGTCCGTGGAATTCCTAACCTCTGACCCGCTCTTGTAGCCGCAGTATTTATATGGTGAGTCCAGTTCAGTTTCTGGTCAATTGTAAACCCCAGGATGTTGATAATTGGGGATTCAGCAATGGCAATGGCATTGAATATCAAAGGGAGATTATTAGATTCTCTCTTGTTGGACATGGTCATTGCCTGCCACTTAAGTGGCAGATAATATTCACATCACATCACCCCATGCCTGAATGTTGTCCAATTCTTGCTGCATATGATCACAGATTGCTCCAGTATCTGAGGTGTCACAAATGGTACTCACGGTAGCATGGTGGTTAGCATCAATGCTTCACAGCTCCAGGGTCCCAGGTTCGATTCCCGGCTGGGTCACTGTCTGTGTGGAGTCTGCACATCCTCCCTGTGTGTGCGTGGGTTTCCTCCGGGTGCTCCGGTTTCCTCCCACAGTCCAAAGATGTGCGGGTTAGGTGGATTGGCCATGCTAAATTGCCCGTAGTGTAAGGTTAATGGGGGGATTGTTGGGTTACGGGTATACGGGTTACGTGGGTTTAAAGTAGGGTGATCATTGTTCGGCACAACATCGAGGGCCGAAGGGCCTGTTCTGTGCTGTACTGTTCTATGTACTGAACATTGTGCAAACATTAGCTAACATCCCCAATTCTGATCTTATGATGCAAGCAGCTGAAGATGGTTGGGCCTTAGACACCACCCTGAGGTGCAGCAAAGTTCTGGGCCTGAGATGCTTTACCTGCAACAACCACAACGATCTTCTATGGACTAGGTATCACTGCAACCAGTGGAAAACTATTCCCCTGGTTCCCATTGATTTCAGTTTTACTAGGCTCCTTGATGTCACTCAATAACTTGACAGCAAGGGCAGTCCTCTAATCTCACTTCTGGAATTCTGCCCATTTGGACAGATTTGGACCAAGGCTGTAATGAGATCAGAAGTGGAGTGGCCCTAGCAGAACCCAAACCGAACACTGGTGAGCAGATTACTGTGTAATAACCATCACTTTGTTGATGATTGAGAGTAGACAGATGGAGCAGTAATTGACCGTGTTGGATTTGTCCTGCTTTTTGGTGGAGAGGACATACCTGAGCCAATTTCTCACATTTTGTTGGGAAGATGTTCTAGCTGTACAGGAACATCTAGGCTAGGGACTCAGCTAGTGCTGGAGTACAAGTCTTCAGTACTACAGCTAGAATGTTGTGAGAGCCAATAGCCTTTGCAGTGTCCAGTTCCTTCAAGCCGGCCATTTCTTAATATAAGGTGGGGTCAATCAAATTAGCTGAAGACTGGCATCCGTGGTGCTGGGGACCTTGGAACAAGGCCAAGATGGATCACCCACTCGGCATGTCTGTCTGAAGATGTTTACAACTAGACATAGACATAGAACAGTACAGCACAGAACAGGCCCTTCGGCCCTCGATGTTGTGCCGAGCAATGATCACCCTACTCAAACCCACGTATCCACCCTATACCCGTAACCCAACAACCCCCCCCCCCCCTTACCTTACTTTTTAGGACACTACGGGCAATTTAGCATGGCCAATCCACCTAACCCGCACATCTTTGGACTGTGGGAGGAAACCGGAGCACCCGGAGGAAACCCACGCACACACGGGGAGGACGTGCAGACTCCGCACAGACAGTGACCCAGCCGGGAATCGAACCTGGGACCCTGGAGCTGTGAAGCATTTATGCTAACCACCATGTTACCGTGCTGCCCATAACTGTTTCTGCCTTGTCCGCTGCACTGATATGCTGGGCTCCACCATAATTGAGTATAGGGGTATTTGTGGAGACTCCTCCTCCAGTTAGTTGTTTAATTGTCCAGTAGCATTCATGACTGGGTGTGGCAGGATTGCACAGCTTTGATCTGATTCTTCAATTTACGGCATCACTTAACTCTGTCTATTTTCTCCCCATGTCTGCGTGGGTTTCATCCCCACAACCCAAAGATGTGCAGGTTAGGTGGATTGGCCACACTAAATTACCCCTTATTGGAAAAGAATAATTGGGTACACTAATTTTTTTTTAAAACTCTATCGCATACTACTCCCAGTAATTGCCATTATAGGCAAGTAGGCCTATATTGTAGCTTCACCAGGTTGACATTTTTTAGATAATCCTGGTGCTGCTCCTGGCATGCCCCCCTGCACTTGTCATTGAACCACAGTTGATCCCCTAGCTTGATGGTAATGGTAGAGTGGGTAGATGTGTCAGGCAATGCATTATAGATGGTGGCTGAAAACAATTTGATTGCTGGTAATGGTCCACAGAGCCTCATGGATGTCGGGTTTGAGTTCCTAGGTCTGTTCAGAATTTAGCCCATTTAGCACGGTGGTAGTGTCACACAACACAATGGGGGGTGTCTTCAACGTGAAGATGGGACTTCATCTCTACAAGGCGGATGGATCGTCACTCTTCCCAATAATATCACGGATGGAAACATCCAGGACAGGTAGATTGGTGAGGACTAGATCAAGTCGGTTTTTCCCTTTTGCTGGAAAATGACTGCAGTACTTGTTAAGTGGAGTCACAGTGCAGATTTATAGCACTCAGGTCATTTCAGAGAAATTAAGTTACATTCAAGGCAATTCATGTTTAATCATAGAATTTACTGTGCAGAAGGAGGCCGTTCGGCCCATCGAATCTGCATCAATTCTTGGAAAGAGCACCCCACCTAAGCCCACAACTCCACCCTATCCCTGTAACCCAGTAACTCTGCCTAACCTAAGGGCAATTTATCATGGACAAGCCACCTAACCTGCACATCTTTGCACTGTGGGAGGAAACTGGAGCACCCGGAGGAAACCCATGCAGACACGGGGAGAACGTACAGACTCTGCACAGACAGTGACCGAAGCCGGGAATTGAACCTGGGACCCTGGAGCTGTGAAGCAACTATGCTAGCCACTGTGCTACCGTGCCGCCCTCATTATTATAACGTTGTGAGTAACATGAAGCTCGATATATATGCAGCCAAACAAAATAGGTTGCAGCAAATATAGGCAACAGTTGTCAGGGAATCGCTCATGTGTACCAGCTACCTGCTAGTTTCTGCGAGACCAATTTCAATCATCATGAATTTCTACAATTCTAATACGAACTTCAAACATCAATAGTTTTGCCAACCATTGCTTCATAAGATTTGGTGAAATTCAATATACCTTATCTTACATCAACAATATTAATATTTATTTGGTATGAAGAGTACAAGTCTATAACTGTCGATTGTCACTTCAGTAGGTTACAAAATACTGACAAATCTCCAGCAGCTCTTCACAAGATTCGTTAGAATGTTCCATCCTGAATCACAATGAGCCAAATCAACAACACACTCAATCCTATTCCTAAGGAAGTTAATACCAAACAATGAGCTGCGTTATTGAAATTCAACTGTGCTTGGTCTATTTAAATAGATTTTTTACCTCACTTGTATTAAACAATTCATAATATTAACTTCCTTTGAGTTGCAAAGAACCTTTTTCCACACGCGCACATAGTACTTGTATGATAAAGGAAAAAAAGACATAATGCAAAGCACATGGAGGCAGTTTGATTAAGAAAACAAGCACAACTGAATGCTGCTTTGTATATTGAAAAATTTGAGTACGACATGCCTGCATAATCGGGGGTCTCTTTTCTTTCCCTTTCCTTCCAAGATCGTCTAATCCCTTCAGTGAAGAGAACAAACCCTTTTTACTTCTTATTCGCTGAGACAGGGACAATGTTCTTTTCCTGAGTGTTGCTTCATCTCTGGAACAATTCTTTAAAAAGAAAACATAAAATCATGTAATGTTCATAAATTTTACTTCAGGTTTCCATTGCTTATACTAATTTGCTTCTTGAAAAATTGATGAACTCCGAGAATGCATAAGTCATTAAGTCAAGCTTGAATTAAGACATTTTTCAAAAGTACAACCATAGAAAAAATGATTGGTAAAATAGAACTGGAATTATTATATCAAAATAAATAGTGTAATTTAACCCCCAAAAACAATGAGGCTTGGACAGGTGCAAGGCTAAAATGTAAAAATTCTAAATCCCAACTCCGCCCCTTGTCTACCCACCTCAATAGTTTTAATAGCGGCTGGACAAAGACAACTAATCTGCTCCCAGGGCGTGGGTTGCCAATTGAAATATTAAGAGCTTGTGTGCCTCATACTTATGCATATTTCAATTTAATCTTGGACAGTTAGTTTTCCCACATATTTTTGGAAATCTGACAGCAACTGGGATCCGAGGACTGCCGGATCCAGGAAGCAGTTGTTGTTCCACTTATCTGCTAGATCTAGTGTACCTACCTCACAAACCTTCACGATCGGCCTGACCCCAACCCTTCTGATTTTCCTCTGACCTGCCCCACCCCTGCACCATTCTGAGGTTACACCTACCGGATACTACAGCCTGTGCCTAGAACCATAAAATCCCTACAGTGCGGGAAGAGACCATCTGGCACTTGTCTGGACATCCCTGGGCCCTATGGGCAATTTAGCATGGTCAATCCACCTAACCTGCACATCTTTGGACTGTGGGAGGAAACTGGAGCACCCGGAGGAAACCCATGCAGACACGGGGGGAATTTGAAAACTCCACACAGTTACCCAGGCCAGAATTGAACTCGGGTCCCTGATGCTGTGAGGCAGCAGTGCCAAGCACTGTGCCACCCCATAATTGTGTCATGTGTTCCCTCACATCACTATCTGGACATTACTGCACTCAGCCCCACGTTAACACGATATGTGGAAGACCCATATATACAACTCCGCCCCCAAGTCTTTATCCAATGTATTTCAAGTTATTCCAGTTTACCCCTCATTATTACTACCCATCCCCCTGCCCCATCCCCCACAAGTCTCTATGAGTTCAAAGGTTCGTGAGGTCTGGAGGCCTTATAACCCTTCCATGTCTCATTTGCATGATTGTCGGAGGAGTAGTAGGCTTGGCCGTTGCAGGTAATCCTTGTTAACTTTAAAGGTTGCTTTTGCATCTGGGTATCTTTTCATCCACTTCTTCCATTTCTTGTTATTGAACCACTCTTTGCCAATTCAGCAGTTGTGGTGATTGGTAAATGTGGATGAATGCTGTACTCGTCCCACAGTATGTTTCCCTCTTCTTTCCTCATATAGCTCACTGAGACACATGTGGAAGTTCAAATTCAACAATGGAACTTCCTTCCCACTTGTTTCACAGTTTTAGAATTACTTTATTCCTTTCCCATTCTTTTTCAAGCTTTTGAATATTTCCTTTCTGTTCAGTTTTGCAAGAGTGGCTTATTTTGGGTAACATTAGAAATCTTTCTTTCACTCACAGCCAGCTCCTTGCTCCACACAATCACCTGCTGTGGCAGTTCAGGTAATGTGTTGCGATATCGAAAAAGATAATATTTTTCGACTTCAGAAAATTCCCTGCCTCTCTGGCATCCTCGTGTGGTTTACTCAAGTACTGCCGTCAACCTTTCGCAGTTGGTTTTCTGTGCTCTGTGTGCTCCTTAACTTGGCATTTAGTATCCTATCGAAACTGGTTGAGGACTCATCAACGCACTGCATTAGGGTGACTTAGTCGGCAAGTTCACCAAACCAGTTTTCTGACTTTCTACTTAGACCTGATGTATGCCAGTAGTTCAACATTTCTCTTTTGCTGGACACCAGATCTTCCAGTAGGTTTGGCCCTTTGAGGAGTCCAATCTGATCTGGTGAGTTGGATTTTTGATCCATACTTAAAAACTTTAGGTTCAGCTTTAAGAATTTGCTGAAATTCAACATGGTTTCGCCATTCATTTGAAGAGAAAAGGGTTTACCCAGTTTTGATGGGTTCTGGCTGCAATGGCACTTGGCGTCAACCTTGAAGAACTAAATCAAGCCTTTGTTTGGAGTTCCATGGTCGATATCTCCAAGTCCCAACGATCCTTGGATCTTCCACACATGCACCGATGTGAAAGGGCCGCACATGCATGGTTCGGAGTTTTTACATTTGGTCAGACCCATGCGCATGACCAATGTAAATCTGAACTGTGCCTGGGAGGCGCTTACCCAGCAGGTTCCGCAGGACTTGAAGTTACCACAGAGCACATGATGAAGGCCCAGTCCGTGTCAGCGCAAAAAGCAAAATTTCCGAAAACCCTGGGGAGATAAAAGCCAAGCTTGTACACAGATAGGGTAACAACAGCTACTTGGCCTTTGGATTTTAGAGGATTGGTGATGCCTCTTGCTCTGTCCCAGAGTTTCTAATCTACAGGGAGAATCCCTCAAGAGCTACATTGATATCAAGTAAGTTGAAGCATCATTTCAATACGAAACATCATTCACTCTCCAGCAAAGATATACACAATACTTCAAGCACCTGAGAGAAGAAAACGTAAAGCAAAATCAACGCATGATGGTGTGTGTGTGGGTTTCAGATGATGAGCAGGAGGTGGGTTTCAGATGATGAGCAGGAGGCGAGTTACCTGGTGGCTAAGCTCAAAGTGAAATCAAAGAAGCTGAAACCCTAATTCTGCTGGCATGCAAAAGTATTGTGAGAGTAATGTAGGGAGATGATGCTGCCAAAGAAACCAACAAAGTTCCTTTTTGTGATAATAAAATCTGATAAGACAATCTAACAGTGTATTAAAAAAATGTCAGTTGATATTGAATAGGTGCTTCAACAAAAATTAGAAATGAGTGCTAAATTTGCCCTGCAGATTGATGATGCAACAGATATTAGTGGACACCGCCAGCTCTTAGCCAATGTCAGTTATGTCGATGGAGATTCTGTCAAGAGAATTTCTTATTTTGCAAAGAAAGTCATGCAATTGGAGACAAAATATTTTGTGTCACAACTGCTTATCTGGAGGGAAACAATCTTAACTGAACCAAGTGTCACAGCATCTGCACCAATGGAGCAGCTTCCATGTTAGGGAAGGTCAAAGGATTCGTGAGGAAGGTGAAAGAATAGATTCCTGAATCCAGGCCAGACACTGTATCCTGTACGATGCTAAAATAATGCCATCTGAGATAATTGCATTATTCAGCTAAATGGTGAAAATCATGAATTATGTGAAGTCACATCTTTTAAGTTGCACATGTTTACTAATTTGTGTGAAGAGATGGCAGCCAATGTTTACTCATGCACACCAAGGTACTGTCTTGGGGAAAGGTCCTCTTGCATGTTTATGAGCTCCGTAACATGTTGAAAGAGTTTTTGGCTTTGCATGAACTGCGACACAAAGATTTATGGGACAATTCTTCATATGCTATGCTTGCATATCTTTCAAATATATTCAGCTACTTGAATGAGCTGAAAGTTAAAATTTAGGGAACAATGAAAACATTCTGACTGCCACAGATAACTTCAAAGCTTCAGATCAAATCTGGCGCTTCGGCGGGATAAAGTGGCAAGTTGGAATCAGCAAATCCTGCTGGCAAAACCATATTCCACCTAATCACCATACAACTTAAAACATTCCAAGAGAAGTTTGAATGCTACTTCCCCTCCACGAGGATGGAAGGCTTTGACTGGGTACGTAATCCATTTATTTCACTTTCTCTTGAATCATCAAAGATGTTGTCAGACAAATTTGCAGATCTCAGGGTGGATTGCACACTAAAAGTGACGTTTGCGGACATGCCTCTGGACGCATTTAGGTTGCATGCGAGACAAGAATATCCATACATTTCAGATTGCTCTTATCATTTTCCACAACTACCCGTGCAAGTTGGTGCTCCCAACACTGGTTTATGAAAATAAAATGTAGGGAGCGCCTGTCAGTGGAGCAAGGCCTGCCAGTTACCCTGTCACCATTTCCTCCCTGGCTCAAGAGCCTCTGCTCATAGCGCGAACCCAGTTATCACAGTGACGTTGTTGGTAAGATGATGCTCGTGGTATTTCCTTCATGTACGGACTTTCACATTGAGAAATGCAGACTTATAACAAAATGGAAACAATTGAAATCTAATGGGAAATGCTTTTAAATTGTGTACACTTTAAATAAAAAATATTATATTCGATATGCAAATGGTGGTCAAGCTTTAATTTAATTTAATTCAGGGCAGCACGGTGGCGCAGTGGTAGCACTGCAGTCTCACGGCGCCGAGGTCCCAGGTTCAATCCCGGCTCTGGGTCACTGTCCGTGTGGAGTTTGCACATTCTCCCCGTGTCTGCGTGTCTTTTGCCCCCACAACCCAAAGATGTGCAAGGTAGGTGGATTGAACACACTAAATTGCCCCTTAATTGGGAAAAATGAATTGGGTATTCTAAATTTTTTTTTTTTTTAAATTTAATTTAATTCTTAAACTAATGAAAATTCAATGAAATGGTGGCTTGACATGTTTTAAGGAGGTTTTAGAGGTAAAAAGCTTTTGCTTGAAGCAGCTCAGTTGGAGAAAGTAGGTGGTGGGCCTCAATTTTTTTTTAATAGTACAAAGGTGCGATGCGACAGATATAAAGTTGGGAGCCACTGATCTGTACAACTAATTCTAAACAGGGCAAAAATGTGGGAGATTAATTTGCATCACTGATGTGCAGTCTTAGCTTTCTCATAAACAGGAACCTAATAGTGAACATATGGAATAGAAAAGGCGGTCTTCCGGTTGCGGCTATGACCAGCTAAGTCGCACGTTTGGCTGCTCCTGCTACAAAGGTGTTTTCGGGCCGATTGGAGGGCCCCAACGGCGCTGTAAGGACAAATCCCGGTGGGGGAAGGCTCCCTGAAGAGAACCAGACCAACTTTATGGTCGGTACCCGGAGTGGGGTGGTAAAGAAAGCAACAGCAGCTCCCAAAAAAAAGCGGGGGAAGAAGACCAAAATGGCGGCCGGTGGCGCACCCGAGGAATGGAGGAAATGGGCGGAGGAGCAGCAGGCCGCTCTCCTGCGCTTCTTTACGGAGCTGAAAATGGAGCTCTTGGAGTCAATGAATGCGACGACCACCAGGCTGATGGGAGCCCAGGCGACCCAAGAGGCGTCGATTCGGGAGCTGCAACAGGAGATGACTGTGAGGGAGGAGGAGGCCACGGTCCTCGTGGGAAAGGTAGAGGTGCACGAGGCACTCCACCTGAAATGGCAGAGCCGTTTTGAGGAGCTGGATACCCGAATGAGGCGGAAGAACCTGAGGATCCTGGGCCTGGCAGAAGGCCTGGAGGGGTCAGACCTCCCGGGATATGTAGCAGAAATGCTGAGCTCCCTGATGGGGGCGGGGGCCGTCCCCTCGCCCCTGGAGCTGGAAGAGGCCTACAGGGTCATGGCTAGGAGGCCAAGAGCAAATGAGCCCCCGAGGGCGGTGCTGGTGCGGTTCCAGCGACTCAGCGACCGTGAGAGAGTGCTGGAGTGGGCCAAGAGGGAAAGGAGCAGCAAGTGGGAGAATTCGACGGTGAGGGTCTACCAGGACTGGAGTGCGGAGGTGGCAAAGCGGCGGGCCCGGTACAACCGGACGAAGGCGGTGCTACATGCAAAACGGATCAGGTTCGGAATGCTGCAGCCAGCGCGCTTGTGGGTCACCTACAGGAACCAACACCACTATTTTGAGTCCCCAGAGGAGGCGTGGGCCTTTGTACAGGAAGAGAAACTGGACTCGAATTAGACCCAGGGGATACTTGGCGGCCGTAGCCGCTCGGGTACTTTCAGCTGAATTCTCTGTTTGGATTTTGAACTCTTGCTGTGGTTTTTCTTCTGATGTTTTTTCCCCCTTTGCCAACTTCCCTTAGTTATTGTTATTGTGGTTATTCATGGTTATTTATGGTTATTTATGCTGTTTGGTAGAGGGCGACTGTTAAGTACATCGTTATTTGTTATTTATCTGTTATTTATAATGTTAAGTTGGGGAGGTGGGACGGGGGGGGAGAGCAGATCGGGGATATGGGCCCCTAGGGGGGGTTCTTTTACAGGCATGGACTGGGACGGGGGTGGAGCTGAAGATGGCGGGGTGGGGTGTGGCAGGGCGAAAGCGCGGGCTTTCCTCTGTTTTCCCGCGCGTGGGGCAGAGGAGGGGGGAGGGGAGGAGTGCGGGGCGTGGCTAGCAATGGCGACCTTTCCCGCGCTGGAGCGGGGCCAGGGAGGAGTGGCAAGGGGGGGGAGGCCCCCCCCCCGAGCCGGGGGGAGTCGGAGTGTGGCAGGAGCAGCCGGGTCAGCGTGAACAAGCTGACTTACGGGAGTACGATGGAGGGTACATCGCGGCTAGGAGGGGTCCTAGCCTGGGGGGGGGGGGGGGGGGGGTTAGGGAGGGACACCGGGTTGCTGCTGAAAAGACCAGAAACGGGAAGTGGAGGACTGGAGAGGTGGGGGAAGGGGGACATCGCCATGGGGAGCGGGTCAGAAGGGGAGGGTCGACCCGGGGCGAGCAGGGAACAGGACATGGCTAATCGGCAGGGGAAGGGGGCGGGTCGTCCCGCGACCCGGCTGATCACTTGGAACGTGAGGGGGTTGAATGGGCCGGTCAAGAGATCAAGGGTATTCTCACACCTGAAGGGACTGAAGGCTGATGTAGCAATGTTACAGGAGACCCATTTGAAGGTAGTGGACCAGGTTCGCCTGAGAAGGGGGTGGGTGGGACAGGTGTTCCACTCTGGATTGGACGCAAAGAACCGGGGGGTGGCGATTCTGGTGGGAAAGAGGGTGTCATTCGTGGCGGAGGAGGTGGTGGCGGATAAGGAGGGTAGGTATGTGATGGTGAAGGGTAAGCTGCAGGGGGAGAAAGTGGTGATGGTCAACGTATATGCCCCGAACTGGGATGACGCGGGTTTTATGAGGCGCCTATTGGGCCTCATTCCGGGACTGGAGGCAGGGGGCTTGATCATGGGGGGGGACTTTAACACAGTGCTGGACCCCGGGCTAGACAGATCGAGCTCAAGGACCAATAGGAGGCCGGCAGCGGCAGAAGTGCTGAGGGGGTACATGGAGCAGATGGGAGGAGTAGACCCATGGAGGTTTGGTAGGCCGAGGGCGAGGGAGTATTCCTTTTTCTCCCACGTCCATAGAGTGTACTCCAGAATCGATTTCTTCGTGTTGAGCAGGGGGCTGATCCCGAGGGTACGGGAAGCTGAGTACTCGGCCATTGCGATCTCTGATCATGCACCGCATTGGGTGGATGTGGAAATGGGGGAGGCGCGGGACCAGCGCCCGCTGTGGCGGCTGGATGTGGGGCTGTTAGCGGACGACGAGGTGTGTAAAAGGGTCCGGAAGAGCATTGAGAGCTATCTGGACTTGAATGACACGGGTGAGGTGCAGGTGGGGATGGTCTGGGAGGCCCTGAAGGCAGTGATCAGGGGAGAGCTGATCTCCATAAGGGCGCACAGAGAAAGAAAGGAGAGGCAGGAGAGGGAGAGGCTGGTGGGGGAGCTATTGGAAGTGGATAGGAGATATGCGGAGGCACCAGAGGAGGGGCTGCTGGGAGAACGGCGCAGCCTGCAGGTCAAGTTCGACCTGCTGACCACCAGGAAGGCAGAGACGCAGTGGAGAAGGGCACAGGGTCTATGAGTATGGGGAAAAGGCGAGCAGGATGCTGGCACACCAGCTTTGCAAACGAGATGCGGCTAGGGAGATTGGGGGAGTGAAGGAGAGGGGCGGGAAGGTAGTGCAGAAGGGGCAAGAAGTGAACGGGGTCTTCAGGGATTTTTACAAGGAGTTGTATCGGTCTGAGCCGCAGACGAGGAGAGGGGGAATGGAGGACTTCCTAAACAAATTGAGGTTCCCAAGGGTCCAGGAGGGGCTGGTAGAAGGGCTGGGGGCGCCAATAGGGCTAGAGGAGCTAGTCAAGGGAATAGGTCAGATGCAAGCGGGGAAGGCGCCGGGGCCAGATGGGTTCCCGGTGGAATTCTATAAGAAAAATGTGGACTTGGTGGGACCGGTACTGGTACGAGCCTTTAATGAGGCGCGAGAGGGGGGGGTTCTGCCCCCGACAATGTCGCAGGCTCTGATCTCCCTGATATTGAAGCGGGATAAAGACCCCGTGCAGTGCGGGTCCTACAGGCCTATCTCGCTTCTGAACGTGGATGCCAAGTTGCTGGCAAAGATCCTGGCAGCTAGAATAGAGGATTGTGTGCCAGGGGTAATCCATGAGGACCAGACGGGGTTCGTGAAGGGGCGGCAGCTCAACACGAACGTGCGGAGATTGCTGAATGTAATTATGATGCCGGCAGTGGAGGGGGAGGCTGAGATAGTGGTAGCGCTGGACGCGGAGAAGGCATTCGATAGGGTGGAGTGGGAGTACCTGTGGGAGACGTTGGAACGGTTTGGGTTTGGGGAAGGGTTTATTAAGTGGGTGAAGTTGCTCTACTCGGCCCCGACGGCGAGTGTAGTGACAAACGGGAGGAGGTCGGAGTATTTCGGGCTCCACCGAGGGACCAGGCAGGGATGTCCCCTATCCCCCCTACTTTTCGCACTGGCGATTGAACCGTTGGCGATGGCACTGAGGGGTTCAGGGGGGTGGAGAGGACTGACTAGGGTAGGGGAGGAACATCGAGTATCGCTGTATGCGGATGATCTACTGCTGTACGTGGCAGACCCAGAAGGGGGAATGCCGGAGATAATGGAACTATTAGCAGAGTTTGGGGACTTTTCGGGGTACAAACTAAATTTGGGCAAAAGCGAGGTTTTTGTGATACACCCGGGGGACCAGGGAGAGGGTATTGGGAGACTCCCCTTCAAGCGAGCAGGAAAGAGCTTTAGGTACTTAGGGGTGCAGGTGGCAAGGAACTGGGGGACCCTCCACAAGTTGAACTTTTCCAGGCTGGTGGAACAGATGGAGGAGGAATTTAAGAGGTGGGACATGGTACCGTTGTCGCTGGCGGGGAGGGTGCAGTCAATCAAAATGACGGTCCTCCCAAGGTTCTTGTTTTTATTTCAGTGCTTGCCCATCTTCCTCCCTAGGGCCTTCTTCAAAAAGGTGACGAGTAGCATCATGAGCTACGTGTGGGCGCATGGCACCCCAAGGGTGAGGAGGGTCTTTTTGGAGCGGAGTAGGGACAGTGGAGGGCTGGCACTGCCCAATCTCTCGGGGTACTACTGGGCGGCAAATGTGTCAATGGTGCGCAAGTGGATGATGGAAGGGGAGGGGGCAGCTTGGAAACGAATGGAGAGGGCGTCCTGTGGCAACACAAGCCTGGGGGCCCTAGTAACGGCACCATGGCCGCTCCCCCCCACGAGGTACACCACGAGCCCGGTGGTGGCGGCCACCCTCAAGATATGGGGGCAGTGGAGGCGACATAGGGGGGAAATGGGAGGTCTGTTGGCGGCGCCAATAAGAGGAAACCATAGATTCATCCCGGGGAACATCGACGGGGGATTTCAGAGCTGGTACAGGGTGGGCATACGGCAGCTGAAGGACCTGTTTATAGAGGGGAGGTTTGCGAGCCTGGGAGGGCTGGAGGAGAAGTTTGAGCTCCCCCCGGGAAACATGTTCAGATATTTACAAGTGAAGGCATTTGCTAGGCGGCAGGTGGAGGGGTTTCCCCTGCTCCCCAGTAAGGGGGCGAGTGATAGGGTGCTCTCGGGGGTCTGGGTCGGAGGGGGGAAGATATCAGACATCTACAAGATAATGCAGGAGGCGGAAGCAGCATCAGGGGAGGAGCTGAAAGCCAAGTGGGAAGGGGAGCTGGGAGAGCAGATAGAAGACGGGACGTGGGCGGATGCACTGGAGAAGGTCAACTCTTCCTCCTCGTGTGCGAGACTGAGCCTCATTCAATTTAAGGTGCTGCATAGAGCTCACATGACGGGGACAAGGATGAGCCGGTTCTTTGGGGGTGAGGACAGGTGTGTCAGATGTCTGGGAAGCCCAGCGAACCATGTGCATATGTTCTGGGCATGTCCGGTGCTGGAAGGGTTCTGGAAGGGGGTGGCAAGGACGGTGTCGAAGGTGGTGGGGTCCAGGGTCAAACCAGGATGGGGGCTTGCGATCTTTGGGGTCGGGGGTAGAACCGGGGGTACAGGAGGCTAGGGAGGCCGGAATACTGGCCTTTGCGTCCCTAGTGGCTCGACGAAGGATATTAATTCAATGGAAGGACGCGAGGCCTCCAAGCGTTGAAACTTGGATTAACGATATGGCTAGCTATATTCAGCTAGAAAGGATCAAATTTGCCCTGAGAGGGTCGGTACAGGGATTCGCCAGGCGGTGGCAACCTTTCCTTGACTTTTTAGATCAGAGATAGACGTTCGGGGTCGTGGCAGCAGCAACCCGGGGGGGGGGGGGGGGGGGGGGGCAGCAAGGGTCGTGGGGGGACATGCACGACTGTAACGCGGGCAAGTCTGCTCGCTGCTCATGTCTGAAACTGTAGGCTGCCTTGTTTGTTAAGGTTGCCTGGGGGGGGGGGGGGGGGGGGGGGGAGGAGGACTGGTGCGCGCGAGAGGGCGGGCGAGGGAGGGACATTTGCCTAGAGGGATTGTGTTGTAAATAATTTAAAAATTAGTAGGGGTAAATGTCTGTATGGAAAAACTCTTTCAATAAAAATTATTTAAAAAAAAAAGGAATAGAAAAGGCAATCAATTAACTCATTAAAAAGTGCACTTGATTGAAAACATTGAAGATTAATAGGATGAACAGATCTGGAAATACAATTTAAGACACAATGAGGGCAGCACGGTAGCATAGTGGTTAGCATAAATGCTTCACAGCTCCAGGGTCCCAGGTTCGGTTCCCGGCTGGGTTACTGTCTGTGCGGAGTCTGCACGTCCTCCCCGTGTGTGCGTGGGTTTCCTCCGGGTGCTCCGGTTTCCTCCCACAGTCCAAAGATGTGCGGGTTAGGTGGATTGGCCATGCTAAATTGCCCGTAGTGTCCTAAAAAGTAAGGTTAAGGGGGGGGGAGGGTGTTGGGTTACGGGTATAGGGTGGATAGGTGGGTTTGAGTAGGGTGATCATTGCTCGGCACAACATCGAGGGCCGAAGGGCCTGTTCTGTGCTGTACTGTTCTATGTTCTATGTTCTATGATCACTTGAGCTGAATTTCAGCTTGGGGACAAGGGAGAAAATTCACATGGCTTTGCTGATGGTGATGCAACTCCTTCAGTAGATTGTTGATACACATGGTGGCATGAAATGTAAATGCAAGAATTAAATTGGATGAACGCTGCTGCTCTTTTTGGGAGAGACTTTCTATAATCTAAGAATATCTCAGTTTGTGATAACAATTGCACACAAAGACTCGAGACATGTACAATCGAGGCTTTATTGCTGTGTGATGCTATTCCTCCGGCGGCAGCTGTAGAATAGGATCTCAGTGACTCACACGCATATTTATACACCAGCTCCCTGTGGGCGGAGCTAGCCAGCAGGGGCTTACCGGAGGAACCTGTATTACAGGTACAGCATACATCCCCCTACTGCAGTACACATAACTACAGAGGTTATATCACCACATTCACCCCCTGTAAAAAATGAGTCCGGCGGCGGTGACGTGTAACTATAATACAAAGGATGATCTATTTACAAAAGGGTTCAAATAAAGAAAACCAAGAGTCCATCCGGTTAGCAGGTTACAGGTTGAGCCGAATCGGCGGTCGAACGTTCCGCTGTGATCGGCGTAGCTGTGGTGGCGACATCGGCACAGGCAGTGATGGCAACGATGGTGCAGGTGCTGGCGGTGTTGGTGCTGGCTGCTGGTGGGATGACTCCGAGAGCGAGCCAAAATCTTCCGTGTCCTCCAGTGTGGGCAGGGGGACGAGGGATGGACCTGGTGGGGACGAATACAGGGGCGCCGGGGAAAAGGAGGGTGGCGCGGGGGGGAAAGGGGCATGGACATGGGATCGGCACCTGAGGGAGCCAGGTCCCGGAGCGAGACTGTGTCCTGGCGGCCGTCGGAGAACTCCACGTAGGCATACTGAGGGTTGGTGTGGAGTAGGCGTACTTTGTCCACCAGGGGTTCCGCCTTGTGGTGTTGGACATGCCTACGGAGAAGGACTGGGCCCGGAGTCGTGAGCCAAGTCGGGAGCGACACCCCGGATATAGACTTCCTAGGGAAGGCAAAAACACGTTCATGGGGTGTACTGTTAGTTGCGGTACACAGTAGCGACCGAATGGAATGGAGCGCGTCAGGGAGGACCTGCTGCCAGCGAGCGGCTGGGAGGTTCCTGGACCGTAGGGCCAGCTGGACGGCCCTCCATACCGTCCCGTTCTCCCTCTCTACCTGCCCGTTTCCCCGGGGGTTGTAGCTGGTCGTCCTGCTGGAGGCGATACCCCTGCTGAGCAGGAACTGACGCAGCTCATCACTCATGAACGAGGATCCCCTGTCACTGTGGATGTAGTCGGGGAAACCGAACAGAGCGAAAATGGAATCCAGGGCCTTGATGACGGTGGCAGACGTCATATCCGGGCATGGGATGGCGAAGGGGAACCTAGAAAATTAATCGACCACACTAAGGATGTGGGTGTTGCGGTCGGTGGAGGGGAGGGGCCATTTGAATTCCACGCTGAGGCGTTCAAAGGGGCGGGACGCTTTCACCAGGCGCGCGCGGTCTGGCCGGTAGAAGTGCGGCTTGCACTCCGCACAGACCTGGCAGTCTCTGGTGACTGTCCGTACTTCCTCGATGGAGTAGGGCAGATTGCGGGCTTTGATTAGATGGTACAAGCGAGTGACCCCCGGATGGCAAAGGCTCTCGTGCAAGGCACGGAACTGGTTCACTTGTGCGCTGGCACATGTATCCCGGGAGAGGGCGTCTGGGGACTCGTTGAGCTTGCCGGGGCGATACAAGATCTCGTAGTTAAAGGTGGAGAGCTCGATTCTCCACCGCAAGATTTTGTCATTCTTGATCTTGCCCCGCTGCGTGTTGTTGAACATAAAGGCTACCGACCATTGGTCAGTGAGGAGAGTGAATTTCCTGCCGGCCAGGTAATGCCTCCAGTGCCGTGCCGCTTCAACGATTGCCTGGGCCTCCTTTTCAACAGAGGAATGTCGAATTTCAGACGCATGGAGGGTGCGTGAAAAGAATGCCACGGGTCTGCCTGCCTGATTCAGCGTGGCGGCAAGGGCGACATCTGAAGGGTTGCTTTCTACTTGAAAAGACAGTGTCTCATCTACTGCGTGCATCCCGACCTTGGCTATGTCAGATCGAATGCGGGCGAAGGCCTGTTGTGCCTCGGCCGTGGGGGAAAAATGTGTGGACTGGATAAGTGGGCGGGCCTTGTCTGCGTATTGCGGAACCCACTGGGCGTAATAAGAAAAGAACCCCAGGCAGCGTTTGAGGGCTTTGGGGCAGTGGAAGCTCCATGAGGGGCGCATGCGGTCGGGGTCGGGCCCCAGTAGTCCGTTTTGGACTACGTAGCAGAGGATGGCTAAGCGGTCTGTGCGGAACACGCACTTCTCCTTGTTGTACGTGAGATTAAGGAGAGATGCGGTGTGGAGGAATTTAGAAAGGTTGGCGTCATGGTCCTGCTGGTCATGGCCACAGATGGTGACATTGTCGAGGTACTGGTAGGTGGCCTGCAGTCCGTACCGGTCAACCATTCGGTCCATTTCTCGTTGAAATACCGAGACTCCATTCGTGACGCCGAAGGGAACCCTAAGAAATTGGTACAGACGACCGTCTGCCTTGAAGGCAGTGTAGGGACGGTCCGATTTACGGATGGGGAGCTGGTGGTAGGCGGATTTCAGGTCAATAGAAGACCCGGTACTGTGCAATCTGATTGACCATATCAGATACGGGGGAGAGGGTACGCGTCGAGCTGCGTGTATCAATTGATGGTCTGGCTGTAGTCCACGACCATCCTGTGCTTCTCCCCGGTCTTAACCACTACCACCTGGGCTCTCCAAGGGCTGTTGCTGGCCTCGATGATATCCTCCCGAAGCAGCCGCTGGACTTCGGACCTGATGAAGGCCTTGTCCTGGGTGCTGTACTGTCTGCTCCTGGTGGCGACGGGCTTGCAATCTGCGGTCAGATTGGCAAAGAGGGAGGGAGGCTCGACCTTAAGGGTCGTGAGGCCGCAAACAGTGAGGGGAGGTAGGGGTCCGCCGAATTTGAGGGTGAGGCTCTGGAGATTGCTTTGGAAATCCAGGCCTAGTAAGAGTGACGTGCAGAGTTTGGGGAGAATGTACAGATGGAAACGGTCGAATTCCATACCCTGTACAGTAAGTTTAACCAGGCAGAAACCCCAGATCGGGACAGAGTGGGAACCGGAGGCTAGGGAGATCTGCCGGTTGGCGGGATGGACCGCAAGGGAATAGCACCTTACCGTGTCCGGGTGGACGAAGCTCTCGGTGCTCCCGGAGTCGATGAGGCAGGAGGTCACGTGGCCGTTGACAAGCACCGTTGTGGAAGAGGGTGCCAGGTTGCGAGGACACGACTGGTCGAGCATAACGGAGGCGAGTAGCGGGCGATCGGCAGTCGAGTCTGATGCGTCCGACGAGTAGCGGTAGCAACCCGTGTCCCGTGGCCCCGTCCTGGGGGAGGACAAAATGTCGGCGTCTGGAGTACCTGTGTGGGAGAAGATGGCGGCGCCCATGGAGCCCACGTTGTGGGGTCGGGACAAGATGGCGGCACCCATGGAACGCACATGGCGGTGGGGGATGAAGATGGCGGCGCCCATGGAGCGCACGTGGCGGGGCTGCAAAAGATGGTGGCGCCCACTGGTCGCATGTGGGGTCGGAGGAAGCGGACAGCAGGGCCCATTGTGCGATCGGCTAAAGCGAGGGGGAGAACGGGGGCGCGATAGCGGCAACCGTCCGGGACTGACACACAGCTGCAAAGTGGCCTTTCTTGCCACAAGCTTTGCAGGTCGCGGTGCGGGCCGGGCACCGTTGGCGGGGGTGCTTCTGCTGACCGCAGAAGTAACAGTGGGGACCCCCAGGGAGCACGGTGCGGCGGGCAGCGCAGGAATAGTGCGCGGGGGCGGCTGCTGGCGGGGGGGGCCGTTTGCAGGGTCCACGAGGGGTAGGACGGGTGGGCCTGGGGGGCCGTTTGCGGGGTCCACGAAGGGTAGGGCGGGTGGGCCGAGTGGCGAGCGGAGTAAGATCGCGCACTACGGGATGCGGCCATCATTGAAAGTGCCAGAGTCTTTGTGGCCGCGAGGTCGAGGGCAGCCCCTTCCAGCAGTCGTTGCCGGATGGGGTCCAATGCAATGCCTGTAACAAGGGCATCGCGCATGAGTAAATCAGAGTGTTCTGTGGCTGTGAGGGCCCGGTAGTCGCAGTCTCGTACCAGAGGTATAAGGGCCCTACAGAAGTCCTCAATCGACTCACCCGGCTGCTGGACGCGAGTAGAGAGTTGATGTCTCGCAAACAGGGTGTTCGCCGACTGTGCATAGTTCTCCTTGAGCATTTCCATAGCTCTGGCGTAGTCAGGCGCATCTCGAATTAGCGGAAAGACACTGGAGCTAGGTCTTCAGTACAGGAATTTTCTTTTTTGAGCCTCCGTCAGGGGAGGGTCCGCTGAAGAGATGTAGGCCACTGCAAGCCAGTGAACGAAGTCTTTCCTGGCATGAGGCGACTGCGGATCCAGCTGCAGACGGTCAGGCTTGATCCTGATGTCCATGGTGTAAGGAAAATCACACAGCAATAAATTGTGGTGCTAACAATTGCACACAAAGACTCGAGACATGTACAATCGAGGCTTTATTGCTGTGTGATGCTATTCCTCCGGCGGCAGCTGTAGAATAGGATCTCAGTGTCTCTCACACATATTTATACACCAGCTCCCTGTGGGCGGAGCTAGCCAGCAGGGGCTTACCGGAGGAACCTGTATTACAGGTACGGCCATACATCCCCCTACTGCACGTACACATATCTACAGTGGTTATATCACCACATCCATATAAAGTGCAACGGTTAGAATGACTTTAGTGGCAAAGACTCAGTTCTTGCTAAAATGTACTTATTTAATAGGCTCTGAGAAATGGTTCCTCAGTCACAAATGGAAAGGTTTTCATTTTGTCTACTGATATGGAGGAAGAATATGATGAATTTCCAGTTATTTTGATTAGTTCTCCATGGCCTGATTGCACAAGTGGTGTAGTGAAAATGTTTTTCATTTTATGACTCATTTTATACATTATTCCAGCAATCAATGATTACACCAATTATTTGTCAGCTCATAAGAGGAAATAAAACATGGAGAGGACATCACAAAAAACTGCTTTGCAAAGCAGCAGTCTTCCATACACATGGTTATCTTTCACTGCCATCGAAATTTCTGTATAACTTTGGTATTCTTCACACACTTAGATCACAGGTAAGAGAACTAAAAGATGCATTTATTAAGCATGATGATCTCCTTCATGAGGCAAAGTTGGGCTTTCTTGCATTTGACCAGGACTAGCATGATCTACATTGAAAAAGGAATGTACATTTTAATTGCCTTATTTCTATCACTTTATTTTGCCACGATGTGGAGATTCCGGACTGGGGTGAGCACAGTAAGAAGTCTTACAACACCAGGTTAAAGTCCAACAGGCTTGTTTCAAATCACTAGCTTTCGGAGCACTGCTTCTTCCTCAGGTGAATGAAGAGATAGGTTCCAGAAACAAAGTCAAAGATGCAAGACGATACTTTGAATGCGAACATTTGCAGGTAATTAAGTCTTTCCAGATCCAGAGAAAGGGGTAATCCCAGGTTAAGGACGTGTGAATTATCTCAAACCAGGACAGTTGGTAGGATTTCGCAAGCCCAGACCAGGTGGGCTTCATTCATTCTGGGCTACATTCACCCCCTCCATCTGGCCTGGGCTTGCGAAATCCTACTAACTGCCCTGGCTTGAGACAATTCACACCTCTTTAACCTGGGATTACCCCTCCCTCTGGATCTGTAAAGACTTAATTACCTGTAAATGCTCGCATTCAAAGTATCGTCTTGCATCTTTGACTTTGTCTGTTGTTTCTGGAACCTACCGCTTCATTCACCTGAGGAGCCATGATGTGGAGATGCCGGCGTTGGACTGGGGTGAGCACAGTAAGAAGTCTTAGAACACCAGGTTAAAGTCCAACAGGTTTGTTTCAAACACTAGCTTTCGGAGCCCTGCTCCTATCTCAGGTGAATGAAAAGGTAGGAGCAGGGCTCCGAAAGCTGGTGTTTGAAACAAACCTGTTGGAGTTTAACCTGGTATTCTAAGACTTCAGGGGCAGCACGGTAGCATGGTGGTTAGCATAAATGCTTCACAGCTCCAGGGTCCCAGGTTCGATTCTTGGCTGGGTCACTGTCTGTGCGGAGTCTGCACGTCCTCCCCGTGTGTGCGTGGGTTTCCTCCGGGTTCTCCGGTTTCCTCCC
Source organism: Scyliorhinus canicula (assembly GCF_902713615.1). Taxonomy (NCBI): domain Eukaryota; kingdom Metazoa; phylum Chordata; class Chondrichthyes; order Carcharhiniformes; family Scyliorhinidae; genus Scyliorhinus; species Scyliorhinus canicula. The sequence goes on from NC_052146.1 coordinate 224,370,074, forward strand.
ACAGTCCAAAGATGTGCGGGTTAGGTGGATTGGCCATGCTAAATTGCCCATAGTGTCCTACAAAAAAAAGTAAGGTTAAGTGGGGGGTTGTTGGGTTACGGGTATAGGGTGGATACGTGGGTTTGAGTAGGGTGATCATGGCTCGGCACAACTTCGAGGGCCGAAGGGCCTGTTCTGTGCTGTACTGTTCTATGTTCTATGTTCTTACTTTATTTTGGGTTTTAGGTAGTTGCGAATTGAAAATCAATACTCAAGTCCTGTAGCAATATTAATTTCTGCCGGAACACATAGGCGAAAGATTACTCTTATCTACTCTGCTAATTCGTCAAAGAATTTAATTAGCTTGATGCGATCTTCTCTTTTGAAATCCATACTGACAGCTCTCATGTTCAGTTTCTAGTTTCTATTATGTCTTTCAACAAGGATTCCTTTATCTTTCCTAACAACAGTGTTATGCTATAGTTAAGGTCTATAGTTTCCTGGACATTTTTTCCTCCCTTTTTTGAAATACCTGTCTAGGGATCACATGAGCTGGCCTATGGCACCATTCATTTTTCTATATTTTTTATATCTAGAATTGTTCTCTATGATCACTTAATTTATTAGGTGTCGACCTAAAGTTTTGTGCTGAATGTGAAGAGGGGTACCTGTGGGAGAGGAGAAGAACAGAATAAGTCAATATCCCCATCACAATTTCCCTGTCTATCCTTACCAGAGCATGAAATGAAGAGGCAGAGAAGATGCCCAGCCTGCTAAGTGCCAATTTGGAAGGTCGACTGGCAGCTGCAAGGAGACTCTTGGGGTTGGGTAGCTCACCTCCCTGCAGACTAGCCAGGTAACAGCGCATTCGAAACAGGTCCACATTAAACTTTTCCAGATTATGCTCCCACTGCTGGATCTAGTAATGAAGGCATTAAAAGAAAATTATTTACCACAGTTTTCAATTCATACAGTCTTATGCATTATTTGCAGTTTCTATTTAAAATAATTTCTTCATGAAAAATATACGTTTTACATTGTATGTTATGCCAAGTTCATCACAGTCTCGGTATTCCCCTGCACCATTTCTTGGTACAAATGGTCGGACAACAGGCTCCGTTATCAAAACTGGTCACAAAATTTCAATGGTCATTCGGCATTGTTTAGATCTGAAAAGTAACTCATAAGTTACTTATTGGAATTCATATATCTATACCTCCTGTCAATCAAAAATACGGAACATATCAACACTTTATTTCGGTTAAGTTACTGATGTTCATTTACAATGGATGATTTGCAGAAATAAAATTGGACTAGTGTACATTGTTAACTCTTGCACAGGGTGTGGGTGCCACTGGCAGGGGTAATGTATTTATTGCTCATCCCTAATTGCCACCTTTTTGATCTGCTTCAGATCATATGGTGCAGGTACACCAAAAGTATCTCCTCATCACTTCCACGGGAAGTCGCAAAATGTTTTGCACTCGACAGGGTGCATAGAAATGAATGTTTTGCCACGGTTTTTGTTATTATTTTAATGTCTGCCGGTCTATTTACACAAATCCTCCTTCAGGGGGTGGGCAACCTGATCTCTGGTTCATTGAGTGGAGGGGGGGGGGATTTGTTTGGAAGCAGCACTTTAAGCTGGGGGCCGGCGAGGATGGATGCAAGGTTTTGGGCATGGGATGAGAGGGGGATTAAGGAAATGAAGGATTTGTTTCTAGGGGGAAGGGGGGATGATTCGCCAGCCGAGGGGTTGGGAGAGAGGTATGGTTTGGCACAAGGGGGAGGGTTTAGGTACAGGCAGGTTCTGGACTTTGCAAGAAAGGTTTTCCCGACCTTCCCGATAGCGCTGGCCTCCCCGTTGCTGGAGGTGGTGCTGTCAGCGGGTGGGGTTGGAGAGGGGAGTTGTTTTGCCGATCTACGGAGAATCCTGGAGGAGCATAGGGTGCCTATGGAGGGGATTAAGGCGAAGTGGGAGGAGGAACTGGGGAAGCAGTGGCAGAAGGACTGTGGTGTGAGGTGCTTTGGAGGGGAAATGCCTCGACTTCGAGTGCGAGGTTGGGGCTGATACATCTGAAAGTAGTGTGTAGGGTGCACCTCACAAAATCAACGTTGAGCCGGCTGTTCGAGGGGGTGGAGGATGTCTGTGAGCGGTGTGGGTGGGGCCCCGCAAACTATGTTCATTTGTTTTGGTCCTGCCCGAAGCTGGAATGGTTTTGGAGGACGTGTTTAGTACAATCTCGGGGGTGGATGTGGAACCCGGTGACCTAGAAACCATATTTAGAGTATCGGACCGGCCCGAGTTGTCGGCGTGAGCGGGGGCAGATGCCTTAGCCTTCCCCTCACTGATCGCTCGGAGGCACGTTTTGTTTGGGTGGAGGTCAGCTTCTCGACCCTGTGCCTCGGCATGGCGGGGGTTTCTGACCCTGGAGGAAATGAAGTTCGAGGGATTCTACAATTGTTAAGTTTTGTTCATCGTGTACTTTTGGGAGTTGGTTACCGTTGATTGCTGAGGGGCAAAATTATTGTGAATGTTTTCAGAAGTGTTGATCATGAATAGAAACTCATACCCTTTTTGAGATTAAGTTTGGAGTTGGTTACCGTTGATTGCTGAGGGGTGGGGGGAAGGGGGGTTGCGGTTGGGGGAGTCTTCTGTGTTTAGTTGTAATTTGTATTGCTGGGATTGGGGTTTCTTGGTATGGTGAAAATGATGAAAATTTGTTGAATAAAAATATTTTATAATAATCTTCTCACCAGCCAGGATAAAGCAGCCTGTTTGAGCGGCACCCCATCCACAAATATTCACCCCCTCCATCACTGCCATACAGTGGCAGCAGTGTGTACCATCTACAAGATGTATTGCAGGAACTCACCAAGGCTCCTTAAGCACCTTCCAAACCCATGACCATTACTATCTAAAAAGCCAAAAACAGCATATACATGGGAACCCCACCACCTGGAGGTTCCCCTTCAAGCCATTCATCATCCTGACTTAGAAATATATCCTTCACTGTCTAATTCTCCACCCATTCACAGTTCACATTTGCGGCGTTGCGAGGTGGAAAAATTAGCCCATAGTTGCTTCAGAGCATCAGTAAATACTTATTGCACAACAAATATTACAGAAATATTGGAATAAAATAGTTATAGGCTTTCATGTATTTTTGTCATTTTCCTCCTCAAGGGAGATTGATTCAATCTCAAAAAGGGTACGAGTTTCTTCCCATGATCAACGCTTCTGAAAACATTCACAATAATTTTTCGCACCATGTTCCCTTGACAGTCAGCCATTTTGCTCTCACGCTCATGAAAGTCAGCTCAACAAGGATTCTACCTGTGGGATCTTCCTAGTCAACACTTTATAATTAAAATATTTTGGGACTTTTGGTGACCGGGATGTGCTGAGCAGACGCACATCATGTGGCGCTCCTCCGAAAAACAAGATAATAGGCACTTTTAGCCGAATTTAGACCACAAAAACGGACTAAAACATCCCCTCACCTCAACAATATCAAGTACAACAAGGATGCCAGGAAGCAGCAGTTCGAGAGGCCACAGAGACACCAGAAATGGCGACACGGGAGAGAGCACCTGGCAGTGGGGTCCTGGTGAACATGTGCAGACCCAAATGGGATGACATGGAATTTATAAAGACCATGGTGGAAATCTCCGACACAGACACACACAAAATAATCATGGGGGAGACATTAACTGTGTGCAGGACCCGCTGACAGACAGGTCAAACCCCAAAATGGGGAAAACGGCAAACATGGATAGAGAACTAGGGACATTTATGGAGCAGATAGGGGCAGTGGACCCATGGAAGTTCATGACCTGGGTGAGAAGCAGTTCTCATTTTTTTCACAAGTACAAAGGGTCTATACCTATATTGACTTCTTTGTAGTGGGGAAATTGTGCTTCCAGGGATAGTAAGAGCGCAATACTCTGTGATATTCATCTCTGACCCCGCACCACATTACATGGATGTGAGGTTGGTGACGGGTCGTGCCCCACATGGAGTTTGATGGACTGGACATGTCAGTCATTCGGGATGATAGACGGAGGGGGCTGGAAGCACTGCTAGAACTGGGAGAGGCCACGAAGAGTATCCATGCAGGCGGGGAAGGCTTCAGGATTCAATGGGTTCCCGGCGGACTTTTACAAACGATTTGCGACAGTACTGGCCCCGCACACGAGAGATGTACGCAGACTCGCTAGCAAGGGGCACCTTGCCTCCAATGCCACCATACCACTGATACAACCCACCATATCGCTGAAGACAAAGACCCAACGGACTGCGGATGTGAAAATACTCACAAAAATCCTGATTAAGCGGCTGGAGAACTATGTACCAGAGTTGGTCGCAGAAGACCAGACAGGCTTTGTTAAGGGTAGGCAGCTAACAGCGAACATCAGGTGACTGCAACATGTGATAATGACCCGGATGCTAATGACCCCACCCAGGGAGAGAACACCAGAGGTGGGGCCTACTTGGGCTACAAGTTCAATTGGAGCAAGTGTGAAGTCTTCCCTGTCAACCCGAAAGGGGGAAGGGCAGAGCTGGCGGGACTATCATTCAAACTATCCCAAAGCAAATTCCGCTACCTGGGGATCCAGATTGGCCCTGACGGGATATGGATCCATAAGTGGAACCTGGCCAGTCTGGCAGAGGAAGTTAAAAAGGATACAGAGATGGGACACACTCCCGCTCAATAAAGAAGAAACATGGGAAGCTTGGCCCTCCCAAACCTACAGTACTACCACAAGACAGCAACTGCAGAAAGAGTGAGGGGATGGGTGAAATAACCAGAATTGGAATGGGTAAGGAAGGAGGAGGGGTCCTGTGCAGGGATAACTCTCTGGGCCCTCGACACGATAGCACTCCCACCCCGCCAGCCAAACACTCAACAATCCCAGTAGTGGCAGCCACACTAGATCCAAATGAGACAGCACTTCGGTCGAACCAAAACATCCACTATGGCCCCATCTGTGGAAACCATACGTTTGCGACAGCAATGGAAGATACCACCTTTAGGAGATAGAGACGGGACCGGGGGACACTGACCGTGGTTAGGGACTTCTACACAGAGGACAGGCTAATGACCTTAGAGGAACTGACAGAGAGACTACAGCTACACTATGGGAACAAACTCCGACACCTACAGATTAAGAACTTCCTTCGGAAGGAGACAGCAACATACCCACAGACCCCAAGACGCACACAGACCCCAAGACGCACAATGTTAGAGGAACTACTGGACGCAGGTAACCTGGGAGGGAGGAACTGCGGGGTCCTGTACAGACAACTATTAGAAACTACACGCTCCCCACTGGACTCATGGGAAACATGGGAAAAGTGGGAGCAAGAATTAGGGATGGAAGTAGGGTGGGAACTCTGGAGCAAAGCACTGAACAGGGCCAACTCCACCTCCACTTGCACAAAGCTAAGCCTCATGCAACAGAAGGTGGTGGATAGAACGCACCTGACAAGAACCCGAATGAGCAGGTTCTTCCCAGAGGACAAGTGTGAATGGTTCCAGGGAGAACCGGCCAACCACACCCATACATTCTGGGCATGCCCCAGATTTGTCGGGATCTGGACAGCCTTCTTCGAAACAATGTCCAAGGTATGGGAATGAGGGTGGATCCCTGCCCAAGAATGGCAGTCTTTGAGATATCAGACCAGCCAGAGCTATTTATGGGGAAGGGGTCTGACGCCCCTGCCTTTGCTTCCCTAACTGCCCGCCGAAGAATTATGCTCGGCTGGCAATCAGCACCACCACCCAAAGCTGCAGACCGGTCGGAATTTCTCCACCTAGAGAAAATCAAATTCGCCATCCGATGGTCAGAGGAGGGCTTCCATCAAACGTGGAGTCCATTCACCAACTTGTTCCAGAGCCTGTTTGAAGCCAACAGCCAATAGAGCGAGAGAGAGAGAGAGAGAGAGAGAGGGGGGGGGGGGGGGGGGGGGGGAGACATGAAAGCCAACAAGACAGTAAGGAAGAGATTGGGGGGGGGGGGAGGGGAGAGAGAGAGAGAGAGGCCAGGGAGAGAGGAACGGGAGATTCGGGAAGAGAGAGAGAGGGGGTGGGGGGGGGCAATCGACCGGGGGGGGGGGGGGGGGGGGGGGGGGGGGGGGGGGGGGGGGGTGGTGAGAACTGCACACATGTAAATACATGACAACCATCTACAATAAAATATGTGATCCAATAAAGTATCTTAAAATAACAAAAAGTGGGGGTGGGGGCCGGTGCTAATTGTACCCTATCCACATACCTTTGTCTATTGTACTGTGTATAAAACTAAACATTGCAGTAGAAACATTAAAACAAGAATTAAAATATTTCTCCATCCAGGCTCTAGAGTTAACCATGTTTTCACAAAAATACAGCTGTTGTGTGTGGGCTTTGCCCTGTTTCATGCTGTTTGTAATCTGTCAAAAACCATTTGAAAAGGTGGCAAAAATATGAGGCAGGTGGGTAATTAATTTGTAAACTTTAAAACTAAAACTTGATGTAGTATGCTGTGGGTTCCTTAAGTCACCGAAATCAAGGACTTCCAACAAAGGTAGTTTATTCCCGAGCTCAACAGAGATATGCCTGCGCTCCTGGGGATAACTCCCGCCCTTCCACCACACAACCTCTTTTGTAGCCACATTATCATGCTCTCAAGTGACCACTCGGTCTACACTTAGCTTGGCTTTTATTTTGTATTAAACTGTATTCAAATTTTCTAAAGTTAGCCTATCCAGTAAAAATTCAATTCAGCCGCAACATCAGATGGTTTTGAGAATTTATAAAAGTGGAGTGCCCAGTTATTTTTCCAGAAGCCAAGATACAATGCAGAGAATTATAAAAGC